>NC_057720.1:58444474-58468134 GCF_004010195.1 Chiloscyllium plagiosum
CTGGAGGAAACATCAAAGAAGCGCTTCGCAGGAGGCTCCCAAGCACTGATGATGTCGCCTAGCCAGGGGACGAAACGTTTGCAACAAAAACTTCCAGCTCGGCGAACAGAGCCACAACAACGAGCACCCGAGCTACAAATCTTCGCATAAACTTTGAGCCCAGAGCTAATGTTATGAGTGCAATGTGATTCCTATTCAAAACCTGTGAACATTGAATTAATACGAGTTTGGCAGGGAAACAATGTTTCATAAAGTATCCAGTGTAATACTGAGCTGTACAGATAAACAATTTCCAACATGGGTTACAGGGATAGTGATCAGGAACAAGACCCTGACTGATTTTACTTTCTCCATTCTCTTTCTTTTTCGAAAGTGCATTAATAAACTAGATAATGAATAATTGACAAGGGTTTCCAGATTGTCTAAAATTCAAATTCCCCCATCTGCCATGGTATAATTGAAACCCTAGTCCGCAGAGCATTGCCTGGATCTCTGGATTATTAATCCAACAACAATACTGCTCCACCATTACCTTCCCACTGACACGGACTTAGAGATCATAGTGTCGACAGAATGGAAACAGGCCCTTTGGCTCAACAATTCCATGCTGCCCACTTCTCACAATTAAACTCGTCCCATTTGCCTGTGTTTGGTTCATATCCCTCGGTACCTAGCCCATCCATGTACCTGTCCAAATCTTTCTTAAATGACAAAATTTTACTTGCCTCCACCACTACCTCTGGCAGACTTAACAATGTAGCACAGACTGAAATAGAGACCTTGCTGTTCCTTATGGTTTGACAAAAAAACTTAGGAACTGTATTTATTCATTTGTAAATTAGAGAAATCCATTAATCAAAAATAGTTTAATTCATCTTATGCGTGAAAGTCATTGCAGAACATCTGAACCTGGATGTGTGCAGCTGGAGGAACACTTAAGAAACTCAATATCATCCAGGTCAAATTACCCCCCTTGACTGGCACCACATTCACCACTTTCAACATTTGTTCCCTTCAACACCGTTGTACAGCGTACCAGCAGCATGATGCACTGCAGAAACTCACCTAACTCTCTTTTATTCAGCATCTTCCAAGCTCTCAACTTCCACCAGCTAGAAGGTCAAGGGTAGCAGATGTATGGGAACACCACCAAGTCCCCAACCAAGCCATCAACACCCTAACTTAGAAATACATCATTGCTACTTGGTCAAAACTCCTTTCTTAACAGCACTGTGGACATCCCTACATACCAGGCACTACAATCATTCCAGAAGGCATCTCAAACCCTGGTCTAATCAGTGATAACCATGTTACATGAATTAATTAAAAAAACCTTTTGCAAGAAACTCCTTAACATTGGAAGTTGCACAACGCTACACAAGTTCAGTATTCCTCCAGGAAACTTGGGTGCTCAAGCTGGTATGTAGTTGTTTTGCATTTGGCTCCGTATCTGTTTGCTCCAGGGCACTTCTGACCTACCAACTGTTCAAACTATTTCAATGCATCACTCATAGATGGGAGTTTGCTGTGATGATAGCTGTATCTGATGCCAAAAAATCTATTATCTTAACGCATCAGAGAATTTCAATGATAGACAAGAAAAGAATAAACAAACCATGCTTGAACAAGTGCCCTAGAAGAGTTCAAACAGGCATTTCCACTATTCAGGGATTGCATCTGACAATCATTTCCTGAATCAGTGAAAGAATTGTGTTCCATTGCACGCATGTGTAATATAGTCTCCTACCCTTCTTTATGAGCAGAACATGAATGTTGTCCGGAATTTAAAGGAAGATAAGTATTGAATTGCTCACAAAAAAAACACAAGGTCTTTGCATCGTATTCTCTGCTGGTTGTGCTGGAGTTCCTGACTGACTAAAGTTTATTGAGCAAAGTATGCAAGTAAAATTTATAAAATCACAGGACGGATTTAGATGAAAATGCTCTTCAGTCCAAAATATCTCTTCCTTGCAGAATACCAATCCTACCATCTTCTGATGCAGAAATTCATTGTTTCATAATCACTCCAATGCCCTGGCTCAAATACACTTGCTTGCATCTGCACTAGCTGGTTATTACTTTGCTGTAAGGAAATAGTTCACAAAGTCTATCGTTAATTTGTTTCCCTGCACTTTTTCTGTTTTCCTGGCATTTATTACTTCAGGAATACTTTTATGTTATCTCTGAAAGAAAGAACACTCACTTATTTATTACCTAGATCTGGATTCATGTAGTACCACTGTTAGCAGATATTTTAAAACTCGTCTTAGCTGACTGATTACATTAGGAGTCCAGTTACTGGTATGGAGGCAGTTAATTTGTACACATGATTCCATCAACAGTATTCGTAGACATTATCAGATAACATTAATGAAATCCTCTTTAAGAAAATCCTTTCAGAAGATGTAAAGTTTTACCTTACCAATTTATTTCTTATCGCTCGTCCTTCTTTGAACAGGAATTTACTTTTCAGTTTATTGCATGACACTTAGATTGTGGAGAGATCATTTATTGACCAAACATACACAGTGGGTTGAATCATTGCACAGCACTGTAGGAAGAAGTTCGATTTCCTTCTCCACTCCACCAGCAACTCCTCTCTAATACTGCACCTACTCCCAAGCAAGGCTCCTGCTCTATCTATCTCACTAAGGCCTGCTACATCCTCCCACACTTGTGGTCAGCCACCTCAACCAGTGACCCTGCATGAGCTGGCTACTCACTCCCTCAGGACACTCCCAACGTATACCGACAATAACAGCTAGGCCGCCCACTTTCATCTCCCTTAATGTCTGCCCCTATCCAAGTAGAAAACTGCCCTTAATTGGGCAGAAAGAGTCAAGACCGAGTGGTGGGCTGCCTAATAGTCGGCTCTACACCCATCTTCAGGACAGCCTCCTGGCTCTTGACTGCCCCAGGTTGTTAACTGACAGTGCCCAAGCCCCTGGAGTGCCCATAACAGACTGAGGATGAACCTGAAGTAAAGGCCACTTTACTTGACCAAGGCATGCTGACAACCATGACGAGCTTCCTGTCTGTGTGTCTGTGCTAAATGGCACAGCAAGACAGCAATTATGTGAGCGTGTATCTCTCTGACTGAGAGGGTAAAGCTTAAAAATACAAGGCAAGGTTGGGATGCTTTGAGCATCCAGGTACACCCAGAGTGAGGGAGCACTGTGTGAACAAGCAAAGAGGTCGGAGATGCAGCTTTGTCCAGTCTATGAGCTAGGAAGGTGTCCCGAGGGCACTATGTCCTTGCTGCAGCATTACAATGATAGTTGCTGGTTCAGCTTGAGGTGCAGCAGCATCCTGTGTGTGGATCAGAGCTGTGCCATGGGGATTGTTAAAGTCTGGCACGTATATGGATGCAAGTGTTTATGGATGCTGAGTACATCTGGCTGGCACCCATGGAATAGCTGCCCAGTTTACAAAACCCCAGTCCTCTAGAGAAGCAGTGAGCTGAAGTTGCCATGTTGAGAATTATTGGAGCTTTTGACAAGAGAGGAAGCTGAATGTTAACGAGCAATAATCCCCTTTAACTCGCAATTCACCGCTGCCTAGTGAGTAACCCCCTCACCACTCAAAGATGCAGAAAAGATGGAGCGAGTTGCTCCCAATGTTGAGATAGGCCTTGCTGGGCTTCTTATCCAAATTGTACCATAGCTCATGTTGCTACAAGATTTTGCTGGCATAGTTTCTGCACAGGTTCAAGAATATCAGCTAGGGATAGTTAAAATCAACTGATAGACCAGAGCCACTCAATGTGAATGGAAGGACTTGCCTCAGCAAATGGTAGTATCTGTGGTCACCTCTGAACTACATCTGGGGTTTACAGACCTGACTCGAGCAAGACCCCCATACCAGGCCCCCAGAATAAAGATTCACTTCCTTCATGACATCTTTTCAATTATCAACTCAAAGTTTGTTTTTTTTTAAAAAAATGTTTCTACAAGGGATCAAAACAAGATAATAGACCCTTAACAAATATTTATTGACTTTTTGGTCTAAACACTCCATGCTCTAACAGCTTTGTGCAAAGAAGTTATTCAGAACATTTCTTTTCACTATCAGCAAAGATTTTAAGTTGATGCTGCTTTCTCACTGAAAGAGGCCAGACATCTCTTGGACCTGCTCCTCTTTCATCAGTTTTACTGTATCAGGATTATGATTCTTGGGAAAAAAGCAGCTTTGAGGAATTCTCCAGCTTTTGATTTCCCCTATTTACTGTCAGAACCCTTCACCATAGTCCAGTACCCCAAGTCTCTCTGCAGAAAGAAAACTCAAATGAAAATGTACAGCTTCAGCTGCATCGTTTTATACCTCACGATGATATGCATTATTTGACTATTTGTCATTCTCTCAAACAAATAGTGTTCCATATGTTTAAATTAGTTTACAGTAGGACCAGAGAGACTAAATGGAGCATTACATAGTAATGTGTACAATGAATCTTAAACTATAAGCTTGAATCAAAATGTCTTCTGTTAGTATGGGGTGAGATCAAACAAAATATGAACAGAGAACATTGTGGTAAGAAATAAAGGGAAGTACAAGGGAAGAATGAAAATGTGCAGTGTCGTGGAAACGCTTAATGAATTTGAAGTAATATTTATGTTCATGGAAATCCCAGATCACCCATTTTTTTCTAAAATTACTTTTTCTTCTGTTACCCTCCTCTCCTGAATGTGTCAACTGTTAATGTAATATGGCTCCATGGATGCGACTAATCCTCCAGTGCGTCACACACAGAACTATCCTTCCTTCATCAGTTTCAACAATGAATGATGACAGCTGGTTAGATTATGAAGCCCAGTCTAAACCTGTCTTCACTTGACAGCCACCCACCTACATTTGTAAGAGCACAAGACCCTGGCTCATTATAGCCCCTCCTCATTCCAGATGACACTGAGACTTATTGTAGTTAACAAACATTGGCCTGAGTATGATGAAGTAATATGAGGAATAATCTTTAAACCTGCGTGGTATGTGTACCTGAGCATCACATCGTAAAGTTTATTTATTTATTCACTCATTCATTTGAGTGGTTCCATCTCCACCAGCTTGATGAGGACTCATGTGTCTTATGCACAGACACCAATATTTACAAGATCATAAGGATAATTACAGAGAGGGAAGGCCAGTTGGCCCAAGTTGATTTACAAATCTCTTGACTGCAGTCTGAGAAAAACACCTTGCATCTGGGGGGTTTGCTGTTTTGAGGTTTTTTTTTAGTCTCTCAATTATATAGAGGCCTTAATTTGTCTCGAGGATTTCTCTTTGGGAAAGATTGCAGAGAGTTATCATTTTCTATCCTTTGTACATCCTTTGTTTTGAAACTGTTGGCTCTTTCTGTACTTCTTAAATTTGCTCTGGTCGAACTTTTGGAATTGAAATACAGAAAGAAATTCTCCCTTTGTTCTTCTGATTATCTTTACAATGTGCTTTTGCAATTTCTTGTATACATTCCAGTAAGTCCCTTGCTTCTCTCACTGCCAGATATGCAGAGGTCAAAGCATTGCTGATATTCAGGGAGAAAATATGCCTGAGCATCTTAAAAGGTTTCATTTTTATGTAGCACATATGTACTTATTTAAGGCATCCTGGTGAAAAAGGGATATTGCAAGGAGTTAGAGGGAAGCCAAAAAAAAAACAGGAACAGCAGTGAGAGAAATATGAAATCAAACAGTAAGTTATTGCATTCTCTTATCGCACAATCGGCTCTCTACTTCCTTTCCTGAAGGAATTAACTCCTTCTTGGGACACAATGTACAGTTCCCCAGGCACTAGTTACCTCCAGAATATCTCCCAACCTAGTTCTCCTTGACAGATCAGCCTCCACAAGAAACATCAGCAGACAACATGACCTCAGAGTGGTAATAACCAAGGTGAAAGCATCTCCTCACCCAACCAGAAGTATAAGTAAGAGAAGGAGGTCCGGTTGGTTTTCACTTCCCTAAGCTAGTGAGTGCCATGCAGTCAATGACTCCGATACAAATCAATGGAGATTATCTCAAACCAGATCCAGGATCGAAGCTGAGGATATCCTTATGCAATATTGAACAATACAGTCACATTTAAACCCTCGTTAAATATCTTAACGTAATCATCAAATAAAGTTTCTCCTGTGCAGAAAAGGTTGTGAACACAGCAAGTAATGTATGGGTTACAATTATGTTGTTTCACTATTTTGTCTTCCTGCTTTTTGTGGTCATAATTAAAATCCAGTTATCTCGATAGCACGGTGGCTGAATGCTCACAATCACAGACTTATTACTATGCAGACGCAGGTCATTCTGCCCGTCTTTCCTGCACTAGTTCTACCACTAGGTTCTAATCTCCTGCCTTTTCCCCGTATCCCGGCACATCATTTCTATCCAAATAATCACTCAATGTCCTCTTGAAGCCCTTGCCTCCACCACATTCATAGTCAGTACATTCCATATCCAAACTCGCTGTGTGAAAACATTTTTCTCCTATCACTCTTCCTTCATGGACACATTACTTTATAACTAGGCCCTCTTGTTCTTTCTTTTCTTGGTGAGAAGTCTCTCCCTGTTTATTTGTGCAGCCTGCTCATGATTTTGAAAATATCTATCAAATCTTCCCCCAAACTTCTTGTCTCTAAGGAGAACCAACTTCTCATATCTGAAATTCCTCATATCATCCTTATCAATCCTTTATGCACTCACTCCAATGCATTCATGTCTATCCTATACTGTGGCACACACAACCATAGTCAATACTCCAGCTGAGCTCTAACAAGGGTCAGATACAAGTTAAACAGCAGCTCCTTGCTCTTGTACTCTACGCCCCTGTTAATAAAGTCTAGGGCACTGGGTGGTCTCTCCACTTGTCCTGCCACCTTTAATGATCTGTGCACAAATATACCCAGGCCTCTCGGCTGCAGCAACTCCTTTAGAATTGTATCCCCCACTTTGTATTCCTTTTGATATTCTTCTGACCAAAGTGAATCGCCTTAGAATTGAATCTGATTTGTCACCTATTTGTCTATTCCATCAATTTGCCGATGTCCTTCTGGAACTCCACTCAAACTTCCTTACAGTTTACAATTCTTCCAACTTTATTATCACCTGCAAACATTCCTCCTCTGTCACCATGGCCTGGGCAGAATGTTCCTCTTTTGTAAAGACAGATACAAAATTACTAAGCACCTCAGCTATGCCCCTGTTCCCATTTGTGAATCCCCTTTATGGTCTCTAATTGGTCCTATTCCTCCTTTAACCACTCTTTTACTGTTTCTATGCTTAGCTCATAGAATCTTAGAATCCCTACAGTGTGGAAACAGGCCATTCAGCCCATTGAGAAAATATATTATTAAGCTGGAGAGAGTTCAGAAAAGGTTTACCAGGATATTGCTGGGAATGGAGGGTCTGAGTTATAAGGAGAGGCTGGATAGGCTGGGACCTTTTTCACTGGAGCCTAGGAGGTTGAAGGGTGAGCTTTTAAAGATTTCTAAAGTCATGAGGGGTACAGATAAGATGAATGGCAAGTGTCTTTTCCCGAGGGTGGGATATTCTAAGACTGGGGGCATTTTTTTAAGGTGAGAGGAGAAAGAGTGAGTGAAGATATGAGGGGCAACGTTTTCACATAGAGAGCAGCTCATGTGTGGAATGAATTTCCAGAGGAAGTGGTGAATGTGGGTACAGTTACAACACTTAAAAGGCATTTGGATAAGTATATGAATAAGAAAGGTTTTGAGGGATATGGGTCAAACGTAGGCAGATGGGACTAGTTTAGTTTGGGAACATGGTCAGTTTGGACTAGTTTAGCTTGAGAACATGGTCAGTGTTGACTGGTTGGACCGAAGTGCCTGACTCTATGACTCTACACCAACCCTTGAGGGAGCATCCCACACAGACCCAGTCCCCTATCCTATTCCTGTAACCCTGTATTTGCCATGGCTAACCCACCTAATCTGCACATCCCTGGACAACATGGGCAATTTAGCATGGCCAATCTACCTAACGTGCACTTCTTTGGACAGTGGGAGGAAGCCGTAGCACCTGGAGGAAACCCACCCAGATGCGGGGAGTATGTGCAAACTCCACACAGTCGCCCGAGGCTGGAATCAAGCATAAAGTGGTTTCTGGCACTGTGAGGCAGCAGTGCTAACCACTGAGCCACTCTGCTGTCCTCGCTCCTAGTTTTACAAAAATGTTGGATATCACAATTGCATTCAACATCTTTTGGTTTGGTAGATGGGAAAAGAGGAAGAAAACTCAAACAGTGTTCTGATTCTGATTGCCAGGCTGGAAAGTGCTTGAGTGACAAGGCTGGATTAGGACAGAATTTGGTGGAGCTGGGATTCTCTGCTGACAGTCACAAAGTCTGACAGTCTTTATTATCCAGTCTTTATTAACCTGAAAAACTGGTCACTTGAGGAAAATTCAAAGAAACGTTTATGTTTGTAGAGCTTTATCTAGACAGTGGGCCTGCTTATTTCTGGTAACCAGGCTGAAATCTAGCCAAGCTCAGAAGGAAAGATGTCTCCTCCATTGGTTAATCAGTTCTTTATGTAATAACATTGAGCAATGTCTTTGCAATTCCACTGAACTACCTTTAAAATTACCACCTATAAGCATTCACACTGGATGGCTGGTGTGGTAAAAGGGAAAGAGTCAGAACAGTGCAGTAGAAAATTATTTTATGAATTTAGGGTGGAGACACATTATTGGGCCACAGTGGAGAGATTTCATTCTGTCTTTTCATCTCTCTTGAGATGCACAATGTTGAATTTTCCATTGCCCAAGGAACATCTTCAATCTTGAGAAGCAAACAAATTATAGAACCATTAGAGAATAAAAAATAGAAGAAGTCAAGCAAGGCTGAAATGAAGAAGAAAAATTGTGATAATGAGGAACAGTCTGCTTATGATACAGCACCACAGAAAATGACGTCATGTAAGGTAATGTTTTGAGAGAATGATTCGTGTAATCAGCTTTCTAAGTCTGGTAAAGAAAGAAAATCAAAACAGGCTCTCTACAGAATCAACTTTCAATCACACAATCTCTCCATTGTGTGATTTCAGAAAGTGGATTTAAAAACCTCAGACTCATATGCCCCAGATGGTATATCTTGGTAGATCTACATGGTGCCTTTTGTTTTTAGTTGCTGTTAACACATATCCATGAACCACTACAGTAATGCCTTGTGACATCCTTGACAGAATGGAAATTACATCAACTTCTGTTGGCACCGATCAGCTCCTCTGCTCATGGTAAGTGGGTCTGGGACTGATTATATGCCATTAAATTCACAGCCAATATTCTTCCAATAAATCTAAACTATTTTGCTGAAGAGTTCCCTCAGGTAAATTACACACACATGTTTGTGCAATCTCAACCATCCTCGGATTTTTTAAAAGAACCATTTATTACTGATCAGAAGTTAAGGAATTGATATGGTTCAATGTGTTAATATTTAATACAAAAAACGATAAATGTAATATATAAAAATTATTTAAATATAATTTTAAAAAAATATATAAATGTAATTACAAATGTAATAAAATAACAGGATTTTCTTCCTGCAAAGCAAGTGGAGCTAAATTAATGTTGATCAGTGCCTGATAGCTACGATGCCATTAAATTTGCCTGATCACTTAAACGTGTGGAATTGAGTTCCAATTGACTGTAATCCAGTCTTTGCTGAATCAGCTGATCTCCACTGAAATCCTACTGGACTAAACTAAGAGGAAATGAAGGCAGATCCTATTTATGTTTGCTATCTAGTGTCTACTGATATAAGTTTGTTATAGGCAACAACAGCATAAGACATATCTTAGGGACTTCAAATAACCTCCTCCATTCATACATGATAAATGAGCACATTCAGCCCTGAAACTGTATCACCGTACTCGTGCTTTCAAGAATAAAAGCAGAAACTGGGGTGAAAAAAATTCATTTTATTCTAAGTCAGAATTGAAGATTGAGAATTGTTTGAAAATCAAATTACTGTGTGAGCAACCATAACCTGGAACTTTCTACAGTGCACTTGTGTAAACGAGAATGCATTGGAGCATTAGAGGAAAGCTGCAAATTCTGCAGATCATAGTTGTTGATTTTGGGATGAGTTTTGCTCCTGATCACTTGAGATGTGAACGAACAGAAACAGTCCCCTTCTGAAATGCTGGCATCATCATTGTTTATGAGCTGTCGTTGGACAGATTGGAGGGTTTTGCTCTGAGAACAAATCAATATGTTTTTTAAAAAGAATACTACACATTGCTGCTAAAATTGATAGGTGCTCAGGCAGCCAAGACTGTGATCCCTAAGAATTATTTAGCCTATCATGCCCTTGCTGACAATTTGAAAGAGCTATCCAATTTGTCATTTTCAAGTTAATTTCTAATTCTATTTTGACAGTTACTATTGAGTCAGCTTCCACCGCCCCCTGGGCAGTATGTTGTGTTTCATCTTAACTCACTTTAAAACTATTCTCATCTCCCCTTTGGATCTTTGCCAATTATCTTAAATCAGATTCGTTTGGCTACTGACTGACTGGCCAGTGGAAACAGTTTCACTTCAACAAATCCATAAAATTTCCTCAAAATTTTAACACCTTTATTAAATATTCCTTTAACCTTCTCTGCTTGAAGGGGAAAATTTTCAACATTTGTTAGTGAGAGACTAAGTCGCCCAGTGTCCTTGCACCTAAAAATGGCCTTAAGAAAGGGGTCAGAAAAACTGCAAGAACCGTACACCAACCAGCCTTTCAACAAATCCCATTTTGAACAGAGACTGGGCTTTTGCCCTCTTGACTTCACACCATGTGACAGAATCCTAGTCCTTAAACAATCACAATCCTCTGAACAAATTAAGGAGCAGTTACAGAATGAGGATCATTAAGTGTGGATGAAGTCTGTTTCAAACCCTACAGATGCTGCTCGGCCTGCTGAACATTTCCAACATCTTTTGTTGTTACTTTGATTTCCAGCTTCTACATTATTTTGCTTCTGTAGGGAAGCAATAAAATCAAATGTAGTTCCTGGATAAGTCACACTTAACTAGATGGATCATGGCACAATTTGTTTTCTTTTCGGGGCTATTCTTGACATAATGTTGATGGCCTTTCAAAAATTTTTGCATGCTGTTATTTGATTTTCAATGGTTTGTGTTTCACTGTCACTAGCTCATGTACTAGGTAATGCAGTCACATTGTTAATGATAGCTTCAGCATTTGGTGGACAAATCAGGCATGTCAACTCACACAGAAGGAGAATTAGAAGCGATATCCGTAATAGCTCTTCAAAAAACATAAAACTGCAACACACAAGGTAGGTATTGACTTTTTAAAATTTACACCATATTTAATTTGGCACGAGACAATAGCGACAAATGAACAACAACTCTCTTTTTCAAAATAACTGACACATTTTTCACACACAAGAACCTTTTAATAAAACCTAAGTACACATTTTTGCAGACTGACAAGGTCACAGTTAATGCATTTCTATCACCTATATAGAAAGATGAAACATTTTAAAAAGGCTTTTACCACTCCTTCACTGCAGCTGAAATCTCAATCTCCGATTCAATTTTAACAACTGACACAGTTCAATGTTTGGAAAAAGAGACATATACGTCATTGTCATCATATCATTGCCCACTCTCAGTTCAAACTGACGCTTTTCTTTTAAAATTTACAAGGCTGTTAATGATAGGGATCCAACATAAACACAGCAAGTGTTTCCCATCAATGGAAACTTAAGTATATATCAGATCAGCAGCATACGCCGAAGTAAACTAGACAAGGTCAATTTAACCATCCTAAACCAAACCTCCAGAATCATTCCCCAGTTTCACTCTAACCAAAGGGTTGTTCCAGTGTAAATTCAACCACTTAGAATTCAACATGGAAACTGTGGCATATAGCACATGTCTGAGCCAAATTGTCTTAAGCTACAAGAATATCATAAAGTTAAATGATCAGGTTTAATTTTAGCTTTTAATAAAAAAAATCATGTAACAATGGTTTACAATGTAGCTTTATAAAAAGAACTGCCAAAATAATATCATATGCCATTTCAGTCCAAGGTTATTGCATCGGGTGGTAATCTTTGAACCAATCTTTGAACTGCTGTGGGTGGCAAAGTGGCTCAGTGGTTAGCACTACTGCCTCACAGCACCAGAGACCTAGGTTCAATTCCACACTCGGGCAAATGTCCATTTGGAATTTGCACATTCTGCCTGTGTCGGCATGGGTTTCCTCCCACAGTCCAAAGGTGTGCTGGTTAGGTGGACTGGCCATGTTAAATTGTGCATAGAGTCCAGGGATGGATAAGTTTGGTGGATTAGCCATGGGAAATATGGTGGATCGCTCTTCAGAGGGTTAATGTGGTCTTGATGGTCCAAATGGCCTGCTTCCACACTGTAGAGATTCTATTTCCATAAAGAAGCAGTACAATTATAGACATTAATGGGAGAGTTCAGAATGACCATTTTTCTTAAGCCTTTGAAATAGGGTTGCCTCTCAAATTGGACAATTGAGTTGGTCCAACATATAATGACAGTCTCCGGGTCAACTTCCATTGTGAAATTCAGAAACTTATGACTCTCTCAGGAAGCTAAGCAAGCATTTTAGGAATTGGAGACTACGATCTTACACCCAGATAAAAATAAAACACCTCCATTAAACAGCAAGTGCAATCAACAAAGGTGTGTATGTTGCCATTCTTTAATAAAGTTCCTCTAAGAAGGATCTTTTTACTAATCTGTTTCACTTGTTCAGGGATATGAACATTGCTTCCAATACCAGCATTTGTTGCTTATTCTTAATTGACCTTGATAAGATGATGGTGAACTGCCTTCGTGAATCACTGCAGTCCATGTGGTGTAAGTACAACCACAGTACTGTTAAGAAGGGAGAGGGAACATTTGACTTTATCAGCAGTACACTATGATCACGTAAACCTTTGCTTTGACTACATTAGATGAATCTGCTGGAACCCTTACTCCAGTACAGATTGTAAAACCTTCTCCCAACTCGTACAACTGCAATCTAAAGAAAAGCAAAGGGAGAACTAGGAAGTGGGCATTCAGCCAATGACTGTTCTTTCCATAGACCACATGCAGTTTATCCTCGGATAGGACCTTAGCTACATTTTTCATCTCCCTAAAGGTTCTGCAGTTCTGGTAAATTACACTAAAAGTCTTTCATCCCACAAGTACATCTAAAGCCATTTCTCTTCCTTGGCATAATATTTCAGTGCTATTGCAACTCAGGAACTATAATTTTCCACACAGCTTATTATCATCTTTCAAGTCCTTACAGATGTTCATCTATTTTTTCTTCAGAAAAAGTGTTATTTGACATAACATTAACTGCTTTTGTTAGGAGTCCTTTCCTCATTTTTGTTAACTATTTAGAAAAAAATATTACACTGTCACGTTGTACATGAAACTCAGAACCTTCAAAGTGGCAATTAAGTGATTTAACTTGCCTCTAGATTATCCATTCCTCCCCCTCCTAAACAAATCTGGATCACATATCAACTTAACTTGATTTTTTTTCCAATGACTTTCAGTTCTGCCACTCACTGGTCATAAGCTAGCCATTGATGGCTTGGTAATTTCATGTTCATTAATTCTCAACATTGCTGCAATACAAATTCAGGCTTTGGCCTCTGATTAAGGGAAAAGGAGACTTGCATTTATTTAATACGTTACAGCCAGTAAAGTACTTTTGAAGTGTCATCACTGTTGCAATGTAGGAAATGCAGTAGCCAATGAACGCTCAGCAAACTACCACAAAAAGCATTGTGATAGATACCAGAAAATCCGTCATTTTTGTGAAGTTAATTGATGGTTAAAATTTGGACAGAACCCCGGGGATGATTCCCTTGTTTTTCTTTGAAATAGTGCTAGTGGGATCTTCACAGGTACCAAGCAGGCAGATGGTGCCTTGGTTTATCCAAAAAGAAGGCACCTCTGACAAGTACCCAGTGCCGTACTGGAGTGTCAGCCTTGACTTCTGTGCTCATTCTCTGGGGTGGGACTCAAATCCAAGAGTGGGATTGCTACCAACCGAGACACATTGAACAGCCACTGCTCAATAAATGGGCCGTAACACACTTGCATGATCATTGGTGTGTCTCTGAAAAGACCCCAAGTTCGGTATGTTAGGATCTGGAAACCAGGTTGCAAGTGGAAGCCACTCATCAGAATCTCAGTCTTCAGTCATCATTTAGCAGCTCTTCTAATGGCCTCTGATCTAGAGGATATGTGGGTGAGTTGGGTTGAGAGAAGGAATATCACCACTGACCACCCAACTGTCCTCACCCTACATTTACATATTTTCCCCACAGTGATTACTCCCCAATGATCAAGAACTGGCTGATTACCTGTCCAGCCCCCTACCCTGATCCATTTATAGTTACTGCAGTAAACAGTAGCACCTTTCCTTTTAATCTGCCTCAGATCAGCTCCACAGCACAGACCAGGGATTAAATATTAGCTCACTATGAGCAGGACACTTGCACAGTCACGTTCTTGTTCTGATTCAGACTTTAAGAGCTTATGCTTATAAAGGTGCCTACAGATGTTTTTGAACATTTAGCACAAAATTCTAACTGTTAAGTTATTGGGTCAATTCCATAAACATGAAACACACGATAAAACATTTTAAACAGAAAAAGCGTTAAATGCTGCCAAAAGTTGGCATTCGCAATACAGTCGAAGTTATCCAAGTTTTCTCCACTTGGAGCACTCAGCTCAGATTGTTTCAGGCGCCTCATGAGTTCAGATGCACTGCATGCAAATGAAGGGGCTTTCATTCTACATATCATCCTCACCCAACAAATAATTCTCCTTACGTTGCTGAAAGCATCTCACAGTGCTCGGCAGATTGCTGAACCAAGCTGGGAAGTGTCAGCTTTTGTAGCATCAGATGGAAGGTCACTAACCTGAAACATTGGAAACATTAACTTGTTTTTTTCTCCAGAAAACTGCTCAGTATTTTCAGATTTTATTCCAGATTGTCAGCGTCTTCTGGATTCTGCTTTTCCCTTGAGTAAATCCATACTGGGTTTTCTTAATTAACTCACCCTTTTCTAAAAGATGGTTAATTTTATCCCAGATTACTCTTCCTAAAACTTTCCCTATACCGAGGTTAAACTGACTAACCTGTAGTCGCTGGGTTTATTGTTACAGTTTTTTGAAACATTGGTACTGCACATGCAGGCAGCAATCCCACTATATGTGGACAGTAGGAAGATCCCTGTCAATACCTGCACAACTTTCACCCTTGGGGCTTCACTCACAGTACCAATTGATGCATTCCATTCAAGTTTGGTCACTTATTCATTCTAAGTATGCCCACCCTTTCTAATAATTCAGGTTTGTCAATATTTAGCCATCCAGTCTCTTAAATACCTATTTTTTCACTATGACCTGGTAGTATCTTCACCTTTGGTAAAGACCGACACGACACACACTATAGTACCTCAGCTGTGTCTTGATGTATATATTCTCTTTCTGGCCCGTGATTGGCTTTTTGGATCCTGTTACTAGTTATGAGCAATAGAAGATGTTTGAATTCTTTTTTATGTTTATTTCCAATCTCTTCTCATGTTCTTTCTCTCTTTTCAACTCTCACGTCTTTTCTAACTTCTCCCCGTAGTTCCTGGATTCTGGCAGGTTCTCACTCATATTATCACCAGACACTTATCGGATACACCCTATTTCAGTTGCAACTTGCTCTCCATTTCTTACCCCATCCAATGAGTTCTGGATTTAAATGCCTTGCTTTACTTCCCCTCACCTCATCTAAATGAACTTTGATTATCTACTTGAAGCATCTCTCTTTAAAAGATTGCTTGATTATCAATGTTTGATTTGAATTGACTTCGGACAAACCTGTTGTTATCCTACTGAAACTGGCTATCCTCCACGTTGCTCCTTTTCCTTTTCCATAAATTTTATAATACTGGGATCATGATCACCTAAATATTTTTGCAAGGACATTACTTGACCCAGCTGATTCCCAAGAACCAAAGCAGCAATGTCTCCTCCCTCCTTGGGTCATAGACATACAGACACAGTTCTCCCTGTTCTCTGCCCTTTACACTTTCAAATCTTCATTAAGGTAATAATCAGAACACAAGACCTTTACATCTCTTTGGAATTTATCCTCAAATATGTCCCTTAATATTTTTTCCATTAGCTGGTCATCGACAGAGTAGTATCAATAGAATAACATCACATTAATTGCTTTTGTACTCTAACTAAACTATCCCTGACCCCATCAGAACATCCCTTCTTGCTCAAACTGGAATGTCCATCATAGTTAGCTCAGTTGGTTTGCTCGTGTAGCGTTTGCAGTTTAAAATAATGCCAACAACATGGTTGAATTCCTGTTTCAGCTGAGATAGGCTTGGGACCTGCCGACTTGTCCTGTCCCTGAGAGTGAAAGGTAATGGAAAACTATCACTGGGGAAAATCATGAACTACTAAGGAAACAACTCAGGGTGAAGCATCAGCAGACAATGAGCCATGGACCTATCTTTGGGTCTTTTCAGACCTTCACCACTCATTTTGAAGTCGAGTGGATCTGGCTGATACATTGCACCAATCTGTAGCCCCTTTATCCCCAGGAATAATATAACACTATGGTAGAAAAAAGAAAATGAAGGCTATGTCATTGTGAGTCTGTGGTCTAGTGAACTTTGTGCATTCCAGAGGATGAGTGTGTTTATTTAATATCACTGACTCCGTGTTTTTCAAACAATGAGCCAATTTCCTTTTCAATCTTCTCCCAGTAGTTTCTATATTCAGTTGGCTTTAAAGAAATCTAGAGAAGTTTTTAGAGAAGTCTGTTCCATTGAGAGGAAAGTTTCAGCATCTCTACACTAAATTATGGAAAATCTGGATTCAAGAAACAGGTCGAAGCCAGTTTCTGTTGATGCTTAACCTTCACATAAGGAACAGCTCGAATCTCATTTGCATAGCCTGTTTTATATCCCTTTATCCCCTTTCCTTTAACCACTTATTTGACCTCATTTTACATGTTTACATGGTCTCTGCTACAATGGTTGTGTTTCACAGCCTTCAAGGTTTCAAGCCATGAGAAAGGTTTCTCTGACTTCCTTGAGCTAAATGTTTTGCATTTAACTTTATGTCGTTGTCTCCTCATTCTAAACCCTTCAATCTCTGAAAATACTCTCTATCTACTCCACCCCATCTCTTTATTATTTTAAAACATCTCAGTTGCAACATCCCATAATCTATGCTTGGTTGAAAAGAGAATCTGTTTTATTTTAACTTGTCTGAAAAGTCCCTTCTCCCATTCTGCTAAAATATCATCAACATTCATTATTGAAAACCCCAAAAAGCATTTGTTTAAAATACTGAAAAGGATCAAGGCAATGTTTGAGTAATGTCAGTTTCCCCAAAAAAAGTTGATGCCTAAACTAGTTTCTCATGTTATTCCAGGGTAAAATTAAAGCAGTCAGATTCTTTAAAACTAAATTTTACGGAGGTGTAGTTACCTTCTTCATGTTTAGATGTTAAAGGCACCATTAAACAGGCAATAAAAATGCTTCACATTATGAAAGAGGGGTGATAAGTTTATGGCAGAGCAATGCAACTAATGACATGAACCACTGTAGTCCAAAGGCGGTTAAGCTTTTTGGAAACTTGATCCATCATTTCAGTGTCTTTTATGTGCCCTTCAATTACCCTGGGTAACCTTATTTAATGCTCACATCAGAAATTTTAACACAGGAAGGATGAATAACTGGATCTGATTTCTTGGTGTGGCTCAGTAAATATGATGAAGGAAACCATATCCTCCCATTTATGAAGTTAAATTGTGCTTGTCAGTGATACCCGGATTATAATAACTGGATTTATCTTGATATTCTTGATTTGTTTCAGTATCAGGTTCTAAATCTGCAGAAAGTAGCTTTTGTAATTTAGGCCTACAATTCCTTAGAATGTGTGACACGTTCTTAGGCACGTGACATAGGAACTGTACACATGCCGCGACACAGTCATCAAGCAGTAATTAAATGTCCCAGAACAAGCACTGTTCTGGTTTTGGTTATTCTTTGATGTGAGGCTGCAATTTGGAAAAGGATTACGGGCTGAAGTTTAAACTTATTAAGAGTTGCGTCAAGTTTTTTGGAGGGTTTTTTTGCCACAAGGCCAAGCAGGGTTTCTCGCTATAACTTAGTAAACTCACTTCATTAACACCAACTCTACCCCCTATGGGGTCTGATTCTGGCTCCATCTTTTCAACATCGTTGCCAGAAAAACTTAGCACCAAAACACTTTCATCCCTTCTTCTGTGCTATCATTGACAGGCCGCTGGGAGCCAGAACAGCATTGACAATCAAGGAAATTGCACTGTGACCACAAAGCCATGCTGTGCACAGCACAGAGCTGGTATAGCGGACACTCCCTTGCACATATCAGAATTAGATTTTATTATCACGTGTACTCAAGTACAGGGCTACAAGAGTACGGTGGACAGTGTAGAATGTCGCCATTCCCAGTGCCATCTTAGGTATAAAGATACCTAGATACAAAACCTTAGGTACAATGTGGAAAAATAACGAAATAAAGTTAAAAATGCAACACTACACTCCTTTGATTTGATTTAATTTATTGTAGTCCCATGTACCTAAGTACAGTGAACAGCTTTGTTTTGTGAGCAGTACAAATGGTTTGCCAGGCTCGCACTCCCCACAAGGGTTCCATCTCCTCCAAAACACTATTCCCTCATCCTGGTCACTGTTTAACCAACAGACATCTCACTTTACCATGGACAATCCATCTTGTCCGAACACTCTGTATAAGTGACTGCCCTTCATACCCGCTGGAGACACATGCTTTCATTATCCAGGAGGGAAACATCACATACAGACAAACATAAAAACAAGCATTTATTTACAAGTAGTTAAAGAGAACACAAACAAAACCAATAGAACCAAGTTCGCCCGCACCCCACACTCCCCCCACCCCCCCTCCATTATACAAGACAAATGCTGAAAAGATGACCAATGTTCCATTCCAGGATGAGTTGCTGTCCCCAGCTCTCACCTGATGGACGTGAATGTCAATGGGGTCCTGCCTGCCTTCAAGGATCGATGCAGCTGAGCTCAGTCAGGAACCAGAGCAGCTTCTTTCTCCTCCTGGGGAGAGTGCTCCCATTTCCACGACTCCTCAGCATCCAGCACAACACACCAGGTGTTGTCAGGTCCATCTGCGTACAGCACAACACACCAGGACATTGCAGCACTGTCTGCAGGGTCACCCTAGACAGGTCCAAGCAGCGGAACTGCACTTTCAGCATCCCAATCGTCTGCTCCACCATGCCCCCGGGTCAAGGCATTAACCCTGTGCTCCATGTTGATTCAGGGGCTACACAATGGTGACAATGCACAATGATTTCCCATGCACAAAGCCATGTTGACTATCCCGAATCAGTCTTTGCCTTTCCAAATACATGTACATCCTGTCCCTCAGGATTCCCTCCAACAACTGGCCCACCACCGTGGTCAGGCTCACCGGTCTATAGTTCCCTGGCTTGTCTTTGCTAGCGTTCTTAAACAGTGGCACCATGTTTGCCAACCTCCAGTCTTCCAGCAGCTCACCTGTGACTATCGATGATACAAATATCTCAGCAAGAGGCCCAGCAATCACTTCTCTAACTTCCCACAGAGTTCTCGGGTACACCTGATCAAGTCCTGGGGATTTATCCACCTTTAAGCGTTTCAAGACATCCAGCACTTCCTCCTCTGTAATCTGGACAGTTTGCAAGATGTCACCATCTATTTCCTTTCAGTCTAGATCTTCCACATCCTTTTCCACAGTAAATACTGATGCAAAATATTTATTTAGTATCTCCCCCATTTTCTGTGGCTCCACATAAAGGCTGCCTTGCTGATCTTTGAGCGGGGAGAAAGTGAGGTCTGCAGATGCTGGAGATCAAAGTTGAAACTTTATTGCTGGAACAGCACAGCAGGTCAGGCAGCATCCAGGGAACAGGAGATTCGACGTTTCGGGCACAGGCCCTTCTTCTGGAATGAGCAGAGAGTGTTCAGCAGGAGAAGATAAAAGGTAGGGAGGAGGGACTTGGAGGAGGGGCGTTGGAAATGTGATAGGTGGAAAGAGGTCAAGGTGAGGGTGATAGGTCGGAGTAGGATGGAGGCGGAGAGGTCAAGAAGAAGACTGCAGGTCAGGAAGGCGGTGCCGGGCTGGAGGGATCCGGCTGAGACAAGGTGGGGGGAGGGGGGATGAAGAAACTGGTGAAGTCCAAGTTCATCCCCTGTGGTTGGAGGGTTCCCAGTCGGAAGATAAGACGCTCCTCCTCCGACCGTCGGGTTGTTGTGGTTTGGCGGTGGATGAGTCCAATGACCTGCATATCCTCGGTGGAGTGGGAGGGGGAGTTGAAATGCTGTGCCACAGGTTGGTTGGGTTGGTTCGTCCGGGTGGCCCAGAGGTGCTCTCTGAATCGCTCCGCAAGTAGGCGGCCTGTCTCCCCAATATAGAGGAGGCCACACCGGCTGCAGCGGATGCAGTAGATGATGTGGGTGGAGGTGCAGGTGAATCTGTGGCGGATATGGAAGTTTCCCTTGGGGCCTTGGAGAGAAGTGAGGGGGGAGGTGTGGGCGCAAGTGTTGCACCTCCTGCGGTTGCAAGGGAAGGTGCCGGGAGTGGTGGTTGGGTCGGTGGGGGGTGTGGATCTGACAAGGGAGTCGCGGAGGGAGTGGTCTCTACGGAAAGCTGATAGGGGAGGGGAGGGAAATATATCCATGGTGCTGGGGTCTGTTTGGAGGTGGCGGAAGTGACGGCGGATGATGCGCTGTACATGGAGATTGGTGGGGTGGTAGGTGAGGACCAGTGGGGTTCTGTCCTGGTGGCGGTTGGAGGGGCGGGGCTCAAGGGCGGAGGAGCGGGAAGTGGAGGAGATGCGGTGGAGGGCACCGTCGACCACGTCGGGGGGGAAATTGCGGTCCTTGAAGAAGGAGGCCATCTGTGTTGTACGTATTTTGAACGTATTTTGAGAATAGGGCAGATCTTTGAGCGGCCCTATTCTCTCCCTAGTCACCCTTTTGCCCTTAATATATTTGTAAAAACCCTTTGGATTCTCCTTAATGTTGGGCCTGAGGGCCTGTTTCCACACTTTAGGATTCTAATTCTAATTCTAATTCTAAAAAATACATTGCACTCATCCCCAGGAAATTGAGTCAAGACTAAGAAACATGTGGGCCTCCAGCAGACCCCACACATCCTCAGGGGGCCTGTGGCAGTGACCTCTTCCTGAGCTCCTCATCATTCTCCACGTCAGTGTGCTGCTGCTCCTGGCTTGGGGTCAGCCCCACTCCTCCTGAGTGCACCTTCACTGGAAGACAGCCACAGCAATCAACATCCCAGCAGCAGCAGTTCTGGACTCCATGTGGAAATGACCTCCATTGGGAACACAAGGAGCGAAAGTGGCTCAGAGGTCTCGGAAGATTCGCGGCTGGCATTCCCTACAGAGCTGAGTGTACTTCTCCACACAGTGAGCCATGTTGCACCCCTATATCGAGGGCCATGTCTCCACCCTTTATCCAGTTTCCGTCTCAGCATGTGCACCAGCATGGTGAAGGTGCTGCCCAGTCTGACTGGCCAGCACGATTCAACAAATCAGGAGTGCCTGCAGAGCTTGGAAACCCTTCTTAGCCCTGACCCACGTCAACTATTCAAAGTCTCACTGCATTCATTTCTAAATACACTTCACAGGTGTGGAAGTGCTGCTGCTAAGCTCCCACAGCACCCTTAGAGGTTAGATCTTTCGCCATCATTGGCCTTTTTGAACATCATTGCATCTAACTGCATCATCATTGAGATGCCCATGCACAATTTATAAGCAGAAACAACTTCAGGCTATAGTCCAATAACTTGATGAAATATATGACAGTAAGGAGAATCATATAGTTTTGGGGGTCATAATACCAAGGGGTAGATTGAAATTCACACCAGGTGGAACTAAAAAACAATCTGCTTCCGTTGGTCTGAGGATCGAGAACAGTTAGGGTAACACATGGCACAGTAATTATAGTTTGAGCTTCCTGGAGCTTTTTACAACCTGTTTCCAACTATGTAGCTCCCTCTCTTACTTCCATTGGTGTTGCAGTTTCCTCACAATGTGAAGAAACTGCAACACCAACATTCTGGATTTATTGTTCCAACAGGCAGTCAAAAATGCATGATTGTAGATATGAACAAAATGCTATACTCAGGCAAAATCTGTCCCTCATAAAAACAGTACAGTCCAAAGTCAGGATTTCTGTAATTTACAATGTGATCAAAGCAGGAATTTCTCATTGGAACTGTCAGGATTATGTGGTATGGAACCTAGAATCAGGAGTCTGATCACCTTTCCTTGCAAATACAAACAAAATTATACATTATTCTGCAGTAAAAGCTTTTCCTGTGCCTTTTTCTGCTGCCTTGGTATCAGTGAGACAGAGGTGGATGAAAGCATGATATTTCTCCTGTCTCTTGGTGGCTTCCTGTTCTTAGCATTTACTTTCCCTCCTTAATGCCAACTATAAACTCAAAAATACAACTCTGCTTTCCTTCATCCAAGTCATTCATATTTCCAAAAGTGAAAAGATGAAGCCCCAGTATCTTCTTGGGAAACAACGGCCACATCTTGGAAAGCGAGGCACTAATTTTTAACCTATCCTCCTCTGCCTCTTACCTCCCAATTAATTGCAGTATGCAAATGACAAAATTAGCTTCAATTCCTTGCACATTCACTTTTGACCAATTTTGTGAAACCCTTTCAAGTGTTTTCTGAAAGTCCATACACAACATTTTCTAAAAGTGTAACTCAAGTTGCCCTTTGAAAATCCACGCTGACGTCCATGATCAGCTCAGAGATGTCCATGTTCGTCAGCGTTCTCGAGTGAGAGAGTCCAAAAATGTAAATGTTTCCAGGGGTCCCTGACTCTCAAATCACTTGCATTCCTACCAAACCCCATAAAATATAATTCTTTTGCCTCTTGAAGCATGTGGCAGGAGACTGATTGCAGTGAAAAATAATGCAAGCTACATTCTTGCGGCCCTGCAATAGTTTAACTGGACTGTGTCTTGCCTGTGACTCACCAAAAGGCTTTTTTCTTGGGAGGTGAAAGTTATTAAAAAGCACCAAATTGCATAAAGTTAATTATTGTGGACTTTTATTTTCAACTTTAAATTGTTTTACAGTACAGCTCATGGAAGTTGCCTTTTAGGCGAATGTGAAGTATTCAGAGAAAAACAATGAAAATGAATAAGTCAAAATGAAAATTCAGGAAAACCTACTTTAGCTAGGAAATGGTTAGAATGCAGAAGTTGCTTCTACAAACAATTGGCATCGAAGAATTTAAGGTGAAGCTAGAAAAACACATTGAGAAGAAAATTTCAGCTGAAATAGTAGAAGGAATATGCTGACTGAAGGGAAAGTCAGTAAAACTGGCAAATGAGACATTCTAGTCTTGTATACTTCAAATTGAAGCTCCATTATAACCAGTACATTTACAAGTATTACTTGTAATTTACAAGTATTACTTTTGTTTTTACAGGTTTTTCCCTGTATGAGTTGAAAATGTGTTGCTGGAAAAGCGCAGCAGGTCAGGCAGCATCCAAGGAGCAGGAGAATCGACATTT
>NC_057720.1:58469459-58494647 GCF_004010195.1 Chiloscyllium plagiosum
TGACCTGCGATATCCTTCCCGACCTCTCTGATCAGACCCTCTCTCCGGTCTATCACCATCACCTTAATCTCCTTCCACCTATCGCATTCCCAACGCCCCTCCCCCAAGTCCCTCCTCCCTACCTTTTATCTTAGCCTGCTTGGCACACCCTCCTCATTCCTGAAGAAGGGCTTATGCCCGAAACGTTGATTCTCCTGCTCCTTGGATGCTGCCTGACCTGCTGCGCATTTCCAGCAACACATTTTTCAGCTCTGATCTCCAGCATCTGCAGTGCTCACTTTTTCCCTGTATGAATTGGGTGAGAGATGGTTCATGTGAATATAAACAGTAGAAGAGACTAGTTGAAGTGAATGGCCTGTTTCTGTGCTGTAATCTAGCACTGATCACCCCCACGATCACCCCATTATCCCTATAAGGGGGCTTTTTGTTTGGCATATCGGCAACAGTAAGAGGTGACAGACGGGTCTGTTGTGGGCAGCCAGAACACATGGTCACTCATCCAATTGTTCAAACCCTCCATTTTTCCTTCAGTTACGGGGCTGAAAAATATACTCTTGGGCCAGGAAAGGACTGGACAGATTTTCCATTTCTGATTATAGTTCTGAAACCTTGGTTGGAGTTTGTGCATGTCTATTTTGAGTTAAGACGAGGATGGTTAGACCTGTGTTGCCTTCCATGATAGAATTCTCAGCAAGACTCACTGTCCTGTGCTACAGTTGAAGATTGGTCACTTGGGCAAGATATTCTGTCCACTGTAACCAGACATGAGAGCAAATAGCAAGGAGCAAACTGTGGAGACGAAAGCATGAAAGGAAATTGGAACAGGAACTTCGGTCTTTCTGTGCTGGAATTTCTGGATGGAATTGCCTATGCCCATGAAACAGGCTAACCCAGACTTCAAGGCGGGACAAGGAGGACATTCCAAAATGAGGCTGTTGAGTGAGCAGCCTGACACATTCCTGACCTCAGCAAACTTCTTGGGGAGAGTGACAGCCCATTACCAACAACATCAGTTCGGTAGGTTCCTGGATGCAAACTAGTGGCTGGTCCGGGGGTTCAAGGAGTGTACACTATTCCCCACATGCGCACCAACTTACTACTTGGAGTTACATAGATCAGTGGGCTACTGGCCACCACATGGAGGAGTTTTCCCTCCAAAGTGTCTGATAGCTATGGCTACATTTCATGGTTATAAAATCAACAACTCTTCAATTGGGTCTGTGGCCATAGGAATCCATCACTGCCCTTTGTTCATGCTGACAGTAGCTTCAGGGGCAGGGTGCAGAAGCAGTTCCAACCTGCAATTGTTTTTCAAGATGGTGAAATCTTGAATTGATTTGACTTATTATTGTCACATGTACCAAGATACAGTGAAAAGTATTGTTTCCCATGCTAACTAAAAAAAGCATACCTTACATAAGAACATCAGAGTAATAGAATAGAATGCAGAATATAGTGTTACAGCTACAGAGAAGATGCAGAGAAAGATCCATTCATAAATCGGATAACAGCAGGGAAAAGCTGTACTTGAATCTGTTCGTAGGTGTTTTTAAACTTTCTTTGCCCGATTGAAAAGTATGGAAGAGAGTGTAACAGAGGGATGGGAAGGATCTTTGATTATGTTGGTTGCTTTCCAAAGGCAGAGGGAAATGTAGATGGAGTCAATGGAAGAAAGGCTGGTTTTCGTGATGGACCCGGCTGCGTTCACAACTCTCTGTAATTTTGCTCCATGATCCTATAAAGCGCACAGGTCTTTGAAAGATTCAATGTCCAATTCAAATTCAATTCATGCGTGGGTTTCCTCCGGGTGTTCCGGTTTCCTCCCACAATCCAAAGACGTGCAGGTTTGGTGAATTGGCCATGGTAAATTGCTCATGGTGTTCAGGGATGTGTAGGTTAGCTGTTATTAGTCAGCAATAAATATAGGATATTAGGGTAGGGGAATGACTCTTCGGAAGGTTGGTGTGGACTTGTTGGGCCCAAGGGCCTGTTTCCACATTGTAGGGATTCTATTCTGTCATTACCTCAATTCCCCAAAACCTCAGAGGGTGGTGAGAAATAGATTGTAAATCAGTGTTAAACAATAAGGGCATTAGAATAGCAGGAGATTACATCATAAATTACAAAAGATGTCTCTGGAAAGAGCACAAGTCAAGGAGGTTAAGAAAATCATGTAAGCTTCAAGCAGGAGAACTTAACCTGTGCTTTGTTGATTGCTGAGCTTGAAGGAGAGGCCAAGGAAATAAAATTACAACAGTTCCTTCAAGGTACTTCAGAGTGAAGGGAAGATGGTCTGATTAAAAACATAGCTGAAGAAATGGATGTAAAAGTGGGTCAGAAAGTTTGGGAGAGAAGAAACTGAAGGGGTTAGAGAGAGAATTCCAGAACTGAGGTCAAGAAAGCTGAAAACACAGCTGCTGATGGTGGGCTGGAGGAATCTCAGAATGCATGAATGGCTAGAATTATAGGAATGATGAGTTCAAGCTAATTAATACATTTATGTGACAGAAAGCATGGCATTTGTAAGTTAGTTCACTAATTTCTTTTAGTTAGGTAAATCTGTCATCTTTGTGCGTTCTGACCTAACATAGGACTCTGGACCCACAGCAGGTTGATTCTTAAATACCCAAACTAGCCATGTTTTTGGGTTCCACCAGGGCTACTTAGCTCCTGACCCCACTGCAGCCTTGGTTCAAATATGGACAGAGAGGTGAGGTGAGAATGATAGCCTTGACATCAAGGTTGAATCTGACCGAGTGTGGCATCAAGGAGTCCTGGAAAACCTGGAATCAGTGGGAATAAGGTGAAAACTTTCCACTGGTTGGGGCCAAAGCTGACACAAATGACATTGCTGCAAGAATTGCTCAGTGTAGATATGTTTAAACAACCTGTTCCGAGATTTTACAGCACACCTCTGGAGCAGGTGGGACTTTGAACCCTGGCCTCCTGGCTCAGAGTTGGGACATTAACACTGCACTACAAGAACCCTCAGTATAGCATTCTAGGCCTAACCACCTTCAACTGCTTCACATTGACCTTCCCTCTATCAGAAGGTCAGGGGGGATGTTTGCCGATGACTGCGCAATGTTCAGTGCCATTTGCAAATCCTCAAATACTGAAACAGCCCATGTTCAAATGCAACAAGAGCTGGACAATATCCAGGCTTGGGCTGACAAGTGGCAAGTAACATTCATGCTGCACAAGTACCAATTAATGACCATCTCCAACATGAGAGAATCTAACTACTGACCCATATCATTCAATGGCATTACCATCGCTGACCACTGGTTAGCTTAGTTAGCTGGACAGCTGATTTGCGATGCAGAGTGATGTTAACAGCATAGGTTTAATTCCTGCATTGTCTGAGACTACCATGAAGGATCCTCCTTCTCAACCTCTCCCTTGCCTGAGGCATGGAGACCCTCAGGTTAAACCAGCACCAGTTGTCTCCATGGTCCCGTGGGACGATGATAACTTTACTTTTTACTTTGTTCAAAGTCTAGCTCCTTTTACATGTGCTCAATGGCTATGTAAGAATGCCATTAGATCATATGGAACTGGAGCCTGACTCTGAGATGATATCCTCTCTATCCATCCTCTCTCTCTCTCTATGTTCAATGAAGCCTTTTACTGTTCACTCACAGGTGAGTGTGAGTCTTACAATACTCTAGCAGTTTTTGATTAGCTGGCTACTCTTTGAGGGAGGGGTTTCTACTCCCTGGGACTCTTGATCCCAATGAAGACCCAATTAATATGGAGATCCTTCTCAAAAGGACATGTTATGAGGCTCTTTGCAAGACCCCTACTGCATGGATTGCATTCCGTCAGTTGTGACAGAGTGGGAGGAGGCAGAATTAGAGTTCTAGGCACTTCAATGGAGATCAAGGGCTGATCTGAAAACTCTCTTGAATTTATAGCTCCATATCACACTGTGTCGTACATTTACTCATTGCAGCGAGAGCATGCATTTACCTGTCTCAACACCCGCACAACTAATTACAGGTATATAAA
Source organism: Chiloscyllium plagiosum (assembly GCF_004010195.1). Taxonomy (NCBI): domain Eukaryota; kingdom Metazoa; phylum Chordata; class Chondrichthyes; order Orectolobiformes; family Hemiscylliidae; genus Chiloscyllium; species Chiloscyllium plagiosum. The sequence goes on from NC_057720.1 coordinate 58,473,471, forward strand.
CATAAAATGAAAGGCTTTTGTTTTCTTTCACTGTGGTTGCAAACAGGACAAATAAGTAGGGAGTACTGTATCAGCATACATGCTTGTGCCTGGTTAATACAACCCAAGTCAAGCTCGTCACACAGGGTCAGTGTAAGGGTCAGAATCAGAGTCATACAGCACTTAATCAGATCCTTTGGTCCAACCAGTCCATGCCAACCATAATCCCAAACTAAACAAGCCCCACCTGCCTGTACTTGGCCCATATCTCTCCAGATAAAAACAATGACTGCAGATGCTGGAAACCAGATTCTGGATTAGTGATGCTGGAAGAGCACAGCAGTTCAGGCAGCATCCGAGGAGCAGTAAAACCGACGACTCGGGCAAAAGCCCTTCATCATCCCTCCAACCTTCCCTATTCGTGTACTTAACAAATGTCTTTTAAATGTTGTAACTGGACCCGAACTCACCACTTCCTCTGGCAACTCATTCCGCACACGTGAAAGAAGAAACAGGTGAAATACCAATGCAGTAACAAAGAATTCAAAGGGTTTCTTTTTCCACAAGTTGTCACAACTTCAAGTAGAAGCAAGCAAATCACAAAAACACCATAAATCACACAGGTCATATATTGCATTTCACACATTCCAAAAGCAGCCATACAAAAAGTCATTTAAATGCACCCAGTTTGTAATGAGTTGTCTGATTTCAGCCGGGGCTGGCAGAATGACTTCACCTGCGGCAATTATTGCAAAAAATCTTGAATTTTGGCCAAATCTCCAAAATAATTTATTGTGGGCTGAGGTGTGGCAAATGGAGTTTCATTTAGAGAAATGTGAGGTGCTACATTTGATAGGGAAAATCAATGCAGCCCATATACACTTAATGGCAAGGTCCTGGGGAGTATTGCTGAACAAAGAGACCTCAGAATGGAGAAGCATAGTCTCTTGAAAGTGGAGTCCCAGGTAGACAGGGTAATGAAGGCGGCATTTGGAACGCTTGTCTTAATTGGTCAGTACATTAAGTATAGGAGTTGGGAGGTCATGTTGTGGCTGTGGAGGACATTGGTTAGGCCACTTTTGGATAACTGCATTCGATTCTGGTCTCCCTGCTATAGGAAGGATGTTGTGAAACTTGAAAAGGGTCAGAAAAGATTTATAAGCATGTCTCCAGGGTTGGAAAATTTCAGCTCCAGGGAGACGCTGAATAGGCTGGGGCTATTTTCCCTGGAGCGTCAGAGGCTGAGGGGTGATATTATAGAAATTTATAAAAGCATGAGGGGCATGGATAGCCTATCTTTTCTCCAGGGCAGGGAAGTCCAAACCTCGAGGACAAAAGTTTTAGGGGGAAAGGAGAAAGATTTGAAAGGCATCTAAGGGACAACTTTTTTACGCAGAGGGTGGTACGTGTATGGAATGAGCTACCAGAAGAAATGGTGGAGCCTGGTACAATTACAACATTGACAAGGCATCTGGATGTTTATATGAATAAGAAAGGTGGAGGGGGATATGGGCCAAGTGCTGGCAAATGGGACTAGATTAATTTAGGATATCTGGTCGGCATGGATGAGTTGGATCGAAGGGTCTGTTTCCATGTTGTACAACTCCATGCCTCTCTGACAGCAGGTTTGGTGATGTGTTGCCCACTCCAGTCTTCTTGAACTGACATCTATTCCAGTCGCCTACATTAAATTCCACCAAAACTGCCTCAACCCTAGAGGCACTGGTGCCTGAGAATGCTGGGAATTGGGATCATCCAGCCTGAATGGCCTCTTTCCATGCTGTAACTTTGTTTGACCTGAAAGGGAACACCTGAATAATGCAGAGACAAAACAATAATCATGTATGAAACTGACTCTCGATTGCCAATCCTGTGATTAATCTTACAACTTTTTAAAAAACTTGTAAAATTGATTTAAATTTTTTACGAATAGAAAGAAATATTTATTTCCTTTAAACGCAATTTCAAATGAAACCAGTAGATGAAGACACAATCAGAGGGTTTCCATATGGACTTTGTTAGCTTATTTATGTACACTTAGGAAGAGAATAATGGAGCATTTAAAGATGCCATTTTTCAAAGCTGGTGTCAATAAATTACTTTTGAGAGTTGGCCAATATTCAAGGTTTGTTACTGGACCAGGACTAAGTACTGCAATACATTGAGGAACCGAATATGCAATAACTTCTCAGCTGGAAATGTCTAACTTTTATAGTAATGGGAAAAGTTATGAAGGAGTATTCCTGAGGGAGGGGCCAGCAGTTGGCCATGAAAGGAGGCAGTGGAGTAGATAAATCTCATCTCCTCGTTCCACAGACAAGGTTCCCAACTTCATCTGCACTGATCTGGTTGACCTCATTTTAAGGAGTGATCAAGACATTTCATTGGCCGAGGGTTAGGGAATAATTCAAAATTCATTGGCTAAATATTTTATTGTGAAGCGTCCCCCAGTCAAACAACTGATTAACACTCAATGGGAAATGAACGAGATGATATTTGGCAGAAGAGGAAATCACGAATCTCTTGTGTTAATATTGATCTCCACTATATATGTTTACGAGCTGAGTTGGCTTTAATCTCCTCTTCCCTTCCCAAACATCATTGCCTCCCAACATGAAACACAAGTAGTAATTAATTCCAAAAGGAATGGTAGGGAGGTATGATCAACTGCATGGAAGTTTGAAAAAGAGAAGCACACATAACCCATTCCCCACCCTCACAAATCACTGCTGTAAAACACACTTTAAAGTCTACCTCTTTCACCAATCATTTGATCATCCATCTTACAGCGTCTCTATGTCTCGCAATTCCTAGAGGTTTGAAATAAGCACAATTTTAAAATCAAATGAGGGGGCTTCATTGAATGAATGTTTCAGATTCTACCATGTGCTGCAGACTGATACAGTACACAATGTACCTCCTGCTACCCACTGGAGCAGGAAGGCTGTGCTCTTTATCGAGATGTGCCCTGACTGGGGAGTTGATGCCCACTCCATTCATTGGTGACTGATAGACTTGAGGAATCCCCACCCCACCTCTGTCCAGTTTGGTGCTCCAGGATGGACAAGTGTTGGGAATGGAGCTGTCTTAATATCACAGAATGTAAACCAACAGACACTGTGTCTATATATCACCCATCCACACTGGAAAACAATGTGGATGCTTCACAGGAATATAATCTCATAAAACTATCACTGGGCTACAACAGAGGCCAGTGCTAACTTATTCAAGTGTGATTTACTAACAATATATGCCAGGGTATGTAAGGATTCCGAGAGCCACATCACTCACTATCACACTGCATCTGTGTGTCGAACAATGATGCGGTGTTTGCTGCCACCACAACTGCAGAGGGCGCATTTACCACCAAATGCAAAGGCACAGGAACTTCACTGCTAGCAATGTCACATGTAACTGGTTATGTGCAAAGAATAAGACAAAGAGAAGGCTTTATTTTCAAACAATTACACCAATTCAATTCAAATCCTGGGACTGAAATGTTTTACAGGTCCACTCTCAACATTTGTTCAGCCTGTTCCCTCGCCCTCACCATTTTCCCTCCTGGTCAGTATACTGCTTCATTGCTGGGAGGGTGACCATGAGGTAGGCCTGTGAGCAGAGAACCAGTGGAGCATGGAGCGGAGCACTGCAGGCAAGGTATACTGAGGGGACGCTCAAGAGAGTGCTGAGCAAAGTGCCAAACACTACCAAGCAGGGTAGTGAGTGTTCCTCTGGTATCTACCTGTCAGTAACAAAGCATAAGCTCGTAAGTGTGCTTTCAAGAGCATTTTGATGATGTCAACAGCACCAATTTCCTGCGCCAGTGAAGTGGCAGGAAATATAGTGGCACATGAATGTGAATTCGTCTTACTGCTTTCTTCTAAGTACACATATGACTCATGGTGCCTGTAATGATTGGAACGAGATCAGCTAAGGTGGACCTCAGAGTACGAGTTCCTTGATTGGGGCTGTTAATCTGATCTAATCAGGGAGTCCTAGCTGACAGATAAGAACAGGAGTGACAGACATTCTGTTCATTCTGAGAGCTGGCTCTGAGGGAGCTGTATCAGTGTCAAGGACTCCCCACATGTAAATAAAGGGTGACTTGGTGATAGAATACTGGCCTGTGTGGAGTTATTTCAATGCTGCCACTAACTTCAGCGACAGTTATGTGCACTAATTGAAGGAACATGAACTAGAACTGACAGGACCAGGCTATCATATACACTGTGGCTCACTGGCTGTCACACAGACACAACAACCAGTTTAATTTGTAAAGTTCTGTGAAATTAGTCATGCTTTTAGAATTTGTTTCAGTCGTTCAGTGTTAATATTGCAGTTCCAAATCTATTCCTGATGCCGGAGTAGCTTTATCACTAATCTTTGTTTTCACTTCATGCTGAAAACAAACAAAACTACTAGGCGCAAAAATCTGGATGCCTCCTGGAGTCTGTCAGCATCTTAAGAGTTAACACCATTAGGCTGGTATGAGCAAAATCTGGTCAAAGAGAAATAAATTTAACAGACACTGTTACATATTAGCAAATGACTAGCTCAAACCTCATTACTGTAGTTAATTGCAAACACAGGGTTGTTTTCACTGTAAACATTTCAAATCAATGGTTCAACCTAGATTTAAACAAAGCCAGACTGGGCATGAATCCAAAAGATTGTTGAACTGCTTGAACAAGAAGGTAGGAATGCATTGTCATGAGAGCGGAAAATGCAGATCAGAAGATCACACAAGAGTTGGCTTATCTTAACCAAGGCTCCAGAACAAGATTATACATTTATTAATGGTGCTGCTGGATGAAGGAAGAATCTGTTGAAATGTGCTTCTGCAATGACACTGGGTTGAGGCCAGGTCTAGACACAGCTCTGATGCACTAGACGCTCATATTGAATGGGCATTGTTTAAGTTTACAAGTAGTTATTGCACCACACACACAAACAATCATATCACTTCAAAGAATTAAAGCCATTTGTAAATGAGGAAAAGGGAATCTTGGAGGGGAAATGCCTTCTGCTTGGTTGGAGCAGGGTGTAAGGGGGGTGTAAGCATTACCTACTCCTTGTCTCCTGTTCCCAACACATCTCACAACCTCATGTGCTCATGTAGTTTAAGTGGATTTCAGTTTCAAAATCCTCATCAGAATTCTGTTACATTCAGGAGTCATATGAGCAGACAAAATAGGAGCAGAAGGAGAGCAGTGGTCACCATTCCTTGGCGAATCCATTTACCTCTGATAAACCTTGATTTCTTTGACTAACAAGAATCTGTCTTCTTCTACCTTAAAAAATAATCAATACCCCTCACAATCAGTGTCTTCTGAGGTAGAGAGTTTCAAGCTCACATAACCCTCAAATTAAAAACAACTGATCTCATCTCTGTCCTAAATGGGTGACACCTAATCTTTAAAGAGCACACTTTTGGTGCCACATGGTGGCTCAGTGGTTAGCACTGCTGCCTCACAATACTGGGTTCCCAGGTTCAATTCCAACCTCAGGCGACTGGCTGTGTGGAGTTTGCACATTCTCCCCATGTCTGCGTTGGTTTCCTCCGGGTGTTCCGGTTTCCTCCCACAGTCACAAAGAAGTGCAGATCAGTTGAATTGGCCATGCTAAATTGCCCATAGTGTTAGGTGCATCATTCAGAGGGAAATGGGTCTGGGTGGGTTACTCTTCGGAGGGTCGGTGTGGACTGGTTGGGCCGAAGAGCCTGTTTCCACACTGTAGGGAATCTAATCTAATCTTAATTTGAGACTGACCAACTAGAGGAAACATACTTTACACATCTGCTTTGTAAAGATTATTCAGGATATTACATTTTAATTAAATCACATCTCACTATTCTAAATTCCAGTGAAAACAAGCCCAGCTTGTCCACAAGACAACCTGCTCATTGCAGGTATGAATCACGTAAACCCTCTCTGAACCACCTTTCATATATTTGCATCCTTCCTTAAACAAGGAGATCAAAACTCCACATGGTATTCAAGATGTGGGCTCGGCAATGCTCTTTATATGCCCTGAATCATAACATCCTTACTTTTATGTTCAATTTGTCTTATAATAGAGGCCAGAATCCCATTAGCCCATTAGATTATCTGCTGTACTTATTATAGAAATGTGCAGCATGGAAACAGACCTGTCGGTCCAACTTGTCCATGCCAATCAGATATTTAAATTAATCTCATCCCATTTGCCAGCATTTGGCCCATAAAATCAATTCACCTTCTACCTCACTAGCCATATCTTTTAACAGCCTAGGCGAAAGTCCATTTGGACCCCGAGTCTTGTCAGCTCCATCAACTTACTTATTAATAACATTTACCCTGAGTCACAATTCACTGGAATAGTCTACTCGAAACCAAGCTCCACTATTCCTAGAGTCGTTACAAATGTGAACATGTGATTAAACCACAAATTGTCCAATTTTACATGTCTATCTAATTCAAGTTAAAAGACGATGTACACCATTAACAAGTACATATCTAGATATTGTAACCAAACTGCTTTCAGCCAATCGCAAGAAAGAAATGCGAGTTGCTAACTTATAATGCAACCTTAAACTCTAAGAGGTAAGACAAGGCACAAATATGGTGGGGAAGGAAAAGGCAGGGATGCAGTTCTGGCACTAGTTTAGATCACAGATGTCAATGAGTTGTTTTCTTTTTGTTCCTTTTGATTTCTTTCAACTCTTCAATAAGGACAAGATGTTGCGGATACCCTGATTCTCAGATTCCCATTCATTGGTTAAGGATTGGCCTTTCAGTGTCACTGATGGTAATTTTCCCCCTTTTCTTTCAATGAGGGAATTTGTAGAAGGCAGTTTACAGTGAAATAATGGGTAATAACGGTTGCCAGAGAATTTTCTGTTACTTCTCCAAACAGGCTCAAGGGTTATGGGGAGAAAGTGGGAGAATAAGGTTGAGAAACTTACCTGCCATGATTGAATAGTAAAGCAGACTTGATGGGTTGAATGGCCTAATTTCTGCTCCAATGTCTTATGGTCTTAGGAAGAGGAGAGTGTGATTAAAGTGCTTTCTCTTCACAGGCTAGATGTTTCTACTGTGTTGTCTTCACATTTAGGCCTGTAATCTCTTGCCCAGGAACCAGTCAAGTGGTTGTTACTATGTTGAACCCCTCTGACCCCACAAGAGCTGGTCAATTGAAAAACCAATCAAAGGATTGTCACTGTAAAAAAAACTATCCTGAATACATAGATATGAGGCTATTGTAACTAGCATCCCGCACCTGCCCATCCCATGTGAGTAAGACAACATTGTACATACAGCTCAATGTGTTCCAATAGCACATTTTAAGACTGTAACCATCTTTCAGTTTAAAGCAGTATTTTTTACCATGTTTTAGTCCACAGTCCAAAACAAGAAGTGGCTTTACATCAGCAATTATTACTTCACCAAGTTTTTCTTTCCCTTTCACGTCCTGATTTCCAGATATTATCGGAATGTTTTTGAACCCACTACACTAACACAAAAGCAAAACATTTGTTCACTTTTCTTGCTATTTCTTTCTTATGATTATTAACTCCTCACTCTCACAAGGATGAACTCTCATCTTACATATTTTAATTTTTTTGAATACATTTAGAAATCCTTGCTGTACACTTTTACATTTCTAGCTAGTTTCATCTCATACTCTAACCTTTTAGTTATTCTCTGCTGTTCTTTATATACTGGCAATTATCTGACCTGCTGCTCATCTTTGTGCAGCGATGTGCTTTTCACATCCCAAGTTAGATGCATTCCCTAACTTCTTTACAGATGATAGGGATTCCCCTAAGAATTCTCCTCTATGGTAGGAATATACTTATTCTGAATATCCTTAGTATGGCCTAGATATCTGCTACTGCGTCTCTATCGATTTGATTAGATTAGATTCCCAACAGTATGGAAACAGGCCCTTCAGACCAACAAGTCCACACCGACTCTCCAAAGAGTAACTCACCCAGACCCATTCCCCATATTTACCCCTGACTAATACACCTAACAATTTAGCATGGCCAATTCACCTAACCTGCACATTTTTGGATTGTGGGAGGAAACCGGAGCACCCGGAGGAAACACACATAGACACTGGGAGAACATGCAAACTCCACATAGACAGTTGCCCAAGGCAGGGATTGAACCCAGGTCCCTGGCACTGTGAGGCAGCAGTGCTAACCACTGAGCCATCGTACCGTAAATTTATTGACTTAGTATGACAGTTCACCTCTATTAGCTCAACTTCCACATCCATTTAGTTGCCTTCATTTAAGTTTAAAATAATAGACTTAGACCCAATCTTCTCTCTTTCAAACTGGATGTAAAATGTAATCATATTGTGGTCACTGCTACCTAGTGGTACTTTAACTTCGATGTCATTAATCTTATTGCATTACACAATACCAAGTTGAATTTTACTTTCTCTCTGATCAGTTTCAGAATGTGCTGCTCCAGGAAACTATCTGGAAAGCAGTGTATGAACAATTTATCCAGGCTAACCTCCTCAGCAAAATTTCTAATCTGAGTCTTTAAGTTTATTGGTAGATTAAAATTACCCACAATTATTGCCACCCTTTGTCACAAGCATCCGATATTTCTCCTTGTATACATTTTTCTACATTGTGTTGACCATTACGGGGTTGTAGATCATTCCCACTAGTGAATTATTTCCCCTCCTATTCATCATCTCCCCTCAAATTGAGTCCCCTCTCTCAAAACCCCAATCCCATCCCCTTACTCCAAACCCTGCAGCAGCAAATTATCCAGGCACCACAACTCCAAGGTTAAACCCACCAGATGGCATAATGGCTAGCACTGCTGCCTCACAGCACTAGGGACCTGGGTTCAATTTCAGCCTTGGGTGACTGTCTGTGTGGAGTTTGCATATTCTCCCTCTGTCTGCAAGGGTTTCCTCTGATTTCCTCCCAAAGTCCAAAGATATGCAGCTTTGGTGAATTGGTCATGCTAAATTGCCCATAGTGTCCAGGGATGTGCAGGCTAGGTGGGTTAGCCATGGGAAAATGCAGGTTGCAGAGTCTTCAGAGGGGCAGTATGGATTCGATGGGCCAAATGGCCTGCTTCCACACTGTAGGGATTCTATTGAAAACACATACCTTGAAGGTATTCAAAACACACAGCGAAATAAATTTCCATCTCTTCCAATACCATCGCAATATTCAAATACTACAGAAAGACTTTCTTTTTTTATCACATCTATCAGTTAAGGTAATTATTTCTTTCAGTTCCTGAATTTCAGGGCTTTCTCCTTGATTATTCACATAGCTGAGTTTAAGCTTTCTTAGATTCAAATAAAGCTTTCAGATTTCTAACCAAACACTTCTGGTCTGGAGTTTTCAAACTAAAACCCGCATCATACTGAGATAATCTATTTCTCACCTGTTATGAACAAATTCCTTTCTCCAAGAGAAACTGTTCTTACACCCTGCCCCAGTCAAATCTTCTTTAAACTGAATCAAAAGCTTTCCAGTCTATGTATTTTTTTCCCTAAGTGAATGTCATTTTTTGATTTTTCTAAAACAAAAGCAAATTGTAACTTTTTGATTTTTCCTCTCTCCGATCGCAAAACACTTGCAATACAAACAAATTCACATCATCACTCCAGGAGGGCCACTGGCACCACTCATTTAAAATCTTGGCTCCAGAAAGGCCAAATTAATTATTAAATCTGTTCATCCAAAACCTACATGTCACCAGTTCAAAATCCAACTCTAAAATAAATTATATTAACATATACAAATCACACATTTTAAAGCACAAGAGACAATGTATGTTTACATTTCAGAGTTAGTATGAAGTAAGTTTTCTTTATAAAAAGTAAAACTAAATTGCAGAGCAATAACACTGACTAACCTGTGTACTTGGAAATGTCATCAGTTGACAGCATAATGCATGTTCTGACACTTAAAATCACTGCCTCTGGGCTACTTCTTCAAAACATTTCATTCAATTATCAAGGCTTGTACTCCGTGTTTATGTTATTGTTAAATCCTGTAAGGATTCACTGTAAACTGTAAGCCATTTCCTTTGTCCACACACTGCAGGTGAATTACACAAATGTATCTGTGCTCTACACATTGAATTTGGAAATTAAGAAGTAGAAAATGACCTCCAGGGTACTTTTTTAATTCAAAATCATTACGGACGTAATGTCTACTTCCACGTTTTGGCCACATAGTTAATATTTATACAGTCATGTATATAACTACATTTGCTGTTACCTCATCTTCCTCCCCACTTCAAATCTCTGACTTCACACATTCAGTTAGAATGAGGTTTCACAATTCTTCCAGGAAGTTCTCTTCAGATTTGTAAGATTCGTTCCATCCCCCTAACCCCCACATAGAGTCATGGAGTCCTACAGACAGAGACAGGCCCTTTGGCCCAAACTGGTCCATGCTGACTAAAATGTCCATTCATGCTCACCCCATTTACCTGCACTTGCCCACATCCTTCTAAACCTTCCTTGTCTATGTATTTATCCAAATGTCTTTTAAATGTTGTTAATGTACCCACCCCAACCACTTCCTTAAACTGATGCCCTCTTATCCTTGATTCCCCAACTCTGGGAAAAAGACGGAGTGCATTCACCCTATCCATGCCTCTCATGAACTTCGACATTTCTATAAGATCCCCCACAGTCTCCTACACTCTAAAGATAAAAGTCCTAGTTTGTCCATCCTCTCCCTATAACTCAGATCCTTGAGTCCTGCCAACATCCTTGTAAATTCCTTCTGCACTCTTTCCAGTTTAATAACATCCTCCCTATAGTAAGGTGACCAAAACTGTACACCATACTCCAAGTACAGCCTCACCAATGTCCTATACAACTGCATCAAAACTTCCCAACTTCCATACTCAATGCCTTGACTGATGAAGGCCAGTGTGCCAAACACCTTCTTCACTGCCCTGTCAACCTGTGACTTCACTTTCAGAGAATTGTGCACCTGAACTCCAAGGTCCCTCTGTTCCACTATACTCATTAAGGCTCTACCATTCACCATGAAACTCCTACCTTGATTTGACTTTCCAAAATGCAAGACCCCATACTCATCTATATTAAACACATTTACCATTTCTCAGCCCACTTCCCCAGCTGATCAAGATCCTGCTGCAATTTCTGTTAACCTTCCTCACCAAGCACAATACTGTCTATTTTAGTGTCATCTGCAAACTTACTATTCATACCTTGTACATTCTGACCCAAATCATTGATATAGGTAACAAACAGTAATTTGACAGCACTGACCCCGAGGTACACCATTAGTCACAAGCCTCCAGTCCATTGCTTTTACACTTCAGAATGGATTATCTTGTGACAATGCTCATTTGACTTCTAACTGAATTGAGAGTGCTCCAAAAGATCCACACTTCCCAAAGAAATTTGTAACTGGGCAGTATGACTGGCTTCTAGTTTCTGTGTTGCTTTTACCAGGTCTGAAACAAAAGACTTCATCAGTAAGTACTGTTTCATCATTGTTGATCTTTCCATGGCTTTGCCCACATGCTGTTCAGTTGCTGCAGCTGCTTGCAGATTATGAGTAGCTTCTAAAGTTGCAAAATCTTTAAAACTGTAAATGTCCAGTTGCTCCTGGGTACACAAGAATTCTCACTGATATTATCTTGTAGAGGGAAATCACTTGTGAATCTTATGAAGAGGCTCTTCTCTTAAACCAGAGCAGAACCCTTGCAGGGACCCCCTCGGAAAAGGAAGGAGCTGTGCCCCAGGATAAGTGTAATATAAACATGGTGAGCCTGGGCATTTTCCTGCTAAGCATCACGGAGTATGTATTGCCCTACGTTGACCTTATCAGACTAACAATCCTGGCTGAATACATTTATCCCCAGTCCTTCATAGTCTGCAGGACAAATGCCAGGAATAAAGGAGACTGCTTGATACTGCCTTCAACAATCTCAAGAGCTTTCCACCACGTGAACAGAAGTGGTCTTTTTAACTTGCTACAGAAAATTGGCTGCCAGTAAAAGCAGCTCAATATGATCTCCTCTTTCCCAAGTAGATGATGGATTAGACCAGCCAATGATGGAGCCACATTGGAAACTGGTGGAATCTACAGTGCAGTCAAACAGGTTTGTGTTATATTACCAACATTCTTTCGCTTATTTTTCTCTTTGCTGCTGTCATATTTCTTCAGGTCATCCACAGAGGCTGTCTACTTATATAGCAGAACTCCCAGATAGTGATGCCACCTTGCTCATCTGAGATCCAAGTTAAAAGGTATGCCGTGTCCTCAGACAGTGATGCGTCACATTAGCATTCCACACCAAGGGACACTTTTAACAAAAGTGGATGGACTCTCTCATTCCTGTCAGGCGTTTGGTTTGATCATCACCAAATGTCATTATCCAGGATGATGCCATTTATTAACACTGATGGTGAACCTTGTTCTAGATTCAACATAACCAGGTTTTATAATCTGTCACTTGATGATGATATCAATATGTAACACAAAAGCTGCAACTGTTATACCCAAGCTGAGTTAGAGAGAATGGAACAGCAACAGAGTGAGAACACCAAACTGCAAATAGTTCAATTCTCAGTGCACACCTCAATGCTGGTGAGACCTGAACAGCACCTGCTGGGCAGAAGGGTAAACTGGACAGTTTCCCCCTTTGGTGAGATCCACCTATCCTTGACATCTCTTAGCAGGTCAAAGACCACCAACTCCTGGGGTGTGTTGATTCCATCAATATCATTTGATAATGAAAGCCAGCAATGAGCTGTGCTAGCTCAGCCACATTCACCAAAGGGATGGTGGCTCTATAGTAGTCACTGGGTCACAACTTGTGGAGCACCTACATTTCTGCTTTGAGGGCCTCCAGAAGAAAGACATGAAGATATCAGATATTTACACTAATTATTCGGAGATTGCAACTGATGGCTGTAACCTCTGTGGCTGGCTGTTTAAAAGGGAATTGGAAGGGACTAATAGAAATTAAAGGTGCTGTTACCAGAGAAAAGAGCCCAGGGAAAACAGTGCTAAAGAATGCTGCACTTCTTCCCCTGCAGTAAATGTGACAGAGACTGCCATGGCGGAGAGGGTCTCCTGAACAGAACCAGATTACGCTCACAACAGAATTAGCTGTCATAATGCAAACCTTCGCCTTACAAGACAAATGTTTGCCAAGTAACTTTACAGCACGATAACTCTCAAGCAATCTGGAATGGAAATGTCTTCTAAATAAATCAGGCTGATTCATTATAGGAAAGCAGCAAATTTGAAATAAAAACAAAGTACTTAGCATATCAGGCAGCATCTATAAAGAGAAATAGAGAGAAACTGTGCTGATATTTCAAGTCAAATATGATTTCTTCAGAACACAACGATAACAGCTGACTTTTAATTTTATCCTATCTAAGAACAAGGCTCATTAGAAATTGCTAACACCTGGGCTAATAAGATAAAAATGAGGTAGATTTATTTTCCTAAAATAACAGTCATACATGCATATCCATTTATTGAAGAATAATCGCAGATTATGACATTCAGGGTCATGTTATAGTCATAGAGTGATAGAGATGTACAGCATGGAAACAGGCCCTATCTAGGCCCACCTGCCAGCAGCCAGCCCATATCCCTCCAACCCTTCCTATTCATATATCCATCCAAATTCTGGAATAAAATATGATAATTCGATTCCTGTAACTTCTATTCTCTCACCCTGCAGGCTATCAACTCATCACACATCCCTCCTACATGATCTATTTTGACAACTTCTTTACCTTACAGTAAGTACTAAATAGCAATTTTTTCCTATCTATCCTCGGTTTGTCTCCTGAAGGCACCAACAGACTACTGCTGGAATGCAGTGCAAAGGGGGCAAATAGCCCTTCCTGGGAAGTGACCCAAGTTGTCATTCCATGAGGATTACCATGACAGGGTTCGACTTTAATCTCATCTGGAAATCCCTCACACAGTTTTCAAGGACTCAATGTTAGGATTTGGACCCTTGGGCAATTCCTTCCCTCTTCATGGTCTTGAGATTTTGAGATCAATTGTTATACTGCTCCTGCTTTCAATTCTGTAAAAAAGACTTCAGCATAGGAACAGAACATGCCTTCCTTCTGGACTGCACTTACCACCTGAGCCACTGGGGGAGCTTCACTCATGAACTCATAACACTAAAGACTTTACCTAAATCACTCAAGCAAACTAGCCATAAAAGTAAATGTCATTGTTATTATGGAAACGAACAACTCAATATTATTTATGATTACAATGCACAGCTAATGAGCATCTCTGTCTCTTTGCAAAAAAAATGTTAATCTTGTCAGGTCCTTGTTAGATGTGCAAAACTCTTAATAATGTCATTATTGTGAGGCTAATTAACAGCCGTGACCCAGTGGTCAGCTGCATAATTTCAGAGTTTCACTAAGAGCATGGAAAGAAAAGAGCTCATTCTGTGTGAGGGAATGCTTTGCATGGCCAATTGATTCCTTTCCTTCCCTATTTACAATATTTAATCAATTAAAGAAGATCAATCTTCAGCCAATGGCTTACACCATGGAAACACAAAACAAACAAACAGACAACCAATCGAGGACAATTACAACCTAATCCTCTCTGCATGACAGTGCATCATTATTCTTTCACTGTCATTCTCTATCACCAGGGTGAGATCCCAGCCATTGTATGGCTAGCTTTCTCTCCCTTTGGACCAGATTTACATTCTTGTATTAATCCAAGGGAGAAGGGGCTTCTTTTACCATTGAAATCAATTAAAGAAAGAAAACCTTGGCAAGACGAAGCTCTTGCAGCCAAATAGCCGAGGCAGCCTGTCACATATTTCAATAAAGCTGTGTACAGCAAATGGATTCAAAATAGATTCTGTTAGGTGTAATCTTGACTTCTGCGCTGTTTCATGGAATTCCCTTCTACAAGGTTAAACAAAGCTGCTAAAAGCCTATCACTACAATTACATTTTTATTGTTATTGTAACAGGAGCAGAGTAATAGAAGCAAGAAGGGCCTGATGACCCACCCCTCAAGAAGTTGCTTTATACTCAAAATAATCTTTCTTTATGGGCCCCCTTCATTCACCTTCCTCCAAACATGATCAGATTTTGTGATCTAAGTGGATCAGATTACAGAAGTAACATTTGACTAACAGACACTGCCAGTGCCATGTTTTCTAGTTAACCCTATTCAAATTTTGTTAGCAACGCACTTTTTGGTTTGTTGACCTATGGATGTCTTTGTGAGCTGGCACTATGGTCAGAATCAAAATACAGTTAAAACTTAGAGCAATTACAATTATAAATCATACAAAGTTAACTGTAGATAGGGAGACAATTCAATATATTCCTTCCTTGAAAGCAACTTAAAATAGGTTCTCAAATAATTCCAGTGTCTTTGCGTTCTCTACCCTACCCAGAAGACCATTCCACATAGCAACCTTTTTCTACAATACTTTTCCTGGTCTCAATTCTAAACTTCCCTGCAGCTAATTTGGACATGTACTGATTTTTCTTCAACAACTGCTTATTTCCCATTTCCACAACTCATCCTATACATCATGGAAGGGCCAACCTCGATTCAATAGTATCACTCTCATCTCTGAGTTAAAGACACGGATTCATACCCCACTCCAGACATTTGTGTACATAATCAAGGCTGACACTTTAATGTAATACACAGCTAAGTGCTGCATTGATAATGTTGTCTTTTGGATGAGACGCTAATCCGAGCTCTGTCTACTCATGCAATTCGATCTAAAAGATTTCATACCAGGGTAGTTCCCTGGACAACCAGGGAAACAACAACCACTATTATTAAAACACATTAATTCCATTGCTGTTTGTCAGATTTGCTGAACACAAACTCAACGTCTTGATATTCTGCTCTACACCAGTCTTTACTACATTTAAATGTACTCTCAAAGTACTTATCAGCCAAAGGACATCACAAGACCATGAAAGGCACTCTATAAAAGCAAGTTCTTTCTTTATGGGCACCCTTCAATCATCTCCAGCTGAACATGTTCAGATTTTGTGACCAAAGTGGATCAGATTTCAGGCACCAACAATCAAGACAAATAGAATTTATATCTGTATGAAATTGTTCACCACAACATGAATTAACATAATAGTTATGAATGAAATAGTTTGTGGCATGCAATATTTTCAATGTGTTTCAGTACAAGTTATTTCCTGACACAAATAAGAATGAAATATTCTTGTGTTATTAAAATCACATCGAAGTTGTTGCACTGAAATAGTGTTTTCAGCAGAGCAGATCACCATGGTGGAGAGACACAGAACACTAATTGTTCCCTCGAGAAGCAGTGTCTGATGTAAAATCAGAAGGAAAGAAACAAGAGGCTGAACTAAAATGGAAAAAAATTGACATGGAAGAAAAATCAAAACTTGATCAGTAAGTACAATATTAGTGAAAGCCGTTTCTAAAAGAAAATTACTGCATGAATCAGTATGGGGCTAAATGCGCACAAATATTAGTGCTGGGGAAGTCTGAGCAGGATGTCATACTGATACTCCAAACAGGAAGGAAGAATTTTTAACAAGAGAGTTAAACATTTCTCTGCCAGAATTTTCTGACATCATGTCATAACAGTAAACATATGCTATGCTGAGCTGACAAAATAGCATTAACAAATGATTTTCACTTGTCTTCTCAACTGATTTGTGATATGAGAAATTTTACATTAACTGCACACGAGCGGGCAATTTATTTCACAGAAGCCCTTCCAAATGCTAGCTGACAGCTCCTCTATATGCTTCACTTTGCACAAACAACACTGCAGTATCTCTTTAATCTTTGATGTGGTAAATACAGGAATTGGGAGTCTCCCACACACTAAGCACCCTGAAATCTGCTTTACACTAAACAGTATAAAGACAACCGCAAGTGTGACTTTGTCTTTGGGCTGTGAATTTTAGACATGCACGTTCATGCTGCAAACCTATTAATATAACCGAGTTGGCAAGCTCACTGTGAATCTTTACACATCCTATAATCTTTGTTTTAACAACATGGAGATGGTTTTTGATGTAAAACCACTGGTTTGAATTATTTCTCTGCTTGCCCATTAGTGGCAATCTGGGGCTATGGCTATTGTAATTGATACACATTGTCAACATTTTGCTGGTCATGAGAAAAAAGTGGCTGTTGCTCTTCAGAAAGTCAAGTGTTACCTGGCAACCGGTTGACTTTTGCAGTACTAGGGCAGAGAGGGTTTGTCAGAAATCAGGGCTAAGGGAAACCTACACTTTTCACATTAGGCTTGGATAGGACAGACTGACAGTAATGTACTGCTAGCATCAGTGTTTTCAGCTACCAAACTCCTTCTTGTTCACTCTCACCAAACAGGAAAATCACAGCAGCTATCTCACTCAGGCAAAATTAAACATTTCAGTCAGGGATAAGTGATGTCATTTGTCAAAGTGAAATTAAGGCTGTCCAGAGAGATCTGTCAAACTCTGATCCTGCCAGCTTTATAGTGAGGAAGTCACCCAGGATAATCACATACCCAATTTCTGCCAGATGGGTACACAGCAGATCTCCACAAATATTTACAGTTACCTAATAATCATTTGAACTTTTCATACTTGAAAATAGTCTTTAGAAATGTCAACATTCTGTTTCTTAGATTCTCCTCTCAATATTCCTTCTTTATTCAATCCAGTGATTTCCCCCAAAGATGTCGTGGAATTCTATCTGTCCGGTTAGTGCAATCTCTGTGAAGTTATTGTTCAATCACAGCACCTTAGGGCATATAAAAATACCATTCAGTGCACCACGCCTGTGCTAGCCCTTTGAAAGAGCAATCCAATTAGTCACAGTCCCCTAGTTCTTTTCTTGCACAGCCATCCAATTCTGAAAGTTATTTATGCATCTGCTACCATCACCTTTTCAGGTAACAACCAGAACACAATTAGTTGCTTAAAAAAATTCCTATTCTAACACATTTTGATATCCTTTTTAATGCATGGTTTGCAAAACCTGAAACAAAACTGCAGCTAAGCTGTAGCCACTGATTTATAAAGGTTTGTCATAATATCCTAGCTTTTGTAATTTATATCTCTGTTTAAAAATCCAAGACTCCAAAAGATGTTTGAGAGTATAGGCAATAAACAGTCAGCAACGTCTGTGGTGGAAGAAAGAATCCAGACTAACTCTTACCCTAGCAACAACCAGGGCCAGAGAAGCCATTGGAGACTCAACTGTTAACTGAACTTAGATCAGATTAATGCTCAGAATGTGGGAGTCAAAGATGGGATCTTCATAAAGACAAGCAGACAGAAGGGTTCAGTAAGACACACTATGATGTGCTTGGGTAAATAAACAAACAGAAAACTTTTCCCAACAGTTTTTGTCACTCAAGCACCTTCAATTGTAAAGGTTAGACCATCATATTATCAGGTGTCACTCTCTCAATCATTAAAACAGAACAGAAAATAGCTTTTTGATGATTCACTACATGTTTGACGTGCTGGAACTGGATGGTGGGCCCAATACAGCTTGAGCAAGGTGGAAACCAAAAAAAAAAGCTCCGGAGTGTTAGAAAACTTACAGAATTAATGACAAAAGTAGGAAATTTTATGAAAGATTTGAGAGTATTTCCAATGCCCTTCAAGAATACTACAGCATAATCAAATTTATACAAGCCCACTCCAAATCTCTTGCAAATGAGTGCTTGATGCACACTTGCTAAAATGAGGGCAATTCACTTGGGAATTAAATGCTTTCCATGAGTAGTCAAAATGCTTAGTAATAGGAGAAGATCATTAACTTCAACACTTACCCATTTAATGTGATCAATCCCATATACACACCTGCTCCCCATATCTTTCAACTTCTTCTATTGCTCCAGGGAATTCTTGTATTACAGTGGAAATGCTCATACCTCTAAATTAGAGGGGGGGGTGGTTCTGATTTTAAGTCCTGCCTGCTCTCGAAGTGTATAATACATCTTCAGCAGGTTGATTAGACAATATCCAAATTGTTTTGATTTGATATGCTTATATCTGTCCTAATGGCTGCAAGATTAAAATCTCAGTTGCTCTGGGGGCTCTTGTGGTGCTGTGCTCCTACCTTTGAGCCAGGAGGCCTGGGTTCAAGCCTCACCTGCTCCAGAACTATGTAATGACATCTCTGAACAGACTGCTATAAAAACTTACATCCACTGTCTCCACTAGTCATTTCTCTCTAATGAGTCAGCAACCTTCTGGTCAACTGGAACAATGGAAACTTTACCTTGTGATCATGCGGTGTAGTGAGGCCTCCTTACATCCGGGCCCAGAGACGCTGGCTAGAGGGCCACCTGCTCCAGTGGTGTGTCATAACATGCCTGAACAGGTTGATTAACAATCTGTTCAGAAGTAGATTTTATTGTCTCTTCAATCGATTTATAATATCTGCTTTGTTCTTTTTAGTTTTTTGGATAAAAACATTCTATTGGACTTGTGTTCTTACTCCTAACTTTGTAAATTTTAACTAGTTTCTTTCTGCACAGTGAATGGGTCACTTGTGTCAACTTGTTCAATCACAGTAAACTCTTTCTTGGAAAACTGCTCCATTGCATAGTGATAATATCTATGAAAAGGAGATGCTTGACTGTGCAACAATATTCCATTAGAGGGTTTTTCCCTTTTGGAATTAAGAGTCTGTGAATGTGCACTCATTAATGTTCAACATTGTGGGTCTGATACACATAGAAGATGAAAACTATATCCGGGTCCATTCTCACTTCAGCAGTACGTGAGAATAATGTCCAGAAAGTGATGTAACAAATGGCCTGATAGTGTGCAAAATAAAAGTGAAAATGTGAATATACACACCCCTCCCCCTCCCATTCTCTCTTTCTCCACTCTCCTCCTCCACCACAGATAATTTCAAGGTTTGTAGCTGAATGATGTGGAATGCAAACAATGGTCTGTCTTGGTCCTTTGAAACCTGAAGGAACACTCGCCCAGAGATTGTACTGGAGCCAAAATGAGATGCATATGCTGAGCATATCTACTGGGGCAAGCAGTAAGGCCAGGAGAAACTGATCAGCCGCTTTCACTGTTATAGCAATAGTGATAATTGATTATCCCTCTCAGTCCACAGATTCTACATTAAGGCAAGTATTTTCATACTGCTTACTGCTGATTTGTCAATAATTCAGTAACACAGTAGCGTAAAATTAAAATACAAAGCATAACTGATGCAATTTTGGGATTTGTTGGAAATCCAGTTTTCATTTTTCAAAAACAATCAGCAGTAATTTTGGATTCTGTCCAATCAACTGATGGATGAATTTGGACCAGGCAAGTCGAAGGGAAAGATAAAATCAGTTGTGTCGCTAAGGCTCCAACATGCACACTTTTGTTGTATAGAGTTCAAACCTAGCCCTGAAATTTGCACACCTAAAGCAATATCAGTCAGTGAGTCAGCAATCCAAACAGACAAAGTTTAGCACGAGCAGATCGGAATTTTCTCTGTTGTCTCACCGCTGAGGGCACACACCTCTGAGATCTAACTACGGTTATGATTGTTTTATACGAGTCAACCATGTTAAACTCCTCCATCATCTAGGAATGTGTTGCTGGAAAAGCGCAGCAGGTCAGGCAGCATCCAGGGAACAGGAGAATCGACATTTCGGGCATAAGCCCTTCTTCAGGAATGGGGAAAGTTTGTCCAGCAGGCTAAGATAAAAGGTAGGGAGGAGGGACTAGGGGGAGGGGAGTCGGAAATGTGATAGGTGGAAAGAGGTCAAGGTGAGGGTGATAGGTCAGACTGGGGTGGGGGCGGAGAGGTCGGGAAGAAGATCTCAGGTTAGGAAGGCGGTGCTGAATTTGATGGATTTGACTGAATTATATATAGCGTTAAGGTAGCTGACTAGCACAACAACACTTAAGCGTATATCATCCACTGCTTTTTCTTCACTCGGAATATAAGCGAAGCTAGTAAAGCCTGGCAAAGTTACAAAACAGGGCTACTTGCATGCCAAATAGAATAAGCAACAATTGATATGCAGAGATAAGCGATTCCACAACAAACAGATCTGATCCATGTTCTGCAGTCCTGTTTGCTGATGACTGCACAATCTTCAACGTCATTCATGACTCCTCAGACACTGATGTAGCCCATGCCCAAAATGTGGACAATGTCCAGGCTTGGGCTGACAAGAGGCAAGTAACATTCACATGATAT
>NC_057720.1:58495184-58540024 GCF_004010195.1 Chiloscyllium plagiosum
GACAGGACGGTGTCAAGGTATGCGGAGATGAGTTCGGTGACAGGACGGTGTCAAGGTATGCGGAGATGAGTTCGGTGACAGGACGGTGTCAAGGTATGCGGAGATGAGTTCGGTGACAGGACGGTGTCAAGGTATGCGGAGATGAGTTCGGTGACAGGACGGTGTCAAGGTATGCGGAGATGAGTTCGGTGACAGGACGGTGTCAAGGTATGCGGAGATGAGTTCGGTGACAGGACGGTGTCAAGGTATGCGGAGATGAGTTCGGTGACAGGACGGTGTCAAGGTATGCGGAGATGAGTTCGGTGACAGGACGGTGTCAAGGTATGCGGAGATGAGTTCGGTGACAGGACGGTGTCAAGGTATGCGGAGATGAGTTCGGTGACAGGACGGTGTCAAGGTATGCGGAGATGGACAGGACCGTGTCAAGGTATGCGGAGATGGACAAGACGGATGCCCGAAACGTCGATTCTCCTGTTCCCTGGATGCTGCCTGACCTGCTGCGCTTTTCCAGCAACACATTTCCAGCTCTGATCTCCAGCATCTGCAGACCTCACTTTCTCCTCCATCATCTAGCTGTGTGTGACTATCCTCATGTGGTTCCATTCCGACCTGTTCAATCACAGATAGCATGTCTCCAGGAAAGATTTGAATTCCTATTCCCCATCTCCACCCATTACCACTTTCAAATTTCCCACAAACAAACCACAATGGGATCATCTAAACCCTCTCCCACAGTAAAAAGTGTTATCCTGCTCCTGACATTTAGTTTCCTCTGAGTGAATGTAATAAAGTGAAGAATTGGCTTCTGCTTCATAGAGTCATAGAGATGTACAGCATAGCAGCAGACACTCCAATCCAACTCATCTATGCTGACCAGATATTCTAACCTAATCTAGTTCATTTGCAAGCACTTGGCCCATATCCATCTAAACCCTTCCTATTCATATACCCTTCCAAATGCCTTTTAAATGCTGCAATTGTACCAGTCTTCACCACTTCCTCCAGCAACTCATTCCATACATATACCACCCTCTGCATGCCTCTTAGGTACTTTCCATCTCACCCTAAACCTATGCCCTCTAGTTCTGGACTCCCCCACCCCAGGGAAAATACCTTGTCTATTTATGCTATCCATGCCCCTCATGATTTTATAAACCTCTATAAGATTACCCCTCAGCCTTCGACCCTCCAGGGAAAACAGCCCCAGCCAAAAAACCTCTCCAATAGCTCAAATCCTTCAACCCTGGCAACATCCTTGTTAATCTCTTCTGAACCCTTTCAAGTTTCACAACATCCTTCCGATAGGAAGGAGACCGGAATTGCATGCAATAACAGCACCCGGCCCCTATCCCTCCAAATCCTTCCTATTCATATACCCATTCAGATGCCTTTTAAATGTTGCAATTGTACCAGCCTCCACAGCTTTCTCTGGCAAAAGTGAGGCCTGTAGATGCTGGAGATTAGAGCCAAGAGTGTAGTGCTGGAAACGCAGGTGGGACTAGATTGGGTTGGGATATCTGATCAGCATGGACAAGATAGACCGAAGGATCTGTTTCCATGCTGTATATCTCTATGACGCTCTGATTCTATGTTCAATGGACAGTCATAGAGTCATAGAGATGTACAGCATGGAAACAGACCCTTCAGTCCAACCCGCCCACGGTGACCAGATATCCTATTAACTTATTTTGTGTTTCTCAAGTACACAAGGAAATATATATGAGGTGGAAATCGATAAAATGAAAAAATTACACTTTCTACCAAAATGGCAGAATAAAAGCTTTAGCTCAGTGTTTTTGAAATTGGTCTCCTTCATCATAACTCATACGAATGTTTCAAATTCATTTTCAGGCTCCTTGGCATAACCTGGGTTAATCTGCTAGCCCTTGTGCAGCTGAGTATCCTTGTTGTACTCCAAGAGACAATTTCTTTGACCTTGTCACTGGACTGTTATCTAAAGGTATAATGTGTTCTGTTGGAAAGGTGTGGAGTATATTTAGTCTTTTACATATTGCACATACTCAGGAACTGCACCTACTTTCCAATGTGCAATTGTGCAAAACAGGAAAATGATTCCTTTTTTTTGCATACAATGTGCACTTACATATAGGAAAATGATTGAAGTTGGGTTCATTTCTTTTCTTGCATGTAATGTGCATTTGGAAGCAATTCATAACCAACATTCCGGTCAATTTCCAGTTCATTACAATTCCCCTCAATATATTTCCAATCATTCCTGAAGATAGTGGCTTGCACTCAATCATAGATACCAGTAGTTCTCTTGACACCTGCTACAACACGGGGTAAACTCTCCTGCTTCATTTAAAATCAGCAACACAGAAAAGATTTATCCCATGCAGTAATCTGTAAAAATTCAACCGGCCAAGATCTATGTAAAATAAAAATTAACAACTTTATTTTATAAACAATAACAAAGAATAATTAACTAACCACTATTTACAATTTACAATTTATTTCTCTAAACTATCTTTTACTTTCCCTTCTATAATACTAGTCCGATAAAAACCCCAATTAAGATTTACAAAACAACACTTCTTATCTCCAAACCAAGCAGCTGTAGGTTCTTTCTGTGTCTCAGATCTTTCTGTGTCTTAGAGTCATAGAGATGTACAGCATGGAAACAGACCCTTCGGTCCAACCCGTCCATGCCGATCAGTTTTCTCAACCCAATCTAGTCCCACCTGCCAGCAGCCGGCCCATATCCCTCTAAACCCTTCCTATTCATATACCCACCCAGATGCCTTTTAAATGTTGCAATTATACTAACCTCCACCACTTCCTCTGGCAGCTCATTCCATACACATACCACCCTCTGCGAGAAAAAGTTGCCCCTATGTGTACCTTCAGGGTCCTACCTCTCCAGGGAGATAACGAGAGGCCCCACACTGATACATCCATACTCGCCTATAGATGGGAACCCCCACTGCCATTCACCACCTTTAGCTCCTACTCCTGACCCAAAGCCAAAACCAGAGCCCTTATATCCTGTGGTTACCCAACATCAAACAGCTGATGGTCACATGACATACACAACACCCAATCCAGACACCCAGATGATGGATATTTGATTCCGCCTCATAGTGGTGTTCCACAGGAATCAGTGTTGGGATCTCTGCTGTTCATGATCTACATAAATGATGTGGAGGAAAATGTAGCTGGTTTAATTATTATGTCTGGTGATGATACAAAGATTGGCAGAGCTGTGGATAGTATGGAGGATTATCAGAGGACACAGCAGGATATAGATCAATTGGAGGCAAGGGCAGAAAAATGGTAGATGGAGTTTAATCCAGACAAATGTGAGGCATTTTGGAAGGGCAATTACAGGTGGAAATCATATAGTGAATGGCAGAACCATTAGGAGTATCGATATGCAGAGGGCTCTGGGTGTGCAGGGCCAAGATTAGTGAAGGTGACAGCTCAGGTAGGTAAAGTAGTGGAAAAGGCTTATGGCATGCCTGCCTTAATTGGAAGGGGCATTGAGTATAAGCATAGACTAGTTATCGTGAAGTTTTATAGAACTTTAGTTAGGCTACACTTGGAATATTGTGTACACCTCTGATCACCAGAAGATGGTGGAGGTAGACACAATAGCAGCATTCAGGCAGCACCTGGACAAATACATGAATAGGAAGGGAATAGAAGGATATGGATCCTGTAAATGAAGTCAGTTTTAGTATGGAAGGGCAAAATGGGGCAGTGCAGCTTGGATAGGGCAAAGGACCTGTTCCTGTGCTGTACTGTTCTTTGTTGAAATTCCATGGGTCACACTCACCTTCCATATCTCAAACTTGCTATTTTTGCACATCCCAATTTCCTTAGGAGAGAGGTAGAAAAGGGCATCGAGAGACAAAAGCCCTTAATCCCTTTTCTTTGCTCTTTTATTTGTCTAAGAACTGTTCATCTTTAGCATCTTTCAGTTCCAATGAAAAATCATTAATCTTAAGGGTGACTCCTGTTTCTCCCTTGGTAAAAGCTGCCCAATTTAACTGACTATTTCCAACAGTTCCTACTCTCAGTTTAAAAAGGAAAGAAAATTGGGTGGAAAAAGTGACAATATTCTTGTACTACACTGTTTAAGAAAGGATATTCATTGTTACTAGGCTACCTGTCTTCCAATGCAATGAAGAATATTCTTGAAAAGTTAAAAGGATTCCAAATAGTCCTGCCAGTCCACAGTCTTTGGGGATTGATTTAGACAACATATTAAAGCATATTCAATGCCTGACATCCTTAACTCATGTATCACTTTAACAGCAATAGGACATTGGCCACACCGAGGAAGAAAGTAGTTCAGAAACGACAGAAACAAAACCACATGCATACATTCAGCTTTCAAGAATATTCGTGACATGCCTGAGGTGAGGCCATTTGGAAACTGACATTGTCACTGCAGTGATTAATCACAAAACAACACACATATCCTATAGCCACTACCTTCTATTGGCACTTCCCTGACCCCTGTCTCTTGTATGTCAATAAGAAAGTGCTTACTGTTACCTCTCCACTTCAAAGATGTAACAACCAACAGTATGACGAATTTGTAAGCTACCTCATCTTTCTCAAGTTTCCCACCAATACCAAGTGATAAGGCTTAAACTTCGACTGCAATTATAACATATTATGATGGTCACTTGACAATAATGTTCCCTGTGCATCGACTTCTATTCTCACAACACATTGAACTGAAG
This sequence comes from Chiloscyllium plagiosum, assembly GCF_004010195.1. Lineage (NCBI taxonomy): Eukaryota > Metazoa > Chordata > Chondrichthyes > Orectolobiformes > Hemiscylliidae > Chiloscyllium > Chiloscyllium plagiosum. The sequence continues at coordinate 58,499,897 of NC_057720.1, forward strand.
AATGAAAATGGAATCTCCATTTGTGAAAGATGATTCAGAGTGTTCCTTCCTGCTCTGTGTCAACCCAGCTAGCCACAATGGCAGGGAGAGTCAGCATGTTCCAGCTGGACTCAGAAACCCTGGACTGTGTCACTTAGAAATCCTTGGTCTACCTCACTGATTTCCATTCTTGTATCCTCCTCCAGCAGCATGTAACCTCCACTCTTTCAAATCTAGCCTCCTGTGAATCATAATTCCTACATCCTGACCATCTCCTGGAATGAGTCAGCATTACTACCTTTCTCTTGCACTTCTAAAAGTTTCCTCAAAATCTGTCTCTTCCACCAGTTTTTCAGTCACCTCTTAATCCTTCTGTAAAGGAGCTTCTCTGCACTGCAAAAAAATGGCCATTTAAATACAAGCTACTGTTAACAGTGACTTTCTGCTGCAAAATGTACTCCAGTGGATATTCGATTAACCAGTCTCAGCGACAAACTCATAATGGTGCACCTTGTCATGTTCACTGCCTCGCCTCACTAATAAAAGATGGTTGCTTCACCAAGATACTAGATCGCAGTTGATTTATATGGAGAATTGTACCCTCGGCTAAATCAGCATCTGAGACGCGATGAGTATGGAAGTCAGGGAAAAATGGCAATGTTTCTTCCAGAAAATAGAATCCTTGGACTGCCTGTGGCTACATATTAGCTGTAGGATTTTGTAGGAATTTACGCCACGAAGAGTAAACTTGCCTTGAGATGGGCTTCATGAGCCTTCTTGGGCAATTCTGTCACAAATCTTCACATAGTCCATGTCATTCATGCCCCAATTTGATGTCGCCCCCCTCTTTCCACACTAATACATTTTTCACCAATATTATTGGAAGACTTTTTAATTCTCTGCTCCAAGATTAGGAATCAAACATGACTTAGGGAAATCTGTACTTGTTTTGTTTACCTGGCCCAGATAAATCCCTCACCTTCAATGACCATGTCTTCTTTAGCCAGGAATCAGAATGCGACCAAACTAAATAACCATTTCCAATGCACTGCAGAGACACCTGTTTGTGAGAATGTGAACATAATTCTTATTCTTACATTTAAGGAAGGTGCTCAAGGTCAGTAACATTCATTCGGCTAGAAGAAATTCGCTTAACAGTTGCATTATATACTATGGATGTATTTCCTCACCACCCCTGTTAATTCTACAATAATGTTCATAAGCAATGATCACAAACTTAATGATATTTGGTTAACATTTTCACACACAAAAAATATAGGGTACAACATGTCATAATGCAAATTCACTATAACCCGATTGTTGAATTGGGAATATTGTTTTTAAAGCACAAACGTTTAAAACGTGTATTAGCTGTAACTCAATTACACTGCCAACACCCTTAAACACTGTTTCTAAAGTGCAACTTTTCTATAACATGGGGTTGCACAAGAATGCAACCATCGCATTATAGAAGAACTACTGGGATTAGAAACCTCTCCTAATGTTGATAATTGACTCAATGATGCCATTTTATATTTTAATGAGAGTGAGGTGATTTAATGGCTTGTTTCATTCCTCTGAGGACCAAATACTAATTCAGCCAAGGGTGGCGATAGTGTGGGTTCCAACGTTTCAACGTAAATTCATCCAAATAATCTCAAGCCAATTATCAAGGCAGGACAATGCACAGGTCAAAAATGTCCCCAGTTTTGGCACAAGTTGACAGTGATTAGCATATACATTCTGAAAAGCAAGACTAATTCGAATGGCTGGTTGAAACGTTCACAGTGTTTCTGAAGACTGGCCAGTCAAGATGGTGGTGGAGTAAGACTCCTGAGCTGGGCTATCTGTGCATACTACTATTCTTTTCTTCTCTTTCTCTTTTCTTGTTGCTTTTCTTCTCTTTTCCTTTACTTGCCTCTTGTTGTGAGCTCAGGTGGCACTGGCAGTGGCAAATGAGTCCAGCACAGACTCGAGTGAACCCTTCCTTACATTTCCAGGGCGAAAAGGACTTGACATCAGAATCGGTGGCTGCTACAATGGCGGAGACAACGTTGGCAAAGTAGGCCCAGCATGAAAAACGGCGCCTGAGGATCAGCGACTTCATGGTTGGTTGGGTCTAGCACTAGCGGAGGCAAAGCAGTGGTGGAAGGGCATCACGGTGACATCGATGAGGTGGGGCCAATGGTGAGCGATGTGACTGTGACATTGGTGGGTTCAGCGCAGGCAGCGGTGAGGTGGAGGCAGAGGGGAATCAGTCCAGCGGTGAAAGATGGCACCTGCAGAGTAGCAACTCAGACATTGGTTGGGTCCAGTGTAGATGGTAGCAAGGTGGTGGAGGCATCATTAATGATGAGTTAGCTAAGGACTGATGGACTCTCCCTTAGCTACATCTTTCTATTTCTTTCTCCTATGCTAAACTATTCAAAATGATCCCAGATCATGGTGACAGTGGAAAAACTTTTCACTGTTTTCTTACTGTAGAATACATGTGACGATAAAATCATTCAAAGGTCCATGGAATTATAAATCATTTGCATTATCAGGTTGGTACAAATAGAGTTTGTTCTGAAGTTGGCCTATCCTAGTCTTGACCTCTTAATACATAGAGAATCATAGTGTCTTATACTTAGTTTCCCTTTCTTTAATGTTCCTCCTTTGTAACAATTAATTCTCTTTTTCAAATATTTGGGGTCTATACTTTAGCAGTCTGTGGGGGTGAATTTTTCATTCTAATCACATTGAAACAGGCCATTCACACATCACAAAGAACGCTGGAGAAACTCAACAAGTCTGGTGGTATCTGTGGACAGAGAAACAGAATTAATGTTTCAAGTCCAATATCAGAACCTGAAGAAGTCACATTGGTTTGGAATGTTAACTCTATTTCTGTCTCTGCAGATGTTGCCAGACCTGTTGAGTTTCTCCAGCACTATCTGTGCTCGTTTTGGATATCCAGCATCCGTGTCGTCTTTATACAACACGATAAGTCTGTACTGCTGGTTTCTGCAACATGAGCTATCAATCTTATCCTAATCTCCAAATCTGTTTCCCTTTCTTTAATGTTCCTCCTTTGCAACAACTAATTCTCTTTTTCAAATATTTAGGGCCTACACTTCAACAGTCTGTGGGGGTGATTTTTTCATTCTAATCACATTCTTTATAAAGTGATTTTTTTATATTTTCTCTCTCACTCTTAATTACTACCTTAAAGTGTGCCCAAAATTATTGCCTTGCCAATGAGTATTAAATTTCATAATCCTCAAACCCTTCATCAAGCACCCATTAACTTTTCACTCCAACTTGTCAAGTATCTCTACATAGCTCTTAATCCTTATCCCCAGTAACATGCTTGTGAATCAACTGCATATTTTCCATTTTCATTAATTAACCAGGAATGCTCTGAACCTCTGAGGTCTTGCACAAGCTTAATATTTTTTTCTTCTCCTTGCAATTCTCTTTCAAATACAAAATTAAGACTTTGTTTTTTTTATTGCCTCATCCACTGCCACTGCTTACTTTAATAATCTCTGACTTATACATCACGTTCTCTCCACTTCTCTACTTCATTTAAAATCTTACCATATAAGGAACACTTTCTTGCCTTATTCTTACTTTCAAAATGCATTATGTTACATCCCACTGAATGAATCAATTGTTTATCCCTCCCAAGAATAAGGGTACATGTTACTAAGCCTTATATCTATCGGCATTAATATGGCCTGCAAGAATAAAAACCATTGACTTTACCCAGAAACCACTCAAGCAAAACAAAATGTACTTTGAGAATTAGGAACTGCTTATTTTGAAAGTGAATATCAGAAGGGGGCTAAGTAACAGAAAATTCCACTCACTCATCCGTACAGTTCTTAGCCCCTTCGCTCACTGCTCTAACAATGCAAGGCTTATGCAACGCTCTTGCTATTTAGTCTGAAGTAAAATGATAAGAAACAGACCATCCATTTTGTTGGGTTAAAATAAAGTAGTTGTGATCATTTCCTGCAGAGCTGGTTTAAAATTATACAAACTGATTGCATTTTTTAAAAATACACTCTGCTTCAACACTACTGATATATATATTTGACAGGCACCAAAGGGATATAAACTTAGGGTTGTTTATTTTTTTGCTGAAAATGTGCAGAAGCCTTACCATGACACCCTGGCTATATCCGGCATGGAAACATCTGTAATATGTATTCTGGGCACTGTTGGTGATAAGGGTGTTTGCAGGCAGATACATGAGGGCCATCAAAATTGAAGAAAATGATGTGTTTTCAGAATTTTGTGGAATGTGGTTATAATAAAAATATTTTCTCCTCCTTGACTCTCTCAAAGGTACGCTGGTGCTTATCGGCTTAAACACTACACTTGCCCGAGTAACTATTTCCAAGTCTAGATGGAATGTTTTAACAGACCCTTCAACTGCGGCAGTACAAGCAGTCACAAGCATCCATCCTTTCACCGCCTCGCCTAACATCCGATTTCACACATTTTCCATTCAGAGCCACTTCTTTGTCATTAACACTGCTGTCCCTTGCAAATTTGCCTGAAGCCAGTTGTAGCATTTTAACTGCCATTATGATGAGAGTCAGCTCGCTCAGTACTGAGGACATGATCTAAATTGGGAACCTCCTGGCCTATATGGCTCTGTTACATATTGGGTACTGAGACGTCCTTGAATTTCAGAGCAGAACTATTTCCATCCTTTCTCAGTTCGATGCATGTACCCATAATTCTATTATTTTTCCAACTATTTTGAAAACCTGCCACAGTATGTGTTGTGTGCATACATATTTTAAAAAAACTAGCTGAATTTCTTGAAAAGACTTTGTTTGTTTCCTTCAGGTGTACTGATTGCAATGAGGTCAGCCGGGTGGACCTCATAGAATATGAGTTCCCTGATTGGGGTTGTTAATCTGTTCCAATCAGGGAGCCCTGGCTGGCAGATAAGCACAGGAGTGTCAGACACTCTGCCAACTCTGAGAGCTGGCTCTGAGGGAGCTAGATCAATGTCAAGGACCCTCCTTATGTGAATGAAGGGTGACTGTGATGGGACACCGGCCTCTCTGGAGTTATTTCATCAGGCTGCTTGTAATTTAACAGCCTATTAAATTAAGCACAGCAACATGCAATCAGGTAAAGATGAGGTAATTACTGGTTTGAAACACTTGCTGGCAGGATCTGTAATTTATCTGGTGCTTTATGGAGACTTGATGGATTTTCAGTGCATTCAAACTCAAGTCATTACTCAACTGTCTGAATGGAATTTCATAATGTTTCCTCTAGAATCCAGATGGTAAATATTTTGTCAACTAGGCGAAGGCCTCTTTCCTGCATGCTAAGGTTACTTTAATTGCTGGGTGACCCTGACAGTATAGCCACAAGAAGGGCTGGAGGTATTGGTGGGGGTGGGGAAAAGCTGTACCTTTCCTTCGGCATTCACCTAACCACCAATTAGAATTCCATAAGTGACATTACAGAAAACATTACTGGTGGCTCAGTCAATATTGAGATGACGAGTACGAAACAGAACCAAAAAGCTTCCAGGTTTGATCCAGTGTGTGAGCTGAGTTCACTGTTCTCAGTTCGCTTAACAGCACGATCAACCAATCCCCCAGGGGTGAAAAATGGAAAAAATCAGCCTGAGTGCTTGCTTCTGATTACTATCCAATGGCGCTGTTAAAATGCATGTGTGAATGTGGGGAGAAACGGATCGGACCCAGGTTCAATTGTTCCCGTTAGAGAGATTACTGACACTCACCAATGCATTATTTACATTCACATCATCAGATGTTCCCGAGTACCTCATGCAAACAATTCCTTTTGCTTTATAACAACTGAAAAGTATCACGCCCCACTATCATGAAAATGGCTCTGCATTTCTCCTGGTGTTCCTGACTCAATTAACCATCACTGCGACAAAACGAGATTACAACTGTATCCAAACACGTGTAGGAAAGTCAGAAGAGTATCAAAACAGGGAAAGAAACAAAACAGATAGCACTCTTGCCAATTAGACTGGATTTTTCAAAGTCAGTTTTCACCTCATTATTTTGAGGGCAGAAGTCTAAATTACAAGAGGTAAACAATAAGAGCCAATTTAAACAGGATATCCTTGTCAGTTTGAGGGAGGGTTTGGGAAGAATGAAGTCAACTTCAAAATAAAGTCAGTTTTGCATACCTTCCAAGTGGATGAAGGACATTGTGACACTTTGGTATCTGACCTTGATGGAAATCACGTGACTGTTCATTCCGTAGTCAGTTAACATGTACAATGCTCCACAAATCACAAGCTTATGCCTCATTAAACTTTCTCAGCTTAAGGCATCTAAAGGTGTAAAACCACCATCCCTCACTTTCCCCCCCCTCCCCCAACCCGACCCCCGTCCTTACCCTCAAACTCTGTATGGAAGGAATATTCACACACTCACTAATAAATCAGGAAGCGATGGCTGTATTTGGTACTGCTATTATTAGAGAACACACTTCTACAAATAATTGTAACTTGCAAAGACTGTTTAACCTCATGTTAGTATGGAGCATTATTGAGATGACTGTCAATCACCTTATATGTACAGCTCAGAAAAGCATCATAGATCACATACCCTTTGTCTCAAATGAGGGACAGCAAATTCTGCTGAGCATTATGTTTTACACTCATTCATGCACTTGCATTTACTACTTAAACAAAGTCACAGCAACTCATTTAAAAAGCAGCAGGATTCACTTCTCTCTTGACTCACGTAGGTTATAGTTCTATGGTAACCCTGTACTTTGCAGCCATGATACCCTGGTGGTTGAATGAGTGAAAATCTAAGATGGTAGGCTGATATGCTTTGTCTTGGATGGTGCCAAGTTTCATATGTTGTTAGGATTGCATTTATCTGAGCAAGTGGAGGGCATTCCTGACACTTCTGGCTTATGCCTTATAGACAGTGCACACAATTTGAGGAGTCAGGAGATAAATCACTCAATGCAGAATTCCAATTTCTAATGTGCTCTTGTAGCCATAATATTTGTGTTGCTGGCTGAATTAGCTTGCTGGTCAATGGTAGACCGCAGAGTATTGAAGGTGGAGGAGTTCACAATGGCAATACCTCTGAATGTTAAGGGTAGGTGGGTTCAATACTTCCTTATTGGTGATGTCCATTGCTATCATGGCAAATGTTCACTTGCCACTTATTATTATAAAACTGAATGTTGTCCAGTGTTGTTGGTTGGTTCGTCCGGGTGGCCCAGGGGTGCTCTCTGAATCGCTCCGCAAGTAGGCGGCCTGTCTCCCCCATATAGAGGAGGCCACACCGGCTGCAGCGGATGCAGTAGATGATGTGGGTGGAGGTGCAGGTGAATCTGTGGCGGATATGGAAGTTTCCCTTGGGGCCTTGGAGAGAAGTGAGGGGGGAGGTGTGGGCGCAAGTGTTGCACCTCCTGCGGTTGCAAGGGAAGGTGCCGGGAGTGGTGGTTGGGTCGGTGAGGGGTGTGGATCTGACAAGGGAGTCGCGGAGGGAGTGGTCTCTATGGAAAGCTGATAGGGGAGGGGAGGGAAATATATCCTTGGTGCTGGCTTATGCCTTATAGACAGTGCACACAATTTGAGGAGTCAGGAGATAAATCATTCAATGCAGAATTCCAAGTTCTAATGTGCTCTTGTAGCCATAATATTTGTGTTGCTGGCTGAATTAGCTTGCTGGTCAATGGTAGACCGCAGAGTATTGAAGGTGGAGGAGTTCACAATGGCAATACCTCTGAATGTTAAGGGTAGGTGGGTTCAATACTTCCTTATTGGTGATGTCCATTGCTATCATGGCAAATGTTCACTTGCCACTTATTATTATAAAACTGAATGTTGTCCAGTGTTGCTGGAACTAGAAAAGGGCTGCCTCAGTATCTGAGAACTATTAATTGAACGGAACAGTATACACTCATTGAGCAACTCCATATCTGACTTTACAATGGACGGAAGGTCATTGATGAAGCAGTTAACAATAGTTGAGCCAAAGTTATTACCCTGAGGAGTTCCTGTTCCTGGAGTTGAGATGATTGGCCTCCAACAACAGTCAGCTTCCATCATACTAAGTATGGCTCCAACCAGAGCAGATTTTTATTTCAATTCCCATTGACTTCAGTTTTAGTAAGGTTCCTAGGTGACACACTTGCTCAGAAGATGCTGACATCAAGGGCTGGCACCTTCACCTCCTCTCTAGAATTAAGATTTTCGTTCATGATTGAACCAAAACTTATAGAGTCACAGAAATGTACAGTATGGAAACATACCCTGCCGTCCAACCCGTCCATGCTGAGCAGATATCCTAAACTAATCTAGTCCCATTTTCCAGCATTTGGCCCATATCCCTCCAAACCTTTCCTATTCATATACCCATCCAAATGCCTTTTAAATGTTGTAATTATACGAGCCTCCACCACTTCCTATTGCAGCTCATTCCAGACTTACACCACCCTTTGTGTGAAAAAGTTGCCCCTTAGGTCTCTTCTATATCTTTCCCCTCTCACCCTAAACTTATGCCCTCTAGTTCTGGACTCCACTACCCCAGGGAAAAGACCTTGTCTCATGATTTTATAAAATTTGGATGCGAGCATAAGAGGTATAGTTCATAAGTTTGCAGAAGAGACCAAAATTGGAGGTGTCGTCGACAGTGAAGAAGGTTACCTCAGATTACATGATGATTTTATATGATTTTATACCTCATGATTTTATAAACCTCTATAAGGTCACCCCTGACCCTCCAACGCTCCAGGGAAAACAGCCCCAGCCTATTCAACCTCTCCCTATAGCTCAAATCCTCCAACCCTGACAACATCCTTGTAAATCTTTTCTGAACCCTTTCAGGTTTCACAACATCTTTCCGATAGGAAGGAGACCAGAATTGCACGCAATATTCCAACAGTGGCCTAACCAATGTCCTGTATAGCCGCAACATGACCTCCCAACTCCTGTACTCAATACTCTGACCAATAAAGGAAAGCATACCAAACGCCTTCTTCACTATCCTATCTACCTGCAACTCCACTTTCAAGGAGCTATGAACCTGCACTCCAAGGTCTCTTTGTTCAGCAACATTCCCTAGGACCTTACCATTAAGTGTATAAGTTCTGCTAAGATTTGCTTTCCCAAAATGCAGCACCTCGCATTTATCTGAATTAAACTCCATCTGCCACTTCTCAGTTCATTAGCCCATCTGGTCCAGATCCTGTTGTAATCTGAGGTAACCTTCTTCACTGTCCACCACACCTCCAATTTTGGTGTCACCTGCAAACTTATGAACTATACCTCTCGCGCTCGCATCCAAATCATTTATGTAAATGACAAAAAGTAGTGGATCCAGCACCGATCCTTGTGGCACTCCACTGGTCACAGGTCTCCAGTCTGAAAAACAACCCTCCACCACCACCCTCTGTCTTCTACCTTTGAGCCAGTTCTGTATCCAAGTACAGTTCTCCCTGTATTCCATGAGATCTAATTTTACTAATCAGTCTACCATGAGGAACCTTTTTGAACGCCTTACTGAAGTCCATATAGATTACATCCACCACTCTGCCCTTATCAATTCTCTTTGTTACATCTTCAAAAAAGTCAATCAAGTTAGTGAGATATAATTTACTGAGACCTGGAGTTGAGTGTTCCCTGAGGCTCAGTGAGCAGTTTCTTGCTAAGTGCTACTTGATACCATTATCGAGAACACCTTGCATTACTCTGCTGATGATTGAGGGTAGAGTGATGGGATGGAAACTGAATGCATTGATACGGCCTCTTTGTTGGGGATAAGACCTAAAATTTTTCAACATTGTCTGGCTCTGTCTAATAACTTCCAAAACAACTCCCTTACCAACTCAGACTCTTTCAAACAGTGGATTTATTACAAACATCTGCAAAGACACTGACCCAACAATGTCACTGCAATGTTTTGATGAGATCTGTTTTAAGAGTTTTTCCTTCTGATATTCTCCCTTTTCTTCTGCCCTTCTGTAGTTGGTGAACTAAGCTACTGCACATTCCCATGGGAGCAATCTTATCCAGTTGACTTTCTTCAAGTGTACAGCCAGACAGTATGTGTAAAGTTCATGCAATTAAGAGAACTGTGGAGGTTGGCAAAGCTCACAGTCCTCTCTGAGCTTAACACTCACATGAGTGTCAGCAAAGATTGTTATCTTGTGAGAGTTACAATAATGGAGGCATCACAGCCAAGCTTATCCTTGTCCTCATAATGTCCATGCACAAACTAGAAATTAAACCAGAATAAAAGCCAGGGCCTGGGACTTTTTCCCTTCCCAAGGCCAGTGACTGTAAAGTCAATGGAAGCCAACTACACCCCCGACTGAGATCACTAATTCAGTCCAGCCTAGGGAATGACCTTTACACATATGGCTCAGTTTCACTTCACAGTGGTCAATGTTAAAGTATTGGGTGCTCTCCAACAGTGCACATATTTTCAAGCTGTAGAGCACTCCCTGCCAACCACAAAAACAACTGCCTTAGTTTTAACCCCATTTATGAACTTTTAATCATTCTTCCACACCACTCAGCCCTGGCAGCGAATATGATTTAGAGCCCTAATTTTTATAATGTGTTTTCTTTCCATACTAATAATTTTCTAATGAGAGTGTTCAACCAAACAAATCTGATGGTTAGAATGCTCCCTTCAAACTTGCTGTCAGTTTGATGTATGGTCAAGATAGGTGACACAATGACACATTTAATTACCTTCAAAAACAATCCTTCTTGTCATCTTTTTGGACAACAATTCAAAGATTAATTGTTTCCTCATTTCTTGGCCCCTTTACCAACCTCAGCTTTTTCACATTGTGGATTTATTACAAACATCTGCAAAGACACTGACCCAACAATGTCACTGCAATGTTTTGATGTGATCTGTGTTAAGAGTTTTCCCTTCTGATTTTCTGCCTTTCGTTCTCTCCTTCTGACGTTGGTGTACTCAGCTGCTGCAAGCTCCCCCGGGTACAAACAGTTCCCTGCAGACTTACCCAATTGAAATCCAGCAAGTGGGAAACTAGATGGTAGTTACTGAAGTCTGTGCAACCATGGGGGAGGGGTGCTACCAATTCCGTTTCAACCTAACATTTATACTTGCGCATGTAACAGTGAGGATTACCAATCTTCAGTTAAAAATTGGTTATTTTTCCCATTTTGCAGCCTAACGACACTAAACTATGACCATTGCAAGAGACCACGGATCAAATAGAGTACAAATCTAACTGCATCATCCCAATCGCACCTTCGAAACCCATAACCTGTACCCACTAAAAGAACACCATGGCAGAGATGCATGGGGAGATGACTAACTGCAAGTTCTCTCTCCAAGCCACACACTATTCTGACTTGGAACTATATTGCCATTCCTTCACTGTCACTGAATCAAAATCTGGGAACTCCCTCCCTGTGAACACTGCGGGTGCACTGCAGTTGTTGGAGGAGGCACGTCACCACCATCTTCTCAAGGTCAATTAAGAAAGGGCAACAAATGCTGGCCTTGTCACCAATATTCACATAGACTCAGAGTCAGAAAGTTGTAAAGCACGCCAATACTCACATAGAGTCATAGAGATGTACAGCACAGAAACAGCCTCTTCGGTCCTTCTCAAAGAAGAATTTTAAAAAAAGACAATCCTGATCTGTAAAATACATTATAACTCCATAAGCTTATAGAATCACACAAAATAGATAGAGGTCATTCATCCAAACTTGTTTGTGCTGTCTCTTTGATAAAACATGTCATTGGCTCCACACCATAATCTCTCTGTGAGACTTATTGCCTTAAAGTACTTACACTGTTCCTTTTGCAAGTTAATACTGAATCTGTTTTCACCACCCTTTCAAACAATGCATTCCAGATTATGATAACTCCTCGCATGAATTATTTTCCCTTCATGGCACCTTTCATCCTTTATTCGATGAGCCATTGGTGTGGTTTTATTTTACTCCCTTTTGGTATAGTAGACCCACTGACAACAGAAACCAAAGCATTGCTTTTGAAACTCAAGGTTCTCTCTTCCTTTGTATAAATATTTACAATGCACATACAGAGAGAGGTAAATAATCACCACTAAACAAGATATAGCTGTGAAGGTGGCATGCTTGAAGTCTTTGAAATAAAAGACAAGGAGCTGAAGTCTCTGCAAACTCTGCAGATAAAAAAAACATTCTGGACTTCTGTGCATCTAATCTTTCAAACAGTTTGGCCTGTCAAAAGTTCACTCAAAATCCATTTGACATAAAGACAAAGAAACGTATTTTCAATGGAAAGCATAAGACAAACTTATTTTACATTTCAGGTATATGGCAGAATTCATAGCTTTAAGACCTAGTTGGATTCACAAGCTTCAATGGTGACACTGCAGAATATTGAAATGGGAAATTAATACACTAGAGGAAAAAGAAATTTTAAAAATGTAGAATAATATACAAAGTTGTTTGTCATAGCATACATTTTTCTATCGTGGAAGTACAACAATAACTTGTATTTAGCAAAACTGACAATGGGTTAAAAAGGGAATCATGAGGATATGAGGAGACATCAATTGGTCACTGAGGCAGCTTTTAAGCAAAGCCTTAAAGGAGGGGAATACAGCAAAGTCTGAAATATAGAATTAGAATAGAGATTGTACAGAAGGATCAAAGACAAAGCTGGACCTGTGGCAGAAATACTACAAATGCATTAGTCACTGGGTTAATTGATCTAAGCCCAAAAAGTAGTCTCAAGCGAGATCCGCAATTGAACTATTCCATCTTTTGCTGCTTTTAATTCTAAACACTGACCGAGATAACCCTTGGTTTGACAATGACAGGAATGGAATAAAATATACCACCATTATAGCACCAGACACATCAGCCTTTGACCGACAGCAAATGCATCTGGAGAAATCTTGGAGGATTGGCTCTAAAACAGCAGTCAAGGGAATGGTATAGAATTATTTCCTGGATGCTGGGCGTGTCGAATAGAGCAGTGGCATTGCAATCCTACTTGCATTTCATCAATAAAGATTCCTAAACAATCACACTCTCTAGCTCAGATACCCAGACAGACCATGCAAAAAGCATGTTCCGTTGCTCGTCTGTGCTGCGTTAGCTGATCTCAGATTAGGCTGACTGGATCTGATGTGAAGGGTTTGGGGCAGGGTGATAGTTAGAGAGAATAGTGCTGGATACACAACTGGGCCACAAGTTAGTACCTCTAGCAAAATGTTCTCAGATGGTTGAATGTCAGACGATTAAAGAGAGTATTATTTAGAAAAAGATAAAAACTGAAAAATAAATTTAATTGGAAGAAAGGCAACATATCAGAAATAATGAGGAACTGCCTTGATTACACTAAATCACACAGAACTGAAGGTCCCAGATTCAGTTATCAGGTTAAGATGAATGAACACATTTTCAGAATGCTATATAATGCTGATGTCTTAGACAGGGGATTCTCTGTTGTTTAATATCCAATGTGCTGGCTGTAAACTGCATCAGCATGAACACCAATTAGAAACAGAGTCACAGCAGAACTGCTTAGCATTACCCATTGTACATGAGGAATGGCCACTAGAACAAAAAACAGAAAAGTTGTTGGTGACTATGGATCCAAACTAGAGCAAATGTCATGCGTTCAAAAAACAATAGAGTCATAGAATCAGACAGTTATAGAGATCTATAGCACAGGAAAAGCACAGAAACTGGCTTCTGTTCCAATCAAAACTAGCCACCTAATAATTCTAATCCCATTTTCCAGCACTTGGCCCATAGCCTATATGCCTTGCCATTGCATGTGTACATCTCCAAACTTCTTAAATGTTGTGAGTTTCTGCCTCTACTACCCTTACAGGCAATGAATGTGCCAGATTCCCACCATCTTGTGAGGACGAAAAGAGAGAAACTGGACAATGTACCTTTATTATCCTACAACTATATAGCACCGGTGTCACATTGTATAATCTCCTGAGATTGACAAAAGACTGGCTATGGTTAGAAAAAGATATGCCTATATATGCATATGTCTGCACTGAAGGTAGAAGAGCTCAAACAGGTTCTCATCTGATCTGCAGATTATCTCTACAACTGTCTGTCTCGATTTCTGTAAGGTCCTTCAGTAAGATCTCTCGGCTTCTATGGCTCTGGCCTCCAGAGCATCTCCAATTTTAATTGGTCCACCAATGATAGTGATATACTTAACTGCAATGCTCCTTCACTCTAAATTTTCCTCTCTGAACCTCTCCACCTCACTTTTCTCCATCTGGACACTGCTTAAAATCTACCTCTTTGACTAACTTCTGGTCATCTGCCCTAACATCTCATAATGAGGGCCAACATTTTCTTTATAACAATCAAGTAAAGTGCCTGGGAAAGGTTTATGTTAATGATGCTACACAAGTACAACTTGTTATTGAAACAGGCCTGCTAGGCCAAAATGTAACATTTTTACTTGCTCATTTTTTGTGTAAATGGATAAATGTCTACTGTTATCTCAATCCAATTGCCTAATGGAGCACAGGGTGCAAAGGAGCCAAGGTTAAATTCATCAAGATATGTCCCATTTACAGCATTCCTGTTGGGACAAGGATACTGCAGCTTCAAACTGGAACATTACTTACAACTCAGCAGTTGAGGCTGAGGCTTTGCTCATCTGCTTCTGGAATGTGACCCCTTGTCACATTCACTCCTGCCAAGATATATCACAGATTAATCAGACCGTCATAATTACTCTGCCATAGGACTTGGAGATTAAACAGAGCCCCAGATTCTCTTCAACTCCTTAACATGTACAAACAGAATACAGGCTTAACGCAGGGGTAAACTATCAACTTGCCACACAGGGTGTAAACTAGCCTTGTTGTGGATCAGCTGTGTCTACAGCAATGGAAATAAAAGCTAGAAAGTTTCTAGAAAGGCTTTGACAAGTTGCAAACCCATTGCACTGAAAATTGTTCAGATCTAATTCTTAAAAACTAAAGAGCCATTTATTCTAATATTGAAATCTGAGTGATTTCGCAGAAAACCTCCGCAGTTTTTGAAGTGACAATGTAGTTGTCCATTCCAAGGAAAGTTGTGTTGTAGTCCATGGAGATGGGCACCATCAAACAGAAGCAGCTGCTGTTATGGGAAATGTTGCAATTTCCAAGAAAAGGTTTACCGCTCCAACTGCATTTCTGGTTGTTGCTCTTGCCAAAGATTATCACTGACAACACTTGCTTTTGATTGAAGCTGCATGATATAGAGTCAAAGAGTCATAACGATGTACTGCACAGAAACAGACCTTTCAGTCCAACCTGTCCATCCCAACACAATCTAGTCCCACCTGCCAGCACCCGGCCCATATCCCTCCAAACCCTTCCTATTCAAATACCCATCCAAATGCCTCTTAAATATTGCAATTGTACCAGCCTACACCACATCCTCTGGCAGTTCATTCCATACACGTACCACCCTCTGCATGAAAAGGTTCCCCCTTAGGTCTCTTTTATATCTTTCCCCCCTCACCCTAAACCTATCTAGTTCTGGATTCCCTCACCCCAGGGAAAAGACTTTGTCTATTTATCCTATTGTCTATTTATCCCTTCATAATTTTGTAAACCTCTATAAGGTCACCCCTCAACCTCTGGCACTCCAGGGAAAACAGTCCCAGCCTGTTCAGCCTCTCCCTATAGCTCAAATCCTCCAACGCTGGCAACATCCTTGTAAATCTTTTCTGAACCCTTTCAAGTTTCACATCGTTCCAATAGTCACAGGTGAGGTGCCAGAAGACTTGAGGTTGGCTAATGTGGTGCCACTGTTCAAGAAGGGTGGTAAGGACAAGCCAGGGAACTATAGACCGGTGGGTCTGACGTCAGTGGTGGGCAAGTTGTTGGAGGTAATCCTGAGGGACAGGATGTACATGTATTTGGAAAGGCAAGGACTGATTAAGGATAGTCAACATGGCTTTGTGCGTGGGAAATCATGTCTCACAAACTTGATTGAGTTTTTTGAAGAAGTAGCACAATTGCATGCAATATTCCAACAGTGGCCTAACCAATGTCCTGTACAGCTGCAACATCACCTCCCAACTCCTGTACTCAATACTCTGACCTATAAAGGACAGCATACCAAACACCTTCTTCACTATCCTATCTACCTGCGACTCCACTTTCAAGGAGCTATGAACCTGCACTCCAAGGTCTCTTTGTTCAGCAACACTCCCTAGGACCTTACCATTAAGTGTATAAGTCCTGCTAAGATTTGCTTTCCCAAAATGCAGCACCTCGCATTTATCTGAATTAAACTCCATCTGCCACTTCTCAGCCCATTGGCCCATCTGGTCAAGGTCCTGTTGTAATCTGAGGTGAACCTCTTCGCTGTCCACTACACCTCCAAATTCTGCAAACTTACTAACTATACCTCTTATGCTCACATCCAAATCATTTAAGTAAATTATAAAAAGTAGAGCACCCAGCACCGATCCTTGTGGCACTCCACTGGTCACAGGCCTCCAGTCTGAAAAACAACCCTCCACCACCACCCTCTGTCTTCTACCTTTGAGCCAGTTCTGTATCCAAATGGCCAGTTCTCCCTGTATTCCGTGAGATCTAACCTTGCTAATCAGTCTCCCATGGGGAACCTTGTTGAACACCTGAAGTCCATATAGATCACATCTACCGCTCTGCCCTCATCAATGATCTTTGCTACTTCTTCAAAAAACTCAATCAAGTTTGTGAGACATGATTTCCCATGCACAAAGCCATGTTGACTATCCCTAATCAGTCCTTGCCTTTCCAAATACATGTACATCCTGTCCCTCAGGATTACCTCCAACAACTTGCCCACCACCGACGTCAGACTCACCGGTCTATAGTTCCCTGGCTTGTCCTTACCACCCTTCTTGAACAGTGGCACCACATTAGCCAACCTCAAGTCTTCTGGCACCTCACCTGTGACTATTGATGATACAAATATCTCAGCAAGGTGCCCAGCAATCACTTCCCTAGCTTCCCACAGAGTTCTAGGGTCCACCTAATCAGTTCCTGGGGATTTATCCACCTTTTATGCATTTCAAGACATCCAGCACTTGCTCCTCTGTAATATGGACATTTTTCAAGATGTCACCATCTATTTCCCTATATTCTGTATCTTCCATGTCCTTTTCCACAGTAAATACTGATGCAAAATGCTCATTTAGTATCTACCCCATTTTCTGCGGCTCCACACAAAGACCGCCTTGCTGATCTTTGAGGGGTCCTATTCTATCCCTAGTTATCCTTTTGTCCTTAATGTATTTGTAAAATTCCTTTGGATTCCCCTTAATTCTATTTTCCAAAGCTATCTCAAGTCTCCTTTTTGCCCTCCTGATTTCGTAGAACATATAGAACATAGAACATGGAATACAGCGCAGAACAGGCCCTTCGGCCCTCGATGTTGCACCGACCTGTGAACTATTCTTAGCTCGTCACCCTACACTATCCCAAATTCCCTCTTAAGTATACTCCTCCTTTCTTTATACTCTTCTGAGGATTCACTCGATCTATCCTGTCTATACCTGACATATGTTTCCTTCTTTTTCTTAGCCAAACCCTCAATTTCTTTAGTCATCCGGCATTCCCTATACCTACCATCCTTTCCTTTCACCCTGACAGGAATATACTTTCTCTCTAAACTAGGGAAATCTAACTTGTCTCTATGTTGGTCTGTTCGGCTGAATCTGAAAAGTATTCCTATGAATACACAGCAACTTTCATTTCTATTAGAAATAAGGAGGATTCACTCTATCTATATCCTATTGACAGGTGTCAAACATTCCCAACAACCGTCCAAGATGCAAAGTTGGTATCAGAGTCAGCAATTTCAAACTCTTAGATTGGAAAGTATGTGAGATGGGGCAATGAACAAATGTTTAAAATATATTAAATGAGAGTATACCAGATCATCAAATGAAGATACCATTCAGTCACTACTCAGCAATACTGATTGCAGGCTGCTATCACTATCTGAGTTAGTTGATTTCAGACACATCAGTTTCTGCAATGTTAGAATTATTGTCAAGACCTCTGGCGAGAGTGGCAGATGGATGAGAAATGAAACATCAGTCAGGGCTCCCCATCCTGACTGTGACCAGCAGTCTTCATATACAGGCTGGACAGACAAGGCCAGGAGCAGGCTCTACTCTGATGTGCTCCCATGAAGAAGGCCAGGTGGGCAAGTTACTGGAAAACAGGAAATTCCTATGTCCAAATGCATAGCATGAGTTAATATCTTCAGAAATGGAGGGAAGAGTGACAGAGGATAAATAGAGGGGTGACTATCAA
The DNA here is from genome assembly GCF_004010195.1 of Chiloscyllium plagiosum. Lineage (NCBI taxonomy): Eukaryota > Metazoa > Chordata > Chondrichthyes > Orectolobiformes > Hemiscylliidae > Chiloscyllium > Chiloscyllium plagiosum. The sequence continues at coordinate 58,518,167 of NC_057720.1, forward strand.
GGGAAATAAAGGGTATAAATTACCTTCAAAAATATGCTCTGTGAGTTTTTTGCTCAATAATGAATACATCAGTCAAAAAGAAAGTAATGTCAAAACAGATAGATATTATAATATTTTTAATTAAAATGATGACAGGAATCATAATTCTGACTTATCCCTCCCAGTCTCTCACTGTGGAAGTGCCCTTTTATTATAAGTATTCATCTAATTATCCTCACAATGTACAGCTTATTTCCAGTGGAAAACTATGCAGTCATCATGTGTTGCCTCTTTCTGTTGCCAGCAAACCTTATTAGAAACATTTAAGCATTGTTTAGAGTCTGGTAGTTACATGTAAACATATCAAGAGTTCACAAGACGGTTTTCCTAACCTTTAATGGCATTCCTATGGCTCAGAAATGTCTTCTCTCAATTCTTTGCAAGCTACTGAAATGCTGAAAATATGTATCATTAGCATCCCTCAAGTTTAATGGCTACTGCCTGCTCACTGCAGTGAATCAACATTTCATCAAAATGTATCTTTAGTTGTTTACTTCGTGAGCTCCTTCGATCAGTTCTAATAATTAAAGTGGAACCCAAACAACTGGACTGAAAGAGAAAGCCTGCAGAGAAAGCTAAAAATTAGCAGATTTCTTACAACAAATCTATTATTGTATATACTGGCTTCTGCTGAAACCATCTGGGATGCGTGGATTGATTCACTGCCACCAATTCCCTTTGTTGGGACCAGTCTAAGCTGTTGATAGCAAATGGGAAATCTTCAGCAGAAGAGGTTCGGTAATGCTGAACACCAAATAGTTTGTTACATATTACTTAATAGTTAATTACATTCCATCTGAGATACACAAGAGTCTCATAACAGACCATTGTGCCCAACTTAAGGTCAGGTACATATGATAACTTGCTACACGCTGCTAACATGAAGAACAATCAGTAAAGCACTTTACACCCGCTGGTGAACACAAGCCGCAGAACTTGAAGTATACACACTGAGTTCCTCCCAGGATGTTTCAGGGACTATCTGCCAGCTTTCAGCCAGAAGGTGATGAAACATTTACTGCTATTGCAAGCATAATCACTTGGTATTTCTTCAAAGACAGTGAAAGTCTTGCATTTCAAGTGTTGCTTCTGTTTCAAATGCAAACAACAATTAGGTAAAACTCTCCTTGACCAATTGTCAGGGTCCTGCAGTGTGGTTTGCATCTGGCAAGTTCCCATTACCTCCGATGTCTCAGATTGTGAATGTACAAACAAATGCAATAGTGAAGCATGTGGGCTGGACAGAACCCAGAGTTGATCCTGCTTTGTGCTGAGTTAGGAGATCTCAGTTAGGTTGGTAGTATCTTTCATTTTGTAAAGGATATTTTTGGAGAGGAATTTTTTATTTTAACAATTTAATACATGGAACAAATTTATTTTAAAAACAACTGAACATCATGTTCATGTGATGCCTCATAAAGGTCAGAAATGTTGGAAGAAAAGCTAGCAGATATCTTCTTCAACAGGAAACGTCCTAGAATAATGGGAGAAAGCTGGAGAGGTGGGATTGGTTTTAGATTGTGCCAAAGACATAACAGATATGATGAGTCAAATGGTCTCTTTGTGTGCAATAAACATGAATGATTCTACACAGATCCTCTCATGCATTATTGAACAAAGCAAATGTGATTACTACTCATGCTCCATATGTTCACTTGCTGTGAAATAAAACAGCTTAATGATTCTGAGCTTCATCCTGGGTGACAAACCATTTGAGATTTGGTGGGATTGCCTCATCAGCCCCTGCGGAAACTAAAGTAGTACAAGAGACACAATAGTCCATTCAGGTCACAGGCAATATTATTGTGATATTATTGTTATCCAGTACTTTGCTTTATGGTTACAAGTACATGTATGACAATCTTACTCACCTCCCACAAAGAGACCCTCAGACCACTTATGGCAGCAACTGAAGTATCAATGGTTCACTTTGAACTTGTAATTCTAGATGATATGTGCTTCAAACTCCCAGTCTCTGAAGAGCAAAGCCCCAGTATGAAGTTTATACTGCCCACACCAACCGTACATGCAGATACTCTGATCAAAGACATTTTGTGCTGTTCCATTTCAAGCACTACGTAGCTTAATCCTTTAAGAGTAAAATAAATTATTTGGCATTCAAGCACTCAAAAGAGATCTGGATAAATTTTCCCTCATAGACACCAATTTAACAAAACTAGTTTTGGAAATCTGGGCAGGCATCAAAGTACTTAACTACTTAAGACAATAACTGGATTGTTTGTTTCTTAAGCCATGTTGCACTGAGACAAATTTAAATGATTAAACCCAGCACTGTCCTCAATGTAACTGTAGATGAGATAAAGGATCGTTTATGAAAAGTTGGAATTTGTATCCAATTGCTGTCCGAATGAAACATACAGATCGTGCCTCATGGGTTGTTGGCCCGCTTTACCCAAGTGCATTCTCACTGTCAAACTGAGGCATGGCTACCTCTATCCAGACACGTAGATGGGAGAAGCAGATTGGTGGACATGTTGACTGGTACAGGTCTATGCCTCTTGCCTGGGACCCTTCCCATTCACACACACCTTCCTACAAAAAATTCTCAGTATGGTAATTGCTCTTGGAAAATCCTCTCTAATATTGATCAATTACACCATAAACAAAAATACAAATAGCACAAGGAACTCTGAAAATCTAGTGGAAACAGAAGAAAAAAGTTATGCCTGGAAGTTATTGATCTTTTCAGGACATCCTTGAGCAGTAAATCATCATGTCGCTAACAATGCTGAGTACCTACATCATTTTAGTTGAAGCATATTGTCTGTAACATACACTGGACCATTGAGAAACAGGCAGAACATCAAATTAACGTCAGCCAGTCTTCGATTCCAAGAAACTTTGTCTGATTATTCTTTCTTCTTTTGGATACAAGCCACAGAAACTTGGAGTAATGGATTTGTGTCAATGTAAATCTTTTTGATTTTGGCAGGGCAGGTTGATCGTTTCTGGCTGTGGACAGGCTGGATACTCCACATTCTCATGCAGAGTAGCATGTTCTGCTGGTACTGACCAGCTAGCCTAAATAATAGATTGGTGCCAGAGTCACAATTTTTACAATGCTGCTCTACTGTTGCCACTAGGGACACTGATGGGTGCTGGCACCTATGAGGAGATGTACAGAAAATGCAGCATAAATCAATATGTCCTGTAAAATAAGATCTTGTGTGAAAAAGCTAAATAGTTCTTTTTCAGTAAGGTGAGGGGGAGGGAGAGAAAAATGACAATTTCAACATCAATCAGAAATTCCTGCTGCAAACTCTGTATAAACTAACTGAGGATAGGGAGTTAACAAAGAATGCAGGCCTGGTGGTTGAATGTTTGTACTTAACAGATGATAATAAATCAAGTTGACAGATCTATAAATCCAAACATACATCCCTTACATGAATTGGGATGTAATGTTCCTTTACAACTTTTTCTCCTAAAATACCACCCCCCTGATATTCCCTCTCTGGCAGCAGTGCCCCTCAATCAGACAGTCAGCCTGCTCATTCTTTAGAGATATACACCAAGGGCAGGACATTCCCTCCAAGCCTGGCAAACCAAGGTGGGAACAGCTCCTTGGTCCTGAATACTCCTCCCATGGCAGACAGACACATTCCTCATTTTTCATCCATAGCAAATTGGGCTGTCAGAGCTGGAAGATCAATCAGAAGCCCCCTCCTGCCTCAGACACAGTGAAGTGGGGAAATATCAATGCCAGCTAACACAGCTATTCCTAGCTTTGTCCTTCTCCAATCCCAGCCCCAGTGAGATCAAAAACCCAGCAACAAATGTCTGCAAACTGCTTGGTATTGCAACCCAGAATGACCCCACCCCAGAGTCCACACACCCATTTATTCCAGGTGACCACCAGTTGAATGTTTTCATCCCCCCCACCTAGAGCACTTATGCCGCATCCAACTGTACCCAGTTTTCCCCTGCTCCAGTTAACTCAACACAAACTTAGACCTTTGCTGGCCTGTTCCACATTGGGCAAATTTACTCAGTGAGCTGTGACCGTGGACACAAAGTACTTTCATGTGCCATTTAAGAGCCAAATTACTTCATTTCATTGTCAACAGATGTGCCTCCTTTTTTTAATCTAATGCTGATGATCCATGTCTGATAAGGCAGCCCTTCGGCCACAAAGCTTCCTTTGAAAGAGCAGATGTTCCCAAAACTCTTCACTAAACTCATACAAATGTTCCTGAGAAATTCACTGCTACCTCACAACTTCCCATTTGACCTGAAAAGCTAAGCACAGGTGTCCACTGGCTTGCTCAAAAGGAAATACCTCACTGATTAAAACCCAAATCTTAACAAGAATCAAATCTCAAAGTGTAACTAGATCAGTCAAAATGATATATCTTGGACCCAGCATTCATAGTCCCTGCATTGAATAGCCCAGTTTTTCATGGAATCTAATGTAACGTTAGCTTTGTACAGGAAACAACTCACTCCCTTAGGGAGAAGTCCAGGAACCTACATTTTTCTGCACAAATCCCACAAAGAGATGTGAATTTCTGCAAGAGAAACAAATAGCTCAATCACAGCAGAACGGGTTGCTCCTTATCGGTGTCACAGTCTTCCTCAGAACAACTTGTAAAAGAAATCATTTCAGCGTAGTTCAAAGTTAATCAACTATCAGTACTGGTATAATCACTCTCTAGTGACTCAATTATAACCGCAGTGCAGAACTTCGACATATAGAACAGGAAGATTTCCAGTTGTGTCTTGAGTTAACAGATTAACATGGGACATTACAATGGGCCTCACTAGCACTGGACTAAATAAAGGGGGGAAATAGGGAGAAATACAGAGAATCCCCTATTTCTGATTGCAATCTCTTGCTGTGTGAATGAGATTAGATGATGGACAGACAGCAGATGAGTAGTTTTCTCAGACAGACAAGACAAAGAAAAGGAGGCAGGAAGGAAGGGAAAGGAAGGAAGGAGGGAAGGAGTTTGAGTGAGAGTGAAACAAATGATTGTGCTCAGCCATGATGCTCCCACAACTACTGAACTTCACAGCACTCACGAAGCAGGCTAAACCATTATGGTCTTCGGAAAGATGTTTGAAGGTGATGGAAGACAAATACATGAAAAGAAAAGAGATAATACCATCTCATGGCCATTGCTTAAAGTCTAGACAGGCTAAAGTCAATGAAATCTTTAGTTTTAAGTTGCAACTTCATTAAAGAATGGTCATCGTCTGACAAGTTTTCATGCAACTTTTCTAACAACCCCAATCTCACAAAGGTGCATTCCTTTCACTATGAAGTACTACTGCATATGTAAGTGCCTTTATTATTAATAGATAGTATGCATCACTTGTGTCTTTGGTCCTTTTCCAAAACAGCAATGATCTCCTTTTAAAAGCTTTTGAAGTAAATTCTTACAATTGCCCACAGATTTGTTTCAAAGCTCTACCAAAATCCTGTCTCCTAGTGACCATTAAATGTTATTCATAGCAATACCACAACTTATTTTTCATGGCCCTATAAACTTTCAACAGGATTCACTAAACCACTTTGAGGTTACTTTTTGGAAACAAAACACGTTGCAATTATTTTTTTGCCAACTATTGCTTCCCTTTTCCTGAAGGAGATGACTTTTAGTTGGGACACCGTTTGACAGACATTCAGTACCACTCCCTGTTCGCAGCTTTTAAAATGCAACCGAACAAAGTAAGGCCGTTTTAATCGACTATGGACTGCATCACCACAGAACTGTCCTCATCCACTGGTTGCATGTAAACATTTCACTGTAAGTCACTGAACGGCGATGAAGAACAAGAAGACCACGCCTGAGGGTAGTGGGAAATGTTGGGTGGGGACACCTGCCTCACCACAGAACCTCGGGTACGTTCTCACAAACTGCAACAATAACATACTGCTGCCTTTCAGTGAGGGAAGAGAAACTGGCTCTGGTCAGCCAGCTGTGTCGGTCTGAGCAAACCTGGATTGTATTTCCATGCTGCACTGTTGAGCACTATTACTGTGCTTCCTGTGCCCTGGATTTCTCAAAGGAACATTATTAAAATATCCACAATTCTCAGCATTACCCGCCTAAATCCGACCACCCAAATTGCTCGGAATTTGATTAAACTCTTTGCTCATTATTGGCTCCTGCTGCCCGTACCCCACATTGTAGACCAATACTTAGCCTCTAATGAAAGAGAAGGACAATTTTCTACAGATAAAACAAATAGGGAAAAGGCTTAAAAATGAAAAAGTGCACTCCACATCAACAAAGGGTTTAAACCATGTATTGCAATGCTAAATAATTACAAACACATTGCCCAAAAGTATTATCTCATTGTTTGAAAATGTTACCCAGTTCATGTAAAGCCCTTAAGCTCAGCTGTCTTTATTTTTTGCATATCCTCCAGTAAGCTCTTTCTCTTCAAAAGGTTGTTTTCTTTGGATTCCTAGGAGTGCGGTCAAGACAAAGCTAAATACAAAAACTGTCCAATCCGAGCTGATTCTTCGTCTGTGCTCTACCAATCCACCCAAACTGGATTTTTTTTTCCCTGCTGCTGCTGTTACTAAAAACTGATGCAGCTCACTGCTTACTGTGGTCCCTTGCTGTTTCATCGACAAGCGCATGAATTTCACACAGATTACCTTTGAATTAAAGATTTGGCACTCTGTACAAATGTCATTGAGCTAGTAAATGTCTGGGTATCAATGCACCTTCTCATAACTACATTACAGAATCGATTTCTTCCGATATCTTCCTTTTTCCCCTTGTTGGGGTTGGACTTCATGAGGGCCTCCCTGGGTCTTCAAGTGCTCAGACAGCAGGCCATTTATAAATGAGGGCAGAGATTAGCTCCATCTTTTTGGTGCCCAGTGTCCATTTTCCTGAAGGCCTCACTGCGTGGGATTTAGGAGCTGGACACTGGTCAATTCTTACCCTCTCAGTCAGTGGTATTGAGGTGATCTGGTTTGCCCAACTGCCGAGTTCAAATCGTTCAGCTTTTTATCCGTTTTCATTCGTGCGACCTGGGCGTCACTGGCTAGCCAGCATTTATTACCATCACTAGTTGCTCTTGAGAAGGTGATGGAGAGTTGCTTTCTTGTGCTGCTGCAGTCCACATCCTGTAGGTTGTCTAAATTGCTATTCCAGGCTCTGCAGTTTCACACCATGTGGTGCAAATACCATTAATCTGTCAGAGAAGCCCGCAGAAGAGTTTTCATGAGAGTTAGCAGGATACCAGAGTGGGGTTACCGTAGTGGCCAATAGCTCTTGTGTTGTGTCTTGCAGCAGATATGTGGGGAATATAAAGGGACTTGTTCATAACGTCATCACTGTGCAACATGTGACCTAATGGTGTAAAGCTCCCAGGCTCTATCATGCTGAGCCCTGTTCTCTTACAGCATGGCATGCTGAGGGAAGCATACTGCATTACATCTGAATTGCTCAGCTTGAGCCTGGACATGTATTGCCTACGATTGTAATGTATGTATCGAGATACCAGCTGCTGCAACAAACACTCATTGAATTCTTCAGCTCTGTGAGCCATGTCCTCTCTTTATAATACAGGAGCTAACTAAGTTCATTGAGGGGTTGTGGTAGATCATTTGTATCTCACACTATTTCATGTCATGGCAGCATTTCACATCAGCTTTGGGACCAATGTTCAACTCCAGCTCCAAGAGGCAAGACGAAATATCATGTTTCTGCTGGCTATCGGGGTATTACCCTGTACATGAAATGGGGTTGGCTAATTTCAATCCACCCGGACCTATACCCAAGAGAAGTTATCTGTCTTATAGAATCAGAATTCTATAGTGTGGAAACAGACCTATTCTCCCATCACTCTACACTGTCCCCTGACTAATACACCTCACCTACGCATCCCTGAACACTATGGGCAACTTAGCATGGCCAATTCATCCTAACCTGCACATCTTTGAATCGTGGGAGGAAACTGGAGGAAACCCACACAGACACAGGGAGAATGTGCAAACTCCACACAGAGAGTCACCTGAGGCTGGAATCGAACCCAGGTCCCTGATGCTGTGAGGCAGCAGTGCTAACCACCGAATCACTGCGCCAATTGTAATTGAAGAATTATAATTTTACAATTCTTCAACTGAATACAATCTACACACATTATAGATCTGAATGTAAGCCAGATTGGTTCTGAAGAAGGAGTGTGCATACATATAGCATCCATTGCATACACATAGGAGCTCTTGGTGTTTCAGATTACCTGTTCTTTTAAAGCTTTATTTTATACATCTGTGATCAGGCAGGATTGTGAGCAATGTATCCAAAGTGGGAAGATTTTACAAGGTAACCTGGTCATTTTCTTTTAAACTTTAGATCAGGTAATTTATTTTTTAAAACTGTATTAGGGTTGTTCATGTGAGTATGTTGTACAGGCACTACCCAGCATGGAGGAGGCATCTTCAGATGTGACCAGAAATGTCCACAGTCAAGATAAATGCAACTATTCTTATCCGAAACAATGCCTCTTATCTAGCAGTGGCTGGCTTCTCTTATTGCATCAGACACCACTGAAATCTCACTGGCACCTAACCACTGGTGACTCCTGCCTAAACATATCTCCAGTTAGATTAGATTAGATTAGATTACTTACAGTGAAACTCAGTTTTATTTTAAGCATTTCAGGACAAAAATTAGATAAGAAATTGAGGATAAAATGCTCAACACTCTCGTGTTTTCTCAACAAGCATATATCGTATCAATCAGTCATCTAAAATGGTCACTGCACTGTGTTTGTATGCAATTGGTATTGTTATATTGGGGAGACACTCGCTCTGTACTTGTACTATAGAGCTGACTCCAATCTTTGTCCATTGTTGATCTTCATATTTATAGTACTGCCTGACAATGTTCTGCAAAACTGTGGGGACAATTCTATCAGCCATCAGTTCCAGCACCAGAACAGTAGCTACACTGGTTGACATCAAGTTCTGGAAAAAAGCCTTCTGCAATAATACTAACTGATTCAAGTCATCTAATTAGACTTACTTTCCTTGTACCTTAGCTCCTGGTGCAAGTTACTTGCCTCAGCACAAACTCAGTGTTACATTTGACCCTGACTAACATTCTGCCTGGGAATCCTCCAACCACAAGGGATGAACTCAGATTTCTCCAGTTTCCTCATTTCCCCTCCCCCCACCTTGTCTCAGTCAAATCTGTTCCTTGGATGCTGCCTGACCTGCTGCGCTTTTCCAGCAACACATTTTCAGCCCTGACTAACATTCCCCTAATTATGAAAATCCCCACTTCACTCTATAACATTACTCAGCTCCAATTGCTGAATGTCTCATCCATGCTTTTATTACCTCCATCTTAAACCCTATCTTTCACAAGCTTATTAAACAATTCACTCAGTCCCACAGACTTTGACATTTTAGGTGCTTTTCCTACTCTCTGGTGAAAGCTATGACTGAATTTGCTCTGCCCTCTCCGATCCTAACCCACTCACTGTGTCAAAACGTTTTCCTTCGTGCCATCCGTGACTTTTTTTGTCATTCACTTTAAATTGATATCCTGTGGTTCTCAATCCTTCTGCCAATGGTGCTGGTTTCTTGCTTTCTGCTGTGTTCACCCTCTTGTGATTTTGAGCACTTCTGTCAAATCTCCTCTGTACTGTCTCCTCTCCAAGGAAACCAGTGCAAGTGTCTCCATTCAATTCACAAAACAGGAGTTCCTCATCCTTGGAGTCATTCTTTTAACTTTTTTCTGCACTCTCTCTAACGCCTATGCTTTTTTGACACTGAGCTAGTGTTGTAGAAAGGTCTTTGTTTGGTCCTCCATACTTTATTGAGCGGAGGATCCGCTAAGCACTTTTGACTGCTCTGTTATACATTCTACCATTTTCAAACTTTTACCTATAGGTCTCTCTTTTCCACCAACCCTTAAAGAATTATAGCCTTTCCCTTGTGTTGCCTCTCCTCATTCCACCAAAACGTTTCACTTTACACATCACTGCAATAAATTTCGTCTCCCACGTGTACACCCACTCCACAAGTTTGTCCATGTCCCCGTGAAGGCAACCACTTTTCACAACACAGTTCAATAAATCCAAGTTTTGAGTCATCTGCATATTTCGAAATTCTAGTCCGCACACTGCAGATCCAGAAAAGCAGTGGAATTAGTTCCACGCCCTGGGGAACCTCACTGTATACATTCCTCCAGTCTAAAACAAAACCGTTCACCACTACTCTTCTGCCTGTCGCTATGCCTACTCTGTATCCATACTGCTATGAGGCTCTTTGATTCCACAGTCTTCAACCTTTCTAGCAAACTTGTAGTTAGAACTTTTATCAAATCCCTTCTGGAAGTGTATGTTCACTACATCAATTGTATACACTCTTCAATTCTTTGTTACCTCATCAAACAAATCAATCAAATTAATGAAACATGATTTGCTTGAAATACAAATTCTAAGTGGCTTAACTTATGAATTCACACTTATCCAAGCAGATGTGAATTTTGTCTCGGATTACCAATTCAAACATTTTGAATACCATTTCTATCACCAAGATTAAGTGATTATCTTGCAGTAGGTGAGTTTATCCTCACATCCTTTTGAACAAGCCTGTAATACTTTCAATTTTTCAGTACTCTTTGTATCCAAGAGTATTTGGAAGATTATGGCCAGTGTCTCCACAGTTTCCAGTTTTATTTCCTTTGTACATCCATCCTAGTCCTGGTTACTTATCAACTTTTAAGTAAAATCAGTCTTTCTAATACCTCTTCTTTGTCATCCTAGATGATCACTAGATCATCCAGTACCTAAAAGGTCTCCCCTTTGATGATGATTTCAGCAATACTGGCTTCTTTATTAAAGGCAGAGACAAAGTACTCATTCAGTACCTCAGCCATGTCATCTTCCTTATGCATCAATTTCTTTATGGTCAGCCTCAGCTTTCTCTTGCAACCTTTTTTATTATTTATATGACTTTATACTTTTGGATTCTCTTTTATTGTAGCTGTTAGCTATTTTCTCAGATCTCTCTTGATCCTTTTACACTTGCTTTCTCAAGTTCCTATATTCAGCTTATTTCTCACTTGTAATATCAAACTGACCACTGCCATAACAAACAATGTACCCCCAATTCATTTCTGTATAGACTTCTTGAATATGGACAATAAAGTTAAAAGACTTTTTAGTATGGAAAATAATGTTAAAAAAGGTGAAAAGTGGAAGTGAGGAGAATGACACTTCTGGTTATGTCAATAAAAATCCTCTATGCTAAATGCAAGCAGATTCATTTCATTTCACAAACACCTGAAGCCTACTCTATAAAAGAAAAATTAAAGAGATGGTCATTTAAATAACTTGACAGTTCCACAAATGTTCACGGTCCTTTTCTCAGCATATATTTAATCCTTAAAAAATTATAACTCTCACATTGCAGATAAAGACCTTTCAGCAAGACTGAGATCTCCTGGAACTCAGCAATAAAGGCAAGCGGTCCTGGATTACCCCATTCTGAGAGTCTTTCTGGATTGAGGCTCCCAGTTCAATTTTGTTTAAGTTATGGAGCCAGCATGGCTGTGAACATTCTAAGCCTTTGTAACCAGGAATATTTAGTAACAAATCTTGCACTTCTTTTCAGCCAGGTCCCTACTATCACCACAATATTTATTCCTGTGAATTATTCTAATTTTGACCTTTTCCATTCCACTCTTACTCTGGCCCCCACATAATATTTTATCACTTCTTACTTTAGTGTTATTGGTTTCTCCCAAATACTTGTGCCACTGATCTGTCCTTTCTAATACTACACCCTGGTTCCCATCCTGCTCCACATTGAGAATAGGAACAGTCTGATTATGTAGAGCAGCCGCAGGACAGCAGTAGAGTGCCTTGTTCAGCAGGGTGTACTAATGCAGGCTGTCATCAATGGAAGTAGCACAGTCATGGATACACCAGTATCAGATAAAGAGTAGCCGCAGCTTGGTCGACTTTACCATGTCTGTGCATAGCAGCAGCTACAGAACAAAATCCACAAGGAACAGCAGAATGAGGGAAGTCTCCAGTGGATCAGAAGAAAATATTAGAAGACTTCAAAGAGCCAGTAGAAAGAAAATCACAACGTTTAGGGGAGGTAATAGCCTACTTGTATTATCTTTGGACTGCTAATCCAGAGACCCAGGTAATGTCCTGGGGACCCAGGTTCGAATCCCACCACGGCAGATGGTGGCATTTGAGTTCAATAAAAGCCTGGAATTAAGAGTCCAATAATGACCATGAATCATTGCTGTTTGTTGGGGAAAAACTCATCTGGTTCACAAATGGACTTCAGAGAAGGAAGCAGCCATCCTTACCTGGTCGGGAATACATGTGATTCCAGACCCACAGTAATGTGGTTGACTCTCAAGTGCCCTCTGGGCAATTATGGATGGGCAATAAATGCTGGCCACACTGGTGATGCCATCATCCCATGAATGAATAAAACAAAATGTATCCAGGTCAATGGGTACCTGATCCAGAAATGACGGGATCACCCAGTTGATACTTTGCCATTGTCACAGCTGGTTGAGAATGTGGGAGACCCACAAAGATATCAGAAAGGCAACCATGGAAGTAACATTTCCAAAGGTATTCAACAACATCAGGCTAAAGTGAGAAAGAGCAAAGGCATCATGCTAGTAAGTTCCTGAATGCAGTGTGGACTTATAGTTAATCACATCCTCCTAAGCCATGATGTAGAAGCAGTAGTACTGTCCATTGTCAAGGCATTTCATATGTATTTTATTCCAAAGTGAACTATCTGATAGAATGGCAAAGCTACTCCAGAAGCAAGCGGAATCGACAAAGTCATTCCTTAGCAACTTTTCCAGGTTAGCCGTGGATATGGAGTACCAAGTGATAAACTAGGGATTTGGGTGATCATAAACATTTGTGATGAAGAAGTATTGAATTTTCTCCAGTCAAAAGAGAAACTCATGTTGATCAAGCTCCGTCAGTACATGACAAAGGTCAAGGTTTAAAACCAAAACTGGGCAATCATTCAAGGCAACACTGAGGCTTCCTCCAAACTGCTTGGTTAGGTAAGCCCCAAGATGGTGCCATCACCCTCCAATAATCTCAGCAAATTGTAAATGAGGGGGTAACAAGCTGTTTGGTTGTTCATATTGTGGTGCATGGCAAAACCACAAATGTCATGAGTGCCCAGTAGGGGGAGCTAGGTGCCACCAATGTGGAAGAATCAGACACTTGATGCGCTTTGTTAACTTGGAAATAACGCATTACCATGGACACAGGAAAGAAGTTCCAATACAGTGGGAATTTCCAAAAAAAATGGAAAACACTTGGAAAGTAGAGGATCCAAGAGATTGATGTTGAAGCCCTGCAAGGCAAAAATATGTTTTTAGGGTAAGTCAAACAGGCCAGCTTGGATTCGAGGTTGTCATCGTACAAATTAAATTTAAATTGGATACTGGTGCAACTGTTCCAGTTGAGTCTGACAGATTTCAGTGGCTCACATCTGTGAACGCTCAAACAGTGAGCATCAACCTACAAGGTCAGTTCAGTATCACACTTAGCCACAAACTGTGAGAGATCAACAAGACTCTATATGTCTTGAAGAACCACAGCACATTGCTTTTAATCAGAGATGGCAGTTTGGCAAAACTAACCAGTTGCAAACATTCAATTATGGATCATACTCCTAGACTACAAGTCAAAATTGCTAACTACTTTGGAATTTCATCAGCATGGCAAATGTTTCAGCGTGCAATATTACATGTCCTTGAACACAAGTCGTGTATGACCTGTCGTATGTATGACAGACTGGTACGTGATATGACCAAAAATGAGCATGATCCAGGAATTGCATTGCAATGGTGCAGGCCTTGGCTTACTGTCAGTTCATGAAGGTGAGAATCATATCTTTGGACCATATAACAAGAACAAGGAGGCAGAGTGGATCCCAGAAAGAGGAAAGCAAAAAGTAGTTCCCACAGTCAAACAGTGTCAATGATGAGCAACATTTTTAATGGCATGTTAACCAATTAAGAAATTCATTCTAAATCTAGCTACTGCCACACAACCTCTAACAGATCATTTAAGAAAAGGTCCACAGTGACTTTGAAGTAGAGAGCAGACTACAACATTTCAGAAATTAAATGCAAAGCTACTTTCCTCAGATGTATTAGCCCACAATAACCCGGATTGCCTGAAGTAGAGCTGTGGATGCACATGATTAGGGGTAGTACTCATTCAACTTCAGAATGAGAAGATCAGGAAACGTGTACACTTCGCACAAAGAGCATAACAGAAATAGAGAAAACAACAGTCAAGAAAGAGGCTTCTGAAGTTACAAGAGACTGTGAATGCATCACTGATTATCTCATGGGATGATGATTTCAGGTGGAAACAGACCACAAACAACTTGTCTGTGATGAAGTGGGATTAAAGGAAGTACTGAAAACGTAATTAAGAAATAAGAGATTCAGCCTTAGAAGTTCTGAGGAAGGGTCACTTGACCTAAAATGTTAATTCTGATTTGTCTCCACAGATGCTGCCAGACTTGCTGAGCTTTTCCAGCAAGTTCTGTTTTGGCCCAACCTTGGATGAGTGAAGTATGACTACTTGAAAGTCTAATCCCAGGGAAGATAGTGCATTAGAGTAACCATCATACAGACCAACAGGGGATCAGGCTGAAATGGATGATCTAATCTTCATTGAAGTGGCGAATACTTTACCACAGGAGCCATGAATTCATCACCAGCTGCAGGGGTGAAACCAAGAGAAATTTACGCAGTTCAGAAAGCAGATGACTGCACCAAGATTAGACAACTTTGTCTAAATGGTCAGCCAAGGTCCAACAGACTAAGAGTTAAGTATTATGAACAGAAGAAACGCAATCAGAGAAGAGAAAGTATATTCCTGTCAGGGTGAAAGGGAAGGCTGGTAGGTATAGGGAATGCTGGATGACTAAAGAAATTAAGGGTTTGGTTAAGAAAAAGAAGGAAGCTATGTCAGGTATAGATCAAGTGAATCCTTAGAAGAGTATAAAGGAAGTAGGAGTATACTAAAGAGGGAAATCAGGAGGGAAAAAAGGGACATGAAATTGCTTTGGCAATAGAATTAAGGAGAATCCAAAGGGTTTTTACAAATATATTAAGGACAAAAGGGTAACTAGGGAGAGAATAGGGCCCCTCAAAGATCAGCAAGGATATGTGTCCACAGAAAATGGGGGAGATACTAAATGAATATTTTGCATCGGTACTTACTGTGGAAAAGGATATGGAAGATATTAGACTGAAGGGAAATAGATGGTGACATCTTGCAAAATGTCCAGATTACAGAGGAGGAAGTGCTGGATGTCTTGAAATGGGTAAAGGTGGATAAATCCCCGGGACTTGATCAGGTGTACCTGAGAACTCTGTGGGAAGCTAGAGAAGTGATTGCTGAGATATTTGTATCATCGATAGTCACAGGTGAGACTGTAGGTTGGCAAACGTGGTGCCACTGTTTAAGAAGGGCGGTAAAGACAAGCCAGGGAACTATAGACCGGTGAGCCTGACCTCAGTAGTGGGCAAGTTTTTGGAGGAAATCCTGAGGGACAGGATGTACATATATTTGGAAAGACAAGGACTGATTAGGGAGAGTCAACATGGCTTTGTGCATGGGAAATCATGTCTCACAAACTTGATTGAGTTTTTTGAAGAAGTAACAAAGAAGATTGATGAGGGCAGAGCAGTAGATATGATCTATATGGACTTCAGTAAGGCATTCGACAAGGTTCCCCATGGGAGCAAAATTGGAGGTGTAGTGGACAGCGAAGAGGGTTACCTCAGATTACAACAGGATCTGGACCAGATGGGCCAGTGGGCTGAGAAGTGGCAGATGGAGTTTAATTCAGATAAATGCGAGGTGCTGCATTTTGGGAAAGCAAATCTTAGCAGGACTTATACGCTTAATGGTAAGGTCCTAGGGAATGTTGCTGAACAAAGAGACCTTGGAGTGCAGGTTCATAGCTCCTTGAAAGTGGAGTTGCAGGTAGATAGGATAGCGAAGAAGACGTTTGGTATGCTTTTCTATATTGGTCAGAGTGCTGAGTACAGGAGATTGGAGGCCGTGTTGTGGCTGTGCAGGACATTGGTTAGGCCACTGTTGGAATATTGTGTGCAATTCTGGTCTCCTTCCTATCGGAAAGATGTTGTGAAACCTAAAAGGGTTCAGAAAAGATTTACAAGGATGTTGCCAGGGTTGGAGGATTTGAGCTATAGGGAGAGGTTGAACAGGCTGGGGCTGCTTTCCCTGGAGCGTCGGAGGCTGAGGGGTGACCTTATAGAGGTTTACAAAATTATGAGGGGCATGGATAGGATAAATAGACTAAGTATTTTCCCTGGGGTCGGGGAGTCCAGAACTAGAGGGCACAGGTTTAGGGTGAGAGGGAAAAGATATAAAAGAGACCTAAGGGGCAACATTTTTACGCAGAGGGTGGTACGTGTATGGAATGAGCTGCCGGAGGATGTGGTGGAGGATGGTACAATTGCAACATTTAAGAGGCATTTGGATGAGTGTATGAACAGGAAGGGTTTGGAGGGATATGGGCCGGGTGCTGGCAGGTGGGACTAGATTGGGTTGGGATATCTGGTCGGCATGGACAGGTTGGAGCGAAGGGTCTGTTTTCATGCTGTACATCTCTATGACCCTATGCCTCTATGAGCGAATGGGTTTGACCATAGCTGGTAATTCTGAAATTCAGAGACAAAATTCTAACAGCATTTAGGGATCACTGAATGTCGGTCAAGAACCTAACATAGTCCCCATACATTTCAATGGTAACCGAAAATTTTATGCTCTCATGCCATATGTGTATCATCAGTATTCAGGTACCAACAGAGACATTAATGTCTCCAACTCTCCCAGAAAGGCCTTGGTAAAGGTGGATTAGGCTCTCGTAGATTATTACTTCAGGTGGATAAAATTTTCCAGACTTTCATGTGGCCTCGGCCGAGTCAGTGATTAAAATGCTAGCAAGAATTTGTGCTGAGCAGTTTCGCAGATAAGATGGCTTCAGACAATAGTCAGCCATTTGTGAATGAAATGTTTAAACAGTTCATGGCAAAGGCAGATATCAACCAGGACAGAAATTCCTCACTTCAACCACAGGCAAATGGAAAAGTATAGAAAGTGCTCAAAGTCATCAAGTCACTCTTGACAAAAGCACAGATTGTGAGTTATTAAGTCACAGTTATAATCACAGTCATAGAGTCATCCCCCCAATTTGTGTACTGAATATTCACTGGCAGAGTTACTCCTGGGTTGAAGGTTAAAGATAGAAATTCACTTATTGAAGCGCAACCTCAGTCTAAATGCAATGTCTCAAAATCATGGTGAAGTCAGATACTGTAAATAGGAAAAGACCCACTGACGAAAGCAGATACTGTACAATTACAGACACAGAGCAAAAACATGGTCAAGTCTGATGTCAGGTCAGAAGGTTTGGATATGGCACAAACAGAGGGCATGGTACTCAGAAGAGCAGAACAGCTGCAGTCTTACACTGTTCACAGGCCTGAAGGAACGTGCAGCAGGATCAAAGCAGCTTCGGTCCTACTTGATCCAAGAAGCAACAGCAAGAATAATTTGTGCAGAATATTGGAGAAGGACAGTAGAATGACATGGCAGCAGGTTTCTAGAAATGGTGGACAATCATTACCCTTATACAGTAATCATGTGAACGAGATCGGAGCAAGCAATCAGGGTTCCACAAAGACAGAGGTTCTGGCAGTCAGACTTGTTGATGATGTAAAATAGATAAAAACCGTTGTTGAACCTATATAAAGAAAGAAACAGCAAGAAACTTGGGCAGAGATGTAGGATAATGGGGAATGATTTAATGATGGTGGATCTTTGACATCAACAATCACATGTTTTTGAGATGCTAAGAGGAGAAGAATGGAAGAATTTACGAGAGAACTGTAATCAGCTCTTAAGTAAAGAGCTTACAAAACCCACTGGCAATCAGGAAAGAGTTATTCTTAGATAAAGTACAGATAGGAAATTCAAAAGTAGGAAGAGTCTAGCCAGACAGGGCAGATTCAAGAGTACAGCACAGATTCCCTACTGTCAGGCTCATAGTCGGCAGAAGCCATGAAGATAAAATAATGCAGACTTAAGTTCACAGAAGTAGCACAATCCATAGATATAGCAATATTAGCACAAAGCACTCCGGACTCTTGTCCAGTAACATTCCACAACTCACTTTGGTGATTACCATAGATACATTTAAGATGAAGCCAGATAATTACATGCGGGAGAAAGGAATTGAAGAAGTTATTGTTAGGGTGAAATTAAATAAGGTAGAAAAGACTTTGTGGGACATGAACACCAAAGACCTACTGGTCTAAATTATCTATGCCTTTGCTGTAAAATATTACATGGTTTATGTAAGATAAATGACCTTTTCATTTATGTTTTCCTCAGTTGCTAAAGCTTTATCAATCGCCCCTTTTCCCAAGCATAATTATTTTAAGCAACAGACAAAACATGAAAATGTGGTCCGATAAATAAGGTTATGCATTTCAATTCATGAGTAGTTATAAGAGACATCGAATGTAACTGTCAATAGGAGAGAGGCTGAAAATCTGTCCCAATTCAACAGCAGGAACTCAGAGACAGAAAAGCGAACAGGACCTTTTATCTGGGGGAAAAAAAGCATAATACTTCACAGTCTGAGGGCTTGATAAAACAAGAGTCGGGGATTGTATGAATATCCAGCTCTCTTACATTCTAACATTTTATGCACACATTATGCACATTGTTTTCCCCCAATTACTTAAGCTTCAGTGAAGTCCCATGATATTTAGGAAGACACAAAGTGGAAAACATTTCACAAAGTAAAACATTTAAGCAATTTATCCAGAACTCTTTTTGACGATTCTAATTATACAAGGTTCCAGTATAAATGTGGTCTTGGCTCTGCTAGCATGTCCCCATTTAGTTATTTACTTCATTTGTTAAGTCTGAATTTTTTATAATGACAAAATGAAAAGCCCAGCTCTATCTCCGATCATTCTGTTTTTCTGAAAGATGTAACTGAGTATGACACTCAAGTCAACAATGCTTTTAAATTGGCTCGGAGCTGGGACTGTATGCTAATGACTTCACTCTATCACCCCTCTACAATTAAATAGAAGCAATTGAATCATTTAGTACTGAAAAGGATTAACTTATTTAACCTTTTATAATCATCAAGGCCATAACAAAAGCTATAGCAGGTTACATTATGGAACAAATATTAGCACCAGAGGTCATGAGGCAGCTAACTAACTTCGCAACAGTGGCTTATCTATGCATATGAAGATCAACATTTCCGAAATTCATCGCCTTCTTCCACACCATCCAGAAATAAAGCAGGGGGAAGGAATAAGCCACTCCAAACAATAGAAAGCAATATATCCATGAGATGTGCTTTGTTCACTGAAGCTAGGACATTGACTCATTGAGCAGGAATCCCAATAGACAAGCAGGCTTTGTATAGCCCGTTGAAAAGAGTCCAGCTGAACTGCCTGCCTTGCTCGAGATGAGAAAAGATTGGCCATTTTGCTGGGCCAGTGTTTGTTTTTAACATCATTTGTTGCTACATCAAGCACTCTCTCTTTACGATGTCCAAGAATGCATTTGTACAAGTGCCAGACGTCTGAGCGCGAGCACTCGATACAAAAGGTCAAAGACAGCAACTTGGAGAATGGCAAATGGAGTAATGGTTAAGAAAAGAGTTAATAAAGCAAAATAAGCCCTCCACACGCCGACAATAAAACATATTTGGCTCTGTGCTCTCAGCTGTACAACAGCAAAGCAGACCATTATTGGAGCCACTCGAAAAAACTTAATTGCAACCTGTCTCACGGTGTACAGTGCAAGAATATTTATTCATGTGCAAACTCATATTCTTTCATCATATTAATCAATATGTTTGTTCCACTTTAGCTTCTGCCAGTTAATGATCAGGCACATCGAAACTCTACATGTGGTGAGAGTATCAGATGTGAGAGGAGAACCTGATGTTCTCATTAAGCGTTTTGCACTCTGTTTGTTTCATTTGCTAAAGAGCAAGGAAAGGCTGCAGAGGCAGCACTAACCTACAACAGAGCTGGAGAGAGGCCCCAACAAAATTCTGGGTCTTCAGCTCGCAGCTTTTTTTTAACTCTTGGCAGAAAATGAAAATGAGATATATTTTCATGTCGCATTTCCAATGCACTATGTCACAGCCAGGCAATGAGAGTTAGGGAACTATTCCCTATTCTCCACACCTCTTCATTCTCTGCCATGTTTCACTGGAGTGTTTGAAATACTTTTGTGTAATGAACACAAAACAGGCTTTTGGTAAAGTCAGAAGAAAAATGACATATTTATTCACATGGCAGCCCAGCTTTTAAATGCAATAAACACACCTCCTCACGCACACACACAGGTGAAGATGGATGCCACAGAAAAAGCAGGCAGTTTGACTAGCGACTGAACAACAGAAACAATCCACCTGGTTAAATTGTCCTTTAAGATTCGTGAGGTGCAGACCCAGATGAGTTCCCTCGTTCTTCTTTAGAAAAAAATGGAAGTTTGGATTTCTGGACATGGCTACAGCCGAGTTTTACTACAGGCTAACCAGCACAAATGAAAACTACTAGATCGCCCTCATAATTCCCAAACTGACTATCGGAAGGGAAAAGGTTGAGATTCTGAAATTACAGAGAGATAGGCAGAAATTTAAAAAGGAGGTCCTCAAGGATAGTAATATCTGGATTACTCCCAGTGCCACAAGCTAGTGAGGGCAGGAATAGGAGGATAGAGCAGATGAATGCATGGCTAAGGAGCTGGTGTATGGGAGAAGGATTCACATTTTTCGATCATTGGAATCTGTTTTGGGGTAGAAGTGACCTGTACAAGAAAGACGGATTGCACCTAAATTGGAAAGGGACTAATATACTGGCAGGGAAATTTGCTAGAACTGCTTGGGAGGATTTAAACTCCTAAGGTGGGGGGGTGGGACCCAGGGAGATAGTGAGGAAAGAGATCGATCTGAGACTGGTACAGTTGAGAACAGAAGTGAATCAAACAGTCAGGGCAGGCAGGGACAAGGTAGGACTAATAAATTAAACTGCATTTATTTCAATGCAAGGGGCCTAACAGGGAAGGCAGATAAACTCAGAGCATGGTTAGGAACATGGGACTGGGATATCATAGCAATTACAGAAACATGGCTCAGGCTTAATGTTCCAGGATACAAATGCTACAGGAAGGATAGAAAGGGAGGCAAGAGAGGAGGGGGAGTGGCATTTTTGATATGAGATAGCATTACAGCTGTGCTGAGGGTGGATACTCCTGGAAATATATCTAGGGAAGTTATCTGGGTGGAACTGAGAAATAAGAAAGGGATGATCACCTTATTGGGATTGTATTATAGATCCCCTAATAGTCAGAGTGAAATTGAGAAACAAACTTGTAATGAGATCTCAGCTATCTGGGAGAATAATAGGGTAGTTATGGTAGGAGATTTTAACTTTCCAAACATCGACTGGGACTGCCATAGTGTTAAAGGTTTAGATGGAGAGGAATTTCTTAAGTGTGTACAAGACAATTTTCAGATTCAGTATGTGGATGTACCTACTAGAGAAGGTGCAAAACTTGACCGACTCTTGGGAAATAAGGCAGGGCATGTGACTGAGGTGTCAGTGGGGGAGCACTTTGGGGCAGTGACCATAATTCTATTCGTTTTAAAATAGTGATGGAAAAGGATAGACCAGATCTAAAAGTTGAAGTTCTAAATTGGAGAAAGGCCAATTTTGACGGTATTAGGCAAGA
>NC_057720.1:58542215-58576286 GCF_004010195.1 Chiloscyllium plagiosum
CAGAGGGTGGTACGTGTATGGAATGAGCTGCCAGAGGATGTGGTGGAGGCTGGTACAATTGCAACATTTAAGAGGCATTTGGATGGGTATATGAATAGGAAGGGTTTGGAGGGATATGGGCTGGGTGCTGGCAGGTGGGACTGGATTGAGTTGGGATATCTGGTCGGCATGGACAGGTTGGACCAAAGGGTCTGTTTCCGTGCTGTACATCTCTATGACTCTATGACTGGTTGTTAGGCAGGTTCTGTTAGTCTGGCCATAGGAATGGTCCCAGTTGGATTTGAGACAAATACTTCCTTCCTGACTCAGGGCAATAGGATTCATTGTCTTTTGTCAGCTTTGGTCACACGACCAATGCTTCTATTGCCCACCCACAATGATTTGAAGTAAGAAGCCATCGCTATACAATGCACAATGAATGGTGACTTCCTGTACCTCCTTGGATGCTGCCTGACCTGCTGCGCTTTTCCAGCAACACATTTTCACCTCACTATGATTTGACTAGTTCCTTTACAGCTCCCATTGCTATGGTTTATGTTTGGTGACAATAAGTGGAGGAACTTTTGAATTTTCAAATCCACCAATAATAGACAGTGTGGTTACCACAGATCTTTTGGTCTTCTCATGTCCATTTCCAGATTGGCATCCCAGCCACGATCATTTAGAGCTGCTAAGAATGTTCCAGAAAATGTTCGGACATGAATTAACCCTTTGTCTATGCAGAAATCACAGATGTTCACCCAACCCTTAGCAGCCATCTTGGGTTGAGGCAAATTGTCCATTGTCACATCACTCTTATTTTTGAACAGTTCAGTCCTGAATAAAGGTCACTGGACATGAAATGTTAACGCTGATTTCTCTCCACAAATGCAGTCAGACCTGCTGAGTTTTTCCAGCAATCTCTGTTTTTGATTCCGAACTTATATGCAGATACTATTCTTACCACTACTTCCAGATAGATATGTTTCATCTGCCGGAGAACTGAAATAAATTACTGACTCCCAGCAACCTTATCAGCAGTAGGCAAATAGCAACCATGGATGAAGTCAGAGCTAATTCAAGCATAAAACGATCATACCTTTCAGTTTGTGAGGGATGCCTCACAGATTTATGAAAACAAAATTTGCTAACATTAATAACTCTGTTTATATTTCTTCGTGTTTGGACCTCCTGTAGTCCAATTGTGTTTGAAGAAAGATCAAACGGAAAAACTCATCTGCCCTCCCCTCCACATCTTCCCTGTGATTGTTCATAAAGTTGATTGTTATTTTCAGCTTAGCCTGTCAGACCACTAAACTTCACTGGCCAAGCCACTCTTTTCATTACATTACACCATTTTGTCTGAGGAAATTGAATTTCTCCAATTTGTGGAGTCAGAATATACTTTGTTTACTTTGTTGCCACAATATTTGTAATGCTAAAAGCAGTTAAACAAGTCAGTCTAGTGGAAATAAAGAAAAGCCTTTATGAATATGATGCATTTGGCACAAGTTTTAGATTTATTTTATGCACTCGTGCGCATTGCTGGCTAGCCAACATTTACTGCCTGTCCATAGTTGCCCTTCAGAAGGTAGTGGCGAGCTGTCTCTTGGACTGCTGCAGACCACATGCTATAGGTAGACCTACAATGCACTTGAGGAGGGAATTCCAGGATTTTGAATCAGCGACAATGAAGGAGCTGTGATATATTTCCAAGTTGAAGAGTGTGCTGCTGGAAAAGCACAGCCAGTCAGGCAGCATCCAAGGAGCAACAGAATCAACGCTTCAAGCATAAGCTCTTCATTATTCCAGCATCTGCAGTGCTCACTTTCTACCTCATACATATCTAAGTCAGGATGGTGAGTGGTTTGGAGGGGAACTTGCAGCTGGTGGTGTTCCCATGCATCTGCTGTTCTTGTCCTTCTAGATGGGAGGTGGTCGTGGCTTGGAAAGGTTTCTCTGTCATAATGTTATAGTCATTTTTTTAAAAATAACATGATGACATGAGCACAGATGCAGCAGCTAAAAGGTCTCCTTCTGTGCTGTGACCATTCTGTGCTTCTATGATGTAAACTCATTTGGTTTGAAGAGCCTGCTCTAAGCTAATATTGTTTTGTACCCTTGCCTGTTAGCTCCCCAGCAACCTAGCCTTCTCTATTTCCCAACCCTGGCTATGTCACCCCACCACAGTGCCTGCACCAATGAGAGAAGTTATACATGATGATTTAAAAAAAAGTAAAATTAAGACAAAGTTCATCACACTTCACTTAATGGCTCCTGGGTTCATGGAAAGCTGATTAAGGAACGATGGGATACTCCTAAGAAGCAGCTGGGAAGAGACGGCCAAGCCAGGCTGCTGGAATACTGGGCCAGAAACTCTGCCAAAGAAGACCGCCATTCCTGGATAAGACCACCAAGCCGGGCTGCTGGAACACTTGAACGGCGAAGACGAAGACTACCTCCAAATGGGAATGAGACCTCCACACCGGGACAGGACCGCCACAACAGGAACCCGCCACACCGGGAGACTGCCACACCGAGAGACTGCCACACCGGGAGACTGCCACACCGGGAGACTGCCACACCGGGAGACTGCCACACCGGGAGACTGCCACACCCGGGACACTGCTAAACCTGGGACACTACCGGCAGACTGGTACAGTTGGAGACAGGCACACCGAGAGACTGCCACACCGGAAGACACCATGCCAGTCAGAGACTTCCTTTCCCTTCCTTCAGCTGCAGACCTGCAGCCTCGGCCTAGCCTATGAATCCGCGTTGGGGGAATGCCTATTGAGTGTCAGTGGTGGAGAGAACGTGCTCGTGAATGTGGTGCTAATCAAGCGGGGGCTGCTTTGTCCTGGATAGCGTCACACATCTTAAGTGTTGCTGGAGGTGTACCCATCTAGGCGTGTGGGAGTATTCCATCACACTCCTGACTTGTGCCTTGTAGATTGTGGACAGGTTTTGGGGAGTCAGGAGGTGAGTTACTCACTGCAGTATTCCTAACTCCTGAGCTGCTCTTGTTGACAGCGTGTTTATGTGGTGAATTCAGTTCAGTTTCTGGTCCATGCTTACCCCCAAAATGTTGATAATAGGGTCAAACAAGGCAGGTCAGTCAGATAAGACCATATTTATTCTTATCAAACTGGTCCCATCTCGATCTGAATGACATTTTTGATTTACTAACCTTTCTCGCAGAACAACAAGGACCTTTTATGTGATTCTAATAACTTTTTCAGACCCTGGCAAAACCAGAACAGATTACCATCCGTTCAAACATTGCTGCATTGTCAGGACTTTTGTGTTCCTGGCACGCCAGAAATTCTTGAATACAAACAGCAAGCAGCATAAACGAATAAAGATGGTGATGAAAATATGTGTTAATATAAGCTTGAAACAAAGATACTCTTCGACAATTTAAGGGGACTGGTGATGAGCTGAATTTAAAACAAAAAGGTCATTTGGGACTGGAGTTGGAATGCAGCACAGGCTAAAACAAATGGACGTCTCTCTCCTGCCTGCAGTGTCCTACAGGAAATAAATCTGGAGCAGGCTCAACCCAACTCTGAGTAAATGTTATTTCACTGCACAAAACTTCCCACAGTTATGCACTAAATTGGCAAACTCTGCAAGGCTCTCACTGATCACTAAAATGGTGCAGGAAAAGGGAAAAAAAAGCATTCCACTGATTCGGTCCAGGATTATTCTTCTCCAGATATAAAGTCCAGCACTTGCTCAGCTGTCAGTCTTGGCTCAAAGGCTGCACTCTTTTCTCTGCTCTCAGATGATAACTGGTTCAAGGAGCTTCAGAAACGGATACGACAGTTCAGTGCCGCACTGAAGGAGCCTTGCACTGTCGAAGGGACTGTGCAACATTAAACTGAGGCATGGTGGCTCAGTGGTTAGCACTGCTGCCTCACAAAGCCAGGTTCCTGGGTTCGATTCCAGCCTTGGGCAGACTGTCTGTGTGGAATTTGCACATTCTCCCTCTGTCTATGTGTGTTTCCTCTGGGTGCTCCAGTTGCTTCTCACAGTCCAAAGGTTAGGTGAATTGGCCATGCTAAAATTGACACATAGTGTTCAGGGATGTGTAGGTTAGGTGCATTAGTTGGGGGTAAATGTAGGGGATTAGATCTGGGTGGGTTAATCTTCAGCGGGTCGGTGTGGACTTGTAGGGTTGAATGGCCTCTTCCCATATTGCAGGGATTCTATGATTCTACCATCTATCTCAGATGGAAATAAAGTGACTAGGAGAGTGTTCAATGAAGAGCAGGGGATTTCTCTGGATTCCTGAAAAACATTTAGCTCACAGCCTGGTTATTATATTCCCACAACTTGTGGGACTTTGCTGTTGCACTTCATACACCAGCTACACCTGAAACAAACCTGGTTAGTTGTGAACCCATTGGAACATGAAAACAAGTTCTTTTACTGTATTCATTCATGGGACGTGGATGTCACCAGCTGGGCCAATAGTTGTTACCCATTCCTAGCTACCTCTCAGAAAGTAGTGGTGAGCTGCATTCTTGAACGGTTGCTGTCCATTTGCTTTCGGTAGACACACAATGCCATTAGGGAGGGATTCCAGGATTTTGACCCAGTGACAGTGAATGAATAGTGATATATTTCTAAGTCAGGATGGTGAGTCGCTTGGAGGGGAACTTGCAGGTCATAATGTTCCCGCTGCTGCTCTTGTCCTTCCAGATGGGAATGGTCGTGGTTTTGGAAGCTGCTATCTAAGGATCTTTGGTGAATTTCTGCAGTGCATCCTGTAGATAGTACATACTGCTGCTACTGAGCATCAGTAATGGAGGGAGTGGATAGTTGTGGATGCAATGCCAATCAAGCAAACTACTTTGTCCTGGATAGTGTTGAGTGTCTTGAGTATTACTGGGGCTGTACCCATCCATGCAAGGTGGGGGAGGGGGAGTATTCCATCTCATTCCTGTCTTGTGCCTTGCAGATAGTGGATGGTGGCCAGGTTTTGGGGAATGAGGAGGTGTGTTACTCACGCAATATTCCTAGCCTCTAACTTCCTTTTGTAAACACTGTGTTTATGTGGTGAGTCCAGTTCAGTTTCTGGTCAATGGTAAAGTCTAGAATGTGGACAGTCGGATATTCAGTGATGGTGGTGCCATTCAATGTCAAGGGATAATAGATCGATTCTCTCTTGTTGGAGATGGTCATTGCCTGGCACTTGTATTGTAAAAATGTTAATTGCCTCTTTTCAGCCCAAGCCTGGATATTATCCAGATGTTGTTGTGTTTGAACATGAACTGCTTCAATGTCTGAAGTGTCAGGAATGGTTCTGAACATTGCGCAATCATCATTAAGCGTCCCTACTTTTGACCTTACGATGGAGGAAAGGTCATTGATGAAGCAGCTGAATATAGTTGGTCCTAGGATACTTCCCTGAGGAATTCCTGCAGAGATGACCTGGAGCTGAAATCACTGACCGCCAACAATCACGACCATCTTCCTTTGGACCAAGCATGACTTTAACCAGCTGTTTAGTCAGATCCTTTCCCAATTCCCACTGACTCCAGCTTTTCTGGAGTTCCTTGATGCCTTGCTCATTCAAATGCAGCCTTGATGTCAAGGGCTGTCACTCTCACCTCTCTACTGTCCACGTTTGAATGGAGGCTGTAATGAGGTCAGGAGCTGAATGATCCTGGTGGAAACTGGGCATCATTGAGATGACACCTTCAGGCACTTTATTTATGATTGAGGGGAGAATGATGGGGCAGTATATAATTGGGTTGGATTTTTCCTGCTTTTTTATGTTCAGGACATACCTGGGCAATTTTCCACATTTTCGGGTAGTTGCGATCTTGTTTGGATAATCGAATGCCAGATAATTGAGGTTCCTCTGTACTTAACGGGACTTATTCCCCAGAGTAGAGTGTGGGGGAACAGCCATGACTAGCTGCCCCTAATGGCCGTTTCTCAGGAACACAACATGCTGTGGTGGTGTCGCAGAAAATCAGGGTCAATATTCCTAACCAAAATATCGCGGATCTGAAACAGTGGATGGAATCTTACGGACACGGACAATGTAGCAGAATCGTGTGAGGGTTCCAGCGAGGGCTATCGCGTTGTTGGCAACCATGTGCTGGATCTTTTACATATCTACCAGGTAGGGAGGAGAGTTCTGGCTAGGCTCTGATATGTTGCCAAGCAAGAGGGATTACAGCTTGTTAAACACCTTATTGACGACATATCTCATTTCCAATCTTACCCAACGCACCAACAAACTAAGCAATGAGGGATCCCAGCCTGGAGGTGAGAACAGGTACCTGGTCATTTCAGCTTCCTGCTGGCTGTCAACAGGCTCAGTGCTGCTCAGTACCAAACCGCATCACAAGGCGCACACAGACAAACACACACACAGCTTATTCATGGACACTGGCATCAAGATCTACCAACACCTCAAGATCCTCATGTCCCTCTTCTTGACAAACTTGCAAGATACTTATGACACAAAGATCTATATTCCATAGAATCCTGCAGTGTGGGAACAGGCCATTCGGCCCAACATATCCACTCCAAAGAGCATCCCACCCTAGGCCTGTAACCCTGCATTTCCCACAGCTAATCCACCTAACTTACACATCCCTGTGCAAACTCTACACGGACAGTCACCCAAGGCTGGAATCAAACCCAGGTCCCTGGAACTGTGAGGCAGTAGTGCTGACCACTGAGCCACCGTGCCAGGATTTAGGGCCACATCAGCAACTAGGATTGAAAAGCTGCAGCACAGACACTTCGTGCACAGGGACAGGCATCCAGCTCACACACTGGTCCAGACTGCATATCAGGACTGGGTGCCTGCCCTCTCAGTGTGCATTCATTTAACGCCTACTTGCATGCTCATATCATCCTTGCCTTGCCAGTTGGCAAGGCAGCTTGCCTGGCTGTTCAGCAGTGCTCAGTCGAAGGGTGGCGGCCATCTTGCTGTGTGTCAATGTGTTACCTCAATCCCACCCTGCACGGTGTACCAGCAGCTTTCTCGGTAAACACACTGACTAAGCAACAAGCAGGCAGCCAGGGCTCACAGGCTGAGAGAGTGTTCATCACCAAAGTCCATTGAGACCCCTGCCAGTCAGGGTGCCTCCAATACTGGGCCAGACACCAGCTGTCCAGTCAGGGAGTTCTCAGTAAGGAGGCCCATCCCTCTGAAGTCCAGGGAATGGGTCCTGGTCAGTCCTGTGGCTTCACAGTGGCTAGTATGGCTACTGGGGGAGGGGCAGGGGGGAGGGAGTTGGAGGTTGCTATAGGGCTAACACAGTGCATGAGGTAAACAGCCATAAGGCAGGGCTCAGTACGCTTCTCACCTGGAACTGCTGGTTAGGTCACTCAAAGTGATTGTCACAGCTGTTGGGTTGGGTCCATCCAGAACACTAAAGGGTAAAGGGGATGGAGACATATTACAGGGCTGCTGCCATAAGAAGGACGCGTGAGAACCTAGCTGTGCAGATGGGGGCAGGGTGAGGAGGCTGTGGAAAAAGGAGATGATTATTGTGAGGGAAGGGCAAGGGGAGACTGTATTTGTAAATAGGGCAATACGGTGAGGCCTGGATGGGAAAGGGGTCATACAGGGAGGGGTTCAGGAGCATCCTGGCTTGAGGATGGGATAGTGTATGACCACACTTGACAAGATCATCTGACATGCCAGTGGCTGTGTGTGTGGGAGAGGGACTGGCGGTGTGCAGGCTTGCTGTTGACCTGGGGATGTAAGAACTGATTGGAATCATGGGAAGGGCCACCAGAAAGGGGGCATGGATGTTGTCTGACATGTAAAGGTGGAGGCTGGAATCCACTGGCCAAAGGGTGTTCACTGTCACCTTCCAACATGGCGGAAAGTGGAAGTGAACAACGGGAAAGAAAATGGCTGTCAGCAGACCAAGATTGTGTGAGGTAACTGACATGACCCATGGGGGAGGGGACTCCAGGACCTGCCAAGGAGACGCCCTTTAAAGGGAAGCAACATTACACACAGACCCCACTGTACCGGACCCAGCCCTGTGAGATTGCTCATCCCTGGCCATCCCAATGCAGGAGTTCCCTTTTGGCTGTGCATCTCCCTGGCCCAGACATCACCTCATTTACACCAACACTTTTGGACACAAAGGCCAAGGCAAGAACTGGGATGTTGTAACACACAGGGCAATAGTGTATATGTACAGCCCATGCCTCTAACTTCTGCAGACAGTGATCCATGGTACAGCCTGTTTGGACATAAAGTAAGGCAACACAACGACATCACCCTCAAACAAACAGATCTGTCCAAATGTAATACTTTATATGTATCATATGTTGTCATCTGAGGCACAAAAATGCACTCAAAAGAATTTTGCTTTCTTCCCCTTACTCTCTGTGTTCGAGTAATCACAAGTTCCACAGCTGGGGTGGAGGCAGCAGCATGCCTGACAGTGGAGCTTGTTGGCATTGGCATTACTTGACTGATGTCAGGTGCGCCTGTGCCTGGACAGCCCAGACACACTGAGAATCTTCTTGAACTTCAGCTCAGAGTGGTAGGCAGGGAGGGCCCAGCCAGGCAGCCTGACAGGAGACTCCTGGGGGAACCTGTGTGGGGTTACTCCTGGCACTGCCCTCTCTCCCTGACTAAGTAATGAGCTGATCCAGGAATGGCACATGGTAAGATGGGGAAACAGTTACATAAGAAGGACACCACATTGATGGGTAGGTCATTTTGTTTTCTAATTTGACCTAATTTTCCCTAATCAACCTGTTTAAAAATGTTATTACACACCTCTGGACTTGAACCTGGGTGTCTCGGTCCTGGGGTAGAGACACTATGATTGCACCATAAGAGGACCCTGTGGGTAGCCAGTTAATGAGGTGAGGAGAAAGTGAGGTCTGCATTCCTGAAGAAGGGCTTATGCCCGAAACGTCGATTCTCCTGTTCCCTAGTTAATGAGGTGAGTTAGATTCGATCCAGCAGAAATCTTGTTAGACCTCATTTGATCACTCAGCCTAAATAATGTTAAATTCAGACCATCAGGTTTGGTTCACTCCCCACAGATGCTGCCTGGCCTGCTGGGTATTTCCAGCGGAATGTGTTTAACGGTAAAACCGCAATCTCCAGAAATATTTGGGAAAACCACCTCCTCCCACTCGGAGCCTCATTTTCTGTGTGCGGAAGCTGTTACATGACTTAAAGATGAGTTGGGCCGGAACAGAATCCTGAGCCAAAGGAAGATAACAGAGTTTCCTTTCTTGCAACTGACAGTAAATGTTAAAACACCGAGTACTTTTCAATTCCCATAATTCCATGCTTAGAAATGCCACCTCAAAAGTGTACAAAGACTTTCTGAAACGTGCCCATTACTCCTGACTTTAAAAAAATCAAAGAACTGCACTTGCTGGAAATCAGGAGCAAAATAGAACAGAATATCCTTTATTGGCATATACATTCAATATAAGATACGATGAAAAGTGTGTACTGTTGCCCATACATAGGTGCCATTCACATTAACTTCGAATAAAATAAAAGAAAGATAACTAAAGAGAGTCCAATTTTTCCTTCTCTGCTGCGACAGCATTCCATTGCCAGAGTCCCACTCTGGGCTTCCCAGCCCACGCCATACCGTCACCAAGGGCCCACTCCACAGGGTAGCGAGAGACCCATTCCAGGCTTCACATGTCGACCGACTCCGTGACCACGTTGCCTCTAAAGATGCCACTGTCACTCCGAAACCCATCCAACATTATTTTTGGTTTGAGTTTGCTGCAAGTCCTTCCATCTCACCTTGCCCAACATCAAAGGAAGGCTGCACATGCTCCCTGCTGCCCTGTGCCCCCTATAAACATGGCAGCCACGCATGTGTCTTGTGGAACATGGCCCCTAATAAAGATGCTGAAAATGTGTTGCTGGAAAAGCGCAGCAGGTCAGGCAGTATCCAGGGAATAGGAGAATCGACATTTCGGGCATAAGCCCTTCTTCAGGAAGAAGGGCTTATGCCCGAAACGTCGATTCTCCTGTTCCATGGATGCTGCCAGACCTACTGCGCTTTTCCAGCAACATATTTTCAGCTCTGATCTCCAGCATCTGCAGACCTCACTTTCTCCCCTAATAAAGATGGCAGTGTTAATTGCTGGAAAAGCACAGTCCTGAGGAAGGGTCACTGGACCCCAAATGTTAACTCCACTTTCTCTCCACAGATGCTTCCAGGCCTGCTGAGATTTTCCAACAATTTCTGTTTGTGCTTCTCATTACTCCTGGCTGCTGCGTTCACATTTAACAGAAATGTATCAGCAAAAGTCCAATAGCTGCTATTTGTTTCCTGATCAGAGCCACTCAAAAGCCAGAAGCAGTATAATACATACTTGTTTTTCTGGCACATTTGAACAGTAATTTTTAAAAAGACCCGCATTTCTGCAGCACTTCTTCATGACTGCAGGGCACTTTACAGACAATGAAGCACTTTTGAAGCATACTCACTTGTTGTAATGTAGAAGCACAGTAGTCAACCTGGGGTTAGCAACTCCCACAAATGGCAATGTGATAATGACCAGATAATCTGCCTTTTGTGATGTTAATTAAAGGATAAATACTCCCTAAAACACTGGGATAACATTGCTGCTCTACATCATCCATCAATCTATCTTCTTAACTTCTCAAAGAAAGACCGTCAAGTGGAAAACTAAAGCTTAAACTGGGATTCTAAATAATGAAGGAGGTGTAAGGTTTGTGCTTCACAAGAAATTTGTAAACTGCCCTATAATGTGAATAGGTTAATACAAAGAGAAATGGTCCTCTTTACAGCTGTCTGGAAAATATAAAACCACAATGAACATACAGCACAAAGACAGGCCATTCAGCCTTACTAAACAATCTTGGTGCTGAAATTCTTCACAAGCCTCCTCTCAAATCAATCTATGTTCTGCAAGGGATGTTAAACTTTAAAAGAATCTATGGGACTATTCCAAACATGGTGCAGATGAGCTATCTTAGATTAGATTAGATTACATTAGATTAGATTACATTACAGTGTGGAAACAGGCCCTTCGGCCCAACAAGTCCACACCGACCCACCGCAGCGTAACCCACCCATACTCCTACATTTACCCCTTACCTAACACTACGGGCAATTTAACATGGCCAATTCCTATGACCTGCACATCTTTGGACTGTGGGAGGAAACCGGAGCACCCAGAGGAAACCCACGCAGACACGGGGAGAACGTGCAAACTCCACAAAGTCAGTCGCCTGAGGCGGGAATTGAACCCGGGTCTCTGGCGCTGTGAGGCAGCAGTGCTAACCACTGTGCCACCGTGCCGCCCACTGTGCCGCCCATCTTCTACACTTCAATCTACGATTGCTGGTCATTAGCACAATTTTGTATGTGTGAGCTTGCTGTGTACAAATTGACTGCTGCCTTTCCTATATTACAAACATTACTACCCCTCAAAGTTCGAGAGTGGGGTGCTGGAAAAGTACAGGAGTTGGGAGGTCATGTTGTGGCTGTACAGGACATTGGTTAGACCACTGTTGGAATATTGCGTGCCATTCTGGTCTCTTTCCTATCGGAAAGATGTTGTGAAACTTGAAAGGGTTCAGAAAAGATTGACAAGGATGTTGCCAGGGTTGGAGGATCTGAGCTACAGGGAGAGGCTGAATAGGCTGGGGCTGTTTTCCCTGTAGCATCGGAGGCTGAGGGGTTGACCTTATAGAGGTTTACAAAATTATTTGGGGCATAGAAACGATAAATAGACAAAAGTATTTTTCCTGGGGTCGGGGAGTCCAGATCTAAAGGGCATAGGTTTAGGGTGAGAGGGGAAAGATATAAAAGAGACCTAAGGGGCAACTTTTTCATGCAGAGGGTGGTAAGTGTCTGGAATGAGCTGCCAGAGGATGTGGTGGAGGCTGGTACAATTGCAACTTTTAAGAGGCATTTGGATGGGTATATGACTAGGAAGCGTTTGGAGGCATATGGGCCAGGTGCTGGCAGGTGGGACTAGATTGGGTTGGGATATCTGGTCGGCATGGACGGGTTGGACCGAAGGGTCTGTTTCCATGCTGTACATCTCTATGACTCTATGTGAGTGATGCCTAAATTGAAAATATTTCTTTCCCTTCAATTGAGGGTCTACAAATGGCCTCATAGCCTTGACTTGGGTGGAGCTTGGAGCTAATTAAATTACTCTGCAGTGGCCCCTTCTGGAAAATCGGTATATTAACGTCAAGTACAGGTGAACTCAATTTGGATTTGGTGCTCTGTGGGGCAAAATCCGCAAGGGTCAAGTAGGGGCAGCAGGGTGAGGAACCCTCCACTAAACCCCATCTATCCTGGACATTCAGTCACCAGCAAGGTTCCCAGGAGTTGGAGGTGGGGGTGAAATGAAGGAGTCACTTGGGGGTGGGGTTGGGGGTGGTACAGAATATGACAGCTGCTGACTTGGGAATGCTGTCTGCCTGCTCGGAAATGGAGTCGTTAGGAGAAGAGCACATTCTGGAAAACAGCTCAAAAATTCTGGGAAAATTGAATTTTAAAAAAGTCCCAGCATGAAAGATGCGAGCCATCGTTTAGGAATTTTCTGTAGGTCACTTTCTTCCTTCGCATTTTCATTCAGCTCAGCAGGAAGCTGCAGTGGAAACCAGCATTCCTTCAATCAACCTTTGTGTTCTGCATTAAAATGGCTTCCAGCGTTTGTCTTGGCCCTCAAGAAACATTTTAGACCTGGTTAGACACAAAAGCCAGCATGCAGAGTCTACTGTCAGCTTCAATTGAAATCTGCTTGCTTAGTATTTCTTTCTTGACCCAGGGAGTTGGGGGTGGGGAGGAGGTGGTGGGAGCAGGAAGAGGAGGAAGAGTCTCCTCCTCACTGCTTTCCCTCCCCCTCCCCCCTCCCCTTCCACCCCTCACAGCCGTCATTCCCATCATGTGGTGACACATGGGTTTTAACTTAATGAACAGAGCAGCTAACCTTTGTGACCTGAACCCCTCCCCCATTCTTGAGTAAAAACAAATTCGCTTCGACCCTGGCGACTTGTAGCTCGTACTCAGGTTTGGAAATCTCAGTTTTACTTTGTCAGAGTCATGATTTTGGACGTGCCACAGGATGATAACTTGTGACCCAATCTGACAAAGGAGGGGACTCAGAGGACTGGAAAGGCACTCACAATAACTGCCTTTTGTTTGGCAGTTTCCATCAATTTCCACATGCTTCAAGCTTGCGAGAATCCACTGTGTGTCAGTCTGCACCGTGAGCCCCTTGGATATTCACTTCTCCTCATGAAGAGACTCATGCTGGTGCTGCTGTTCCAAAGAAGGGCTTATGCGCGAAACACTATTTTCCTGCTCCTCGAATGCTGCCTGACCTGCTGCACTTTTCCAGCAACACATTTTTCAGCTGCTGTTCCAAAGACTGCTCCCTGCACCTCTTGGCCAAGTGGTCATTCCCTTTGCTTGACTGGGAAGGACTGGCAGGCCGTGGGAGGCATCGCAGCCCAGCCCAATTCCATCCTCAACCAACATCCATTGTTGTGCATTCCTGGTGGGAGATCTTGGACACTGAGCAGGGTCCTGGCTGACTCGTACTTTCTCCTCCCACCCATCCTTGGTGTCTGGGATGTTAAAGCCAAATGTTACCCACACCCCCACCTCTACCCATCCTTGACCAGCCCAGCTCAGATTAGCAAATTCAACCCAGATATAAATTAGGAAAAAAAGGACCATCTAACGGAAGGAATGGAACACCAGTAATGTATTCTTTGAATAAGTGATACGAATAACATTCAAAAGAGGGAAAGTCTCTGGTGCTTACTCCCATATTTTCCACAGAAGTACATACGTGAGTGCTGTAAAATCTACTGCAGTTACACACCTTCTTCTAAAATGGATACACAGTGTAATAAGATTCAGATCACAGAGCGAAACAAGGACACCGTGTTTGCGAGACTAATATAAATGACACTATCTGTACAGAGTACAGTATAACCGCCCTCAAGAGCAATAATTAAAAACACTTGTAAAGATCATGGACAGGTTTGTACTTTGGTGTAAATCGGGACTCCAGCCATTTTGCAACAATTTGTTTCGCAGAAACAATCAGCCCTCCAACTGTAATTAATCTTTCAGCAAACAAAATCAAAATGTGTTTTTGGAAGTAGCTGAGCTGAGAAATTTCTGGTCAGCTGGTCATGATTTAGGCAATTCCCCCCTTTCCTTGTGTGTAAATAAAGTCACAGCAATAAGATCTCGGCATCTCCCTCATGATCATTGCTTTGTTTTCTGCACAATTGCTTTCTAAGTGTTGCTGCTCCTTCTGTTGTAATAGCTGCAGATGGGCCATGGCAGTGATTGTGGGCCTGGATTAGAGTGTTGCTGGAAAAGCACAGTAGGTCAGGCAGCATCTGAGGAGCAGGAAAATCGATGTTTTACTCAAACGCCCTTCATCAAGAACGAGGCCCTGATTGTCCCTCAACAATTTCTCCTTCGAATCTTCCCACTTCTTCCAGACGAAAGGGGTAGCCATGGGCCACAGCTATGCCTGTCTCTTTGTCGGCTACATGGAACAGTCTATCTTCCGTAGTTACACTGGCACCATTCCCCACCTCTTCCTCTGCTACATTGGTAACTGATGCCTGAAGAAGGGCTTATACCCGAAACGTTGATTCTCCTGTTCCCTGGATGCTGCCTGACCTGCTGCGCTTTTCCAGCAACACATTTTCAGCTCTGATCTCCAGCATCTGCAGACCTCACTTTCTCCTCCTACATTGGTAACTGCATTGGCGCCACCTCGTGCTCCCACAAGGAGGTTGAGCAGTTCACCAACTTCACCAACACATTCTATCCCGACCTTAAATTTACCTGGACCATCTCTGACACCTCCCTCCTCTTCCTGGACCTCTCCATCTCCATCAAAGATGATCGACTCAACACTGACATTTTTTACAATCCCACCGACTACCACAGCTACCTGGAATACACCTCCTCCCACCCTACCTCCTGCAAAAATGCTATCCTGTATTCCCATTTCCTCCGCGTCCGCCGCATCTGTTCCAAGGACAGCCAGTTCCAGCACAGAACACGCCAGATGGTCTCCTTCTTTAAAGACCACAATTTCCCCTCCCACATGGTTGAAGATGCCCTCCAATGCATCTCATCCATGTCCTGCACCTCCACCCTCAAACCACACCCCTCCAACTGCAACAAGGACAGTATGCCCCTGGTCCTCACCTTCCACCCCACCATTCTCTACTTAAATCGCATCATCCATTGACAATTCCACCACCTTCAAATGAACTCCACTACCAGGGATATATTTCCCTCCCCACCCCTATCCGCCTTCCGCAAAGACCGTTCCCTCTGTGAATACCTGGTTAGGTCCACGCTCCCCCAACAACCCACCCTCCCATCCTTGCACCTTCCCCTGCCACCGCAGGAATTGCAAAACCTGCGCCCACACCTCCTCCCTCACCTCCATCCAAGGCCCCAAAGGAGCCTTCCACATCCATCAAAGTTTCACCTGCACTTCCACACATGTCATTTACTGTATCTGTTGCTCCCAATGCAGTCTCCTCTACGCTGGGGAGACAGGACGCATTCTCGCAGAGCACTTCAGAGAACATCTCTGGGACACCCGCACCAATCAACCCCACCGCCCCGTGGCCCAACATTTCAACTCCCCCTCCCACTCTGCCGAGGTCCTGGGCCTCCTCCACCACCACTCGCTCACTAACTGACGTTTGGAGGAAGAAAGCCTCATCTTCCGTCTCGGGACCCTTTAACCCCAGGGCATCAATGTGGACTCACCAGTTTCCTCATTTCCCCTCCCCCTACCTTACCGCAGTTCCAACCTTCCAGCTCAGCACCGTCCTTATGACCTATCCCACCTGTCAATCTTCCTTCCCGCCTATCTGCTCCACCCTCCCCTCTGACCTATCATCTTTACCTCCATCTCCATTCACCTATTGCATTCTCAGATACGTTCTCCCCAGCCCCAGTCACCTCCTATTTATCCCTCCATTCCCAAGGCTCCCAGCCTCATTCCTGGTGAAGGGCTTTTGCCCGAAACGTTGATTTTCCTGCTCCTCGGATGCTGCCTGACCTGCTGTGCTTTTCCAGCACTACTCTAACCTTGACTCTAATCTCCAGCATCTGCAATACCTACCTTCGCCCAGATTGTGGGCCTGTCTTCCATTGTGCAGAACTACCCCACCTTAGTAAATCATTGCCCTTCAGCTCAACAAGTCCAAAGAATAACCCACCCAGACCCGTTCCCCTACATTTACCCCAGACTAATACGCCTAACCTACACATCCCTGAACACTATGGGCAATTTAGCATGGACAGTTCACCTAGCCTGCACATCTTTGGATTGTGGAAGGAAACCGGAGCACCTGGAGGAAACCCACGCAGACACGGGGAGCATGTGCAAACCCCACACAGACAGTCACCTGAGGCAGGAATCGAACCTGGGTCCCTGGCGCTGAGGCAACAGTGCTAACCACTTAGTAGGTCCCCTCCAGAATCACTAAACATATAATTCATTCAACAACAAATTCGAAGTCACATCTACATTTTCTGTTCTGTGGCTGTGAATTTTCCACAATGTTTGGAGGAAAGCTCGACCAGTGTCTGTGCTGAGAAAGAACATTATTGGCCTCCTTATTGTTGCCGGTCAGAGAACCAATGGCCAGTGACAGGAGCTGCTTATATTTTAGCAGTGGTCCTATGGCTCGGGACGAATGGGTCCAAACATATCACGATAGTACTGCCAGAAGGGTGCATTATTGAATTCACAGCAAAGTCCCACGGCTAAAATGGAGACTATTTCAGTGGCTGTGTGGCAAAACTGTGAGGAAATCAGAATATTTTAACGTTCTAATTTTAAACAATTGCAACAGCATAAATAAAAGAGGCCCCACTCCACAAACAACCATAAGCAATTAGACTCACTGGCAGCTCCAGAAGTATTTATGGAAGGTATATTTACATGCAGGATAAATATATTATCCACCGTGAGCTGTTTCTGCAGCAGGGAAGGATTGCTTGCTGTGGTAAAATCAATCCCCATCATCTCTGCAGCCTGCCACTCAACTCAAAGGGTCTTATCTAATAATGCCCCCTCTAGTTGAAACTTCCCCAGAGTTATTTCATATACCTCTTTCTCTCTCCTCTGCATGGGTGCTGTGAGAAATCAGTTTAGATCAAGTTGACAGACATAAAATAACAAGAGTTGAGTAAATGAGAAACTAAGTAGAGCCTGATGCAGCCCACACTCAATAACTACAGAGGGTGCTGGCCATTGGGAATGTCTCTTTTCTCCTTCTTCATCTTGTATAATCCATTAATACTGAGAGACAACTGGACAATCCTGGCCCTGCTAACCATCACTGGATCAGCTGGAGGAGGGATGAAACTGTGGATGTTCTGGGATGTCTAGGTTTGTACCACACAATGAGGTTCAATTATCAACAGGTGATTTCCTAAACTGTCTCCCCAACTATGGTGAAATGTTTTTGTTTACTTATGGGATGGACATTGCTGGCTGGCCAGTATTTACTGCCTGTCCCTAGTTGTCCTTGAGAAGGTGCTGGTGAACTTCCTTCTTGAACTGCTGCAGTTCACCTGCTGTGGGTTGACCCACAATGCTCTTCGGGAGGGAATTCCAGGACTTTGACCCAGGGACAGTGACAAAAACAGTGGTATATTTCCAAGTCAGGATGGCGAGGGGCTTGGAGGGGGAACTTGCAGGTGGTGGTGCTCCCCATATCTGCTGCTATTGTCCTTCCGGATGGAAGTGGTCGTGGGTTTGGAAGGTGCTGCCGCCTGAGGATCTGTGATGAATTCCTGCAGTGCATCTTGTAGATGGTACATACTGCTACCACTGAGCGCCGATGGTGGAGGCAGTGGATGTGTTGCCAATCGAGCGGGCTGATTTGTCCTGGATGGTATCAAATTACAAATATAGTGCCTGCAAAACACTTTTATTTCTCTAGCCACCACATTACCCTGTGCCAAAAAGCTTGATTTCTTTCCCAGTCCCTGTGTTAAGATGTTTAGGTCAGAATGTATGACTGGGACATGCTTCATTAGCAAACCAGTAAAATGTTTTCTAATTATATTTCTTTCCTAAAGAGTTGAGTGATAAATCTGTCAGGGTACCAAGCACCCCATATGGTACCTTCTTCAGATGGGTCATTTGATGCAAGATATCTGGATAGAGGGAATGTTACAGCAAAGCTAATTGGAGGTTGGAGGGATGATGCGGACAGAGGGAAGAGGAAGTTCGAAGGAGGAGGCAGTTGGGAAAGAGGGTATGAGAGACCGAGAAAAGCAAAAAGCCTTTGA
The DNA here is from genome assembly GCF_004010195.1 of Chiloscyllium plagiosum. Lineage (NCBI taxonomy): Eukaryota > Metazoa > Chordata > Chondrichthyes > Orectolobiformes > Hemiscylliidae > Chiloscyllium > Chiloscyllium plagiosum. The sequence continues at coordinate 58,560,521 of NC_057720.1, forward strand.
GAGCTAATTAAGAGGAACTCTGGTAGGGGTACATATTCAATTTATTAACCCATTACACTTTAATCTGCAGTTCCTCAGAGGACAATCATTTCTTGTATACAGTGCTCCAGAAGTGACACAGGCAATTCATTCCTGGGCAGAGATTGTGGAGAGGCAGCATTGACAGGGTTAATGATAAGCACAAAACGCTGCCTGTTCAGCGAGCTGTGGGAGGTGTGCTATGAGCTTAACTGGAACAGCAGGAGCCCTGATGGAACTTCACAGCAAAGCTCAATGCTGTCTAGTCGAGCATCTTAACTTCCCACCGTGACTGAGTCTCTATTTTCTTTTCTGCTGTCTATCCCCAGATTTCCCAGTCACAGAGAAATCATATTCGCAGCAGGAAGCAGGAATGGAAAAATTTAACAAACTCAACTTACTAAAGGCCAATTTAATTGGCAGCAAGAGCCCCAGCAAGTGTGACCAACCATTTCCACAAGGTAACTGCATTTATGGAAAAGGGAGTTCGGTAAAATGGAAAGAAAGTGCTAAATTAAAATCCCCCTGGTTCAGTTTCTGTTCAGCTAACCTGGAATTAGAACTAATTCTAAAATATTTTAATATTCTGTTTAGTAGTGTGATTGGGTGTGAATTCTTTCTGGTTCCCCTCAGTGCACTGCAGTATCCAGTGATCGGTGTCGTTTCAGCAATAAGTATGTGCTTGGGCAGCCTGCTCTCTAGGTCTTCACTGCTGCTCTTCCATCAGTCATTGGAGCTTGTGTGCCAGCTTCCCAGTATCGCTCATTCTCCTACTTATGACCTCCCTGCCCCCCTCCTCTCCACCCCATAGGAGAATAGCTGGGCTGCAGTTATGGGAGTGGGAAAAGGAACAATCACTGCAGTGTTGGCTAAATCACTGAACTGGGACCGAGCACTTTTCAGATGAGATGTTATCTGACAGCCTGTCTGCATTTGGTTGGTCTTGATTCCACGGCACTATTTTGAAGAAGAGCAAAGGAGTGCACCCTTGTGTTTGAGCCAATATTAATCCCTTCAAATCACTAATACAGGTTATTAAGTCACTATTACAAGGCTGGATGTGGGTCTTAACTCTGTGATCACTGTCCTACACTGACTCCCTGTCAAGTAACGTCTTCATTCTAAAATTCTCATCCCTTTTAAAAACCGCTCAAAGTGTTACCTTTCTCTACCTCTGTGTTAGGGTGGCATGGTGGCTCAGTGGTTAGCGCTGCTGCTCACAGTACCAGGGACCTGGGTTCAATTCCCGGCTCGGGCAACTGTCTGAGTGGAGTTTGCACATTCTGTGTGGGTTTCCTCCCATAGTCACAAAGATGTGTAGGTGAGGTGAATTGGCCATGCTAAATTGCCCGTAGTGATAGGGGTGGGCTGCTCTTTGTAGGGTCGGTGTGGACTTGTTGGGCCGAAGGGCCTGTTTCCACACTGTAGGGAATCTAATCTAATCGCCTTCTGCAATACAACCCTCACATTCCTACGTGCACTTTACCATTGGTGGCTAATCCTTCAGTTTTGTTTAATGCTTCAATAGGAATTCCCTCCTTCCACTTCTCCATCTTTCTTTCTTCCTTTAAGACATTACTTAAACTACACCTCTTTGACCGAGGTGGCGGTCCTCTCCCCTAATGTCTCCTACTGTACTGTAGCCAAATTTATAGATAACATTAAAATATGTGGAAGGGCAGGTTGTGAGTGGGATACAAACAGTTTATAGCGGGATATTGGTAGATTAAGTGCAGGAGCAAAAAGCTGGCAAATGGAGTATTTTATGGGGAAATGCAAAATTGTTAATTTCGGAAGGGAGAACAAAAGAACAGGTTATTATTTAAATAGAGAGAAACTGCAGAAAGCTGCAACACAAAGGGACTTGCAGGTTATTGTACATGAAACACAGAAAGCTAGGTGCAGCGGGTAATCGGGAAAGCTAATGGAATGTTGATCCTTATTTCAAGGGAGTTAGAGTCATCGAGTCATAGAGATGTGTAGCATGGAAACAGACCCATCGGTCCAACCCGTCCATGCCGACCAGATATCCCAACCCAATCTAGTCCCACCTGCCAGCACCTGGCCCATATCCCTCCAAACCCTTCCTATTCATATACCCATCCAAATGCCTCTTAAATGTTGCATTGGACGACAAGAGGAGGGAAGTCTTACTGCAACTGTACAAGGTGCTGGTGAGAACACACCTGGAGTACTGTAAGCAGTCCTTATTCAAGGAAAGATATCATTGCATTGGAGGCAGTTCAGCGAAGGTTCACTATGATGATCCCCAGTATACAGGGGTTGTTTTATGAGCAGAGATTAAATGGATTGGGACTCAACTTACTGGAGTTTAGAAAGATGAGAGGTGATCCCATTGAAACATATCAGATTCTTAAGGGGCTTGACAGGGTAAATGCTGAGAGGATGTTTCCACTCATGGGCGAGACTAGGAGCAGAGGGCATAGTCTCAGAATAAAGGTGTTCTAATTTAAGACTGAAATGAGGAGGAATTTCTTCTCACAATGGGTTGAGAGTCTTTGGAACTCCTTGCCACAGAGAACTGTGGGGGGGTGATTCTTTATGTATATTTAAGACCGAGGAAGATAGATTCTTGATCATTAAGGGAATCAAGAGTTATGGGGAAAAGGTAGGAAAGTGGACCTGAAGAATTTCGGATCAGCCATGATCAGGTTGAATGTCGGAGCAGGCCTGAGAGGCTGACTGGTCTACTCCTGTCATTGTTTCTTATGCTGTTATGATCCACTGGCAGGAGAGACTAGGACCCAAGGGCACAGCGTTAGAGTGAGGGAATGACCTTTTAGAACTGAGATGAAGAGGAATTTCTTCAGCCAGACAGTGGTTAATCTGTCGAACTCATTGCTGCAGAAAGCTGTGGAGGCCAATTCATTGAGTGACAGAGGTTCTAGATTAGTAAGGGAGCCAAAGGTTATGGGGAAAACGCAGGAGAATAGAGTTGAGAAACATATCAGCCATGATCGAATGCTGAAGCAGACTTAATGGGCTGAATGGGCAAGGTCTGCTCCTATTTCTAATGGTTTTATGGACTTTTGTGCATTGAAGTCTTACTTTGTTTATTACACTCATTTGAAGTATCTTGTGATATTTATTATATTGAAGACATTACATAAATACAATTTGTTGTGTATAATTTTGGCTGTGTTTTCTCCACTAAAACAGTGTTGACAGTTCAAAAGTGCTTCAAACAGCCGTATAATTCCTGAGAGTCCTGAGTTTGCAAAATGCATTCCATAAATACAAGTTCATTTATTCCTTTGCTCCATACTTTGAAACTTTTCCCCTTAGGTTGACGCCAAAGACGTGACTTAAACTTTTTAATCTTTTACACATTCCTCCTTTACAAACTACTTGTAATAATACTGAATTACTTTCTGTATTAGTCATATCACAAGGTACATAAATTGAGGCCGGTGTTGTGGTTAGATTTTCATTATCACTGAAGCTGAGCCACAATAGGCCAGCCTCCTGCTAGACGTGTAGATGCTTCCCACCACTGGGCCTGTAGACAACCCCTCTGTTTCCGATCATGCCTCTTGACCCCAGTGTCATTTGATTTGCACAGCTCTCTGCTGTATGACTGATCTGAGAAAACAAAACTGCCTCATCTCAGCTTTCTGTGAACCCTCAGTTGGAAGCTTGCTTGCTTTTTATTGCAATGTGAAATCTGTGAGTTGGAAACCATGTACCCACGGTCTGCTGGGTAAGTTAGTGTAAAGGAGTTAATTTTTCCAGAAAGCCTTCAGGCCCCTGTTGATTTTCTGACCCGAGTGAAAAGACTAAGTGGAGCAGAAAGCCCCAACAGGGTTAAGTGGAGGCAGGTGTTCAATGATAAGCCTCCTTTCACAACACTCCAGAAATTTTTAGCTTTCTCATTTAGAAACAAAGCGAACCGAACTTCCCTCAGCATTTACTGGAAGTAGATAGGGCTTGTCTTTGGATTGTTGTGAGTGGTCCCTAATTCCTAATTCAGTACCCAGTATATTCAACAACACTCCTGCAGAGAAGTGGAGGATCTTGAATCAGTCTGCTTTTTGCTTTTGTACTTGTTAAACTGAGGAATGGACCATTATACCAAGCAAAGGCATCAATTGTCAGCAAATAAAATGACCAGCTGATTGGTTGGATGCATATAACACATTAAGCAGACAGTAACATTACTGCTGCTGTACTGGACACGACTTACCAACCCTAATCTCAGAAGGAGCACTATAACAATGATAACTTTTTCCAAAGTCATTCTTCAGCCCACAATGATAACATTCCAATGTCGGTATTTGCACATAATCCCAAATTGAAAGGGTATCATTAGGAAGGTGAAAGACTACATCAATTTACTCAGTCCTTGGAGAATATATAAATTAATCATTAAATAGTAGCAACTCATGTTGATAAAGAGCACAATCAAAATATTGGGATCCATTTCTAAAATAAAATATACAAAGCGGTAACAAATACATTTCTGTGGAACCTGTTTCTCTTTATTTTTGCATGGGAAATGGATGTTGCTGGCAAAGTCAGCACTTGTTGCCCACCCCTAGTAGTCAGCCCCCAACTGCAGTCATAGTGGTGTACACCCACAACTGAACATATGCCAAATACAAGCTTTCTCAAGACACCACCGTGGTAGGATGGCTGTCAAATAATGATGTGTCAGACGACAGAAAAGAGATAGAGGGCTTAGTGTCATGGTGCAATGATAACAATCTCTTTCTCAATATCAGCAAAACTAAAGAACTAATCATTGACTTCAGAAAGAAAGGAGGAGACTATGCCCTTCCCCCCCATCTACCTCAGCAGAGTGGAGGTTGAGAAGGTGGACAGTGTCAAGTGCGTAGGTGTGACAATAACCGACAACCTTTCCTGGACTTCGCACATAAATGCAACAGTCAAGAAGGCACAACAATGCCTCTTCTTCCTCAGGGACATAGGAAATTCATCATGTCCATAAGGACCCTCACCAATCTTTACAAATGCACCACAGAAAGCATACTATATGGCTATGTAATGGTCAACGGTAAGAAACTACGGAAGGTTGTGCACACAGCCCAGACCATCATGGAAGCCACCCTTCCATCCAGGAATTCCATTTACACTTCTCATTGTAGTGGAAAAACTGCCAACATTATCACAGATCCCTCCCACTCAAGTAATACTTTCCTAGAGCCTCTTCAGTCAGGCAGAGGATACAGAAGCTTGAACACACGCACCAACAAGGGGGTTAAGAACAGCTTTTTCCCTGCCATTACTAGAATGTTGAGTAGACACGCTCACTTCAAATAATGTTGGTCTTGTTAATGTTGATCTTGCTTTGTGGAGCTCCTGTGCTGTGGAACCTATATGCCTCACTCTGTCTAAAAACCCTATGATCTATACGTGCTTGTTCACTATGATCTGCCTGTACTGCTTGCAAACAAAGCTTTTCATTGTACTTAGGTACACAGGACAGTAAATCAAATCATCATCATCACCATTAACTGATTAGTCCTTCAGGTCAGTTCAGAGGGCAGCCAAAAATCAGCCACATTGCTGTAGGTCTGGAGTCACACATAGGTCAGACCAGGTAAGGATGGTAGATTTCCTTCCCTGATGGATATTAATAAACTGAATATATTTCATGACAATGGCTGCAATTAGACTCACTTGTAATGGCAGAATTTTATTGAATTCGGATATCACCACAGACCAAGGTGGGATTTGAACCCATGCCCCCAGAACATTAGCCTGGGGTTCTGGATTACTAGCCCAGTCACACCATGAGCTACTGCCTCTCTCCACTATTTCTCTTCCCCTGGCGTATAACACAATTAGAGTACTGTGCACAGTTCTGGTTTCCATATTACAAAAAGGATATTGAAACACTGGAGAATCAAAAGGATTTATAAGGGTGTTATCAACAATTTTAAGTGCTTGTATCTTTTAAGATCTATTAAGCTGGCCCTTTTCTCAAAAGAAGTGACCTGTTAGACTCTTAAAATTAGTAAAGAGCTGCATAGGTGCCGGTGTAGCTTCTTCTACGTGTGATCAGTGCAAAACCTGGAGTCTAAAAATGAGCTGGCCAATAACAGACCCAAGAAAGACCTTAGGAGAAATTTTGGACACTTAGTGTAGTGAGAATACAGGATTCACTGTCACACACAGTTACTAAACACAACACACCTAACAGAAGCCTTGATGCACATGTCAGAAAGAAGAGAATCAAGAAATAAGGGCACTAGGTGGGAACAGGTACTGATACTGGGAAAAGGTTTGTGTGGAAAAGGCATATGTGGAGTGTAAACACCGATAAAAACCATTTGGACTGAATATTCTTTTGTGTGTTTTAGGTTTAGTTATGGGGAAATGTGACACTCTCTCATTATTACCCTCAAGTCTCTAGGGTCTTGAGCTGACAACCTTCAGACTCAGGGCTATGAATGGTGCCAGACAAAGCTGGTACTACCGGGGCCAATAAGCATAACATAGAATGTAGCTGACTTCTACTCTGTGCTAAGCTACCCAGAGCGGTGGTAGTGGCAGTGTAGTTACCTTCAGTATGCTAAACATAAGGAGAACATTGAAATCCTCCTGATTAATAGCCACTCTGTGTGAATATCAGAAGTTGACGCACAAGTGTCATTAGGCAGCATTTGACCATCTATGGCATTAGATTTTAGATTTAATTTACTGTCATTGTTACAAAGTACAGTGAAAAGGGTTGTATAGTGTTGCCACTCTCTGGCGCCATCTTAAAACACAGTAAAATAAACTAAAACATTGAATGTAAAGGCAAAGAAATAAAGAAATAAATAAATAGTATTCAACTTGGTAGTCCTTTTTGTGAAGTGTTCCACCATAGCCCTGGTGCTCGGGAATACATCCCCTTTGCTGTACCACTGCTGCTGGAATGAAAGTTGCCATTCTTCCATGCCATCTAGATGCCCTTGCCCCTGTAAGTCCTTGCTGGACCTCAATGATGCATATGCCACTGTAGTGTACCAGCCCAAACTCAACTCTACCATTCCTATGAATCAACTTCGGGCCCATCTTGCCAACTTAGCCACTACTGATGTTACCAGGTCTTGTACTGGACTCAAACCTGTCTTCACTACTACTTCCATGGATCTGCGCTGGATGGAGATGCCACATTAAGGAGCTCTAACGAAACTGGCGACAATGGGAATTAAGGAGAAAATCCTCTGTCAGTTAGAATCATGCATGGCATCAAGATGATGATTATGGTTGTCGGAGGTTGATAATCTCAGCTCCAGGACACCAATACAGATTGGGTATTTTTAATCAGCTTGTTCAGTTATGACATACCTTTGGAGCAGGTAGGACTTGAACCCATGCTTTCTGACACAGAGGTAGGCACACAGCCCCTGCACCACAACAGCCCAATTAATCATAGATTCATAGAGACGTACAGCACAAAAACAGACCTTTTGGTCCAAATCATTCATGCCATCAGATATCCTAAATTAATTTGGTTCCATTTGCCAGCACTTGGCCCATATCCCTCTCAACCCTTCCCATTCATACACCTATCCAGATGCCTTTTAAATGTTGTAATTATACCAGCCTCCACCACTTCCTCTGGCAGCTCATTCCATACACGTACCACCCTCTGCATGAAAAAGTTGCTCCTTAGGTCCCTTTTAAATCTTTCCCCTCACCCTAAACCTATGCCCTCTAGTTCTGGACTCCACTACCCCAGGGAAAAGACCTTGTCTATTTACTCTTTCCATGTCCCTCATGATTTTATAAACCTCTATAAGGTCACCCCTCAGCCTCCAATGCTGCAGGGAAAATAGCCCCAGCCTATTCAGCCTCTCTCAAAACTTCCAACCCTGGCAACATCCTTGTAAGTCTTTTCGTCAGGGTAATACCCTCAACCTAACCATCTTCAGCTGCTTCATCAATGACTTTCCCTCCATCATAAGGTCAGAACTGGGGACACTGGCTAATGATTGTACAATGTGCAGTTTCACTCTCAACTTCAGTCTGGAGGAGTTCATGGACAGCATTCAGACTTGAGCTAACAATTACCCACAGCTTTTGTGTCACACAAATACGAGGCTCACACCAGGGGGATGATGTAACCATCTCCCTTTGACATTGAAAGTTATTACCATTGCTGAAAACACAGTCAATGTCCTGGGAGTTACTATTCACCAGAGATTGAATTGGACCAGCCATTCAATTCAGTGGCTTCAAGAGCAGGTCAGATACAGGAAACTCTATAGATAATTCCTGTCTTTCCAAAGTCTGTCTATCAACTAAAAAGAGTAAAGACACAAGTGTTATGAAATTGACTCTATTTGACTGGGTGACTGTGGCTCTAACAACACTCAATCTGTTCGGCATCATCCAGGAAAAAGCAACCTGCCTGATTGGCACCTCATCCGCCACCTTAAACGTCCAATCCCTCCATCGCCAACATGCAATGCCTGCAGTGTGTACCATCTACAAGATGCCCTGCAACAACTCACAACACACTTTCCAAACCTGTGACCATTCCCACCTCAAAGGAGAAGAACGACAGACCCTTCCAGTAAGTTTCCTTCCAGACTGACTTCGAGCTAAATCACCTTTCCACACAGTCACTGGGTCTGAATCCTGGAAATCCTTTTCGAACAGCACTGTTGGTGCACCAACATCATTTGGATTGACAGTAGTTGAAGAACGCATCTCACCATCGCCCTTTCAGGGTTAATTAAAGATGGGCCACAAATGCTGGCCAAGTCAGAGATGCTCAAAATCCATAAAAGCTTTTTATTTTAAAATGGGTTCGGCACCCCAGTGCAAAATCTTTTGCCAACACTTAGTTGTCTAGGTTCAAACATGAAGGGGGTTGTTTGGACAAAAGACTAGGTTGTATTTGGTACCTGTGGAACTTTAATTAGCAAGAATTGATAACTGCAAGTGAGGAGAATGAAAATAAAAGCTTCATTTGTATTAACATAAAATTGTTACATTCTTTCTTTCCCCTACATAGCTGACAAAACACCAAATGTAAGATCTTATTCTGAAGCAGTAAATACTTTCATGTACATAACCCTATGCTCTGGAAATATGATAAAAGCTGTGTTCACTCTGCCAGAAATTAAACCAAGATTTACTTTGTTAAAAATAATTTGTCGAAGTAAATGTATCACAAAGAAATCTTTATTTTCCTGTTCTTCAATAAACGTTATTACTGAGAGAAAATAAATGACAAGAATTGTTTTTGCAAATAAGTGCCTCTGCTACCAGAATTTGCATAACTTGGAAGAAAGAACAAAGGGCGTTTTGACCCCAAATTCGAGACCTGTGCACTCATTAAAACCTAAACCCTCAGGCTCCAAGGGCAATGATGAGGGATGGATTATTAGAAACGACAGCCATAATGATAAGGGCGAACACATAAACAGCCCAAAGGGAGCAAAGGAGGGGAGGCTCATAACAGAAGCAGATTCACATGTGGTACTTCAAAGTCTATTGCTGTCCCCAAGGACTGACTAAAAACAGCAGTATGTTTAGAGGATCGGCAAAGGGTAATACGATAAGAGATGGGAATGCAAGGTGAAAAGCAGCAGGTTTTAAGAAGCACAGCAGGGCTTAGTGGCAGAACTTGATGAAAGAATGGATAAGTAGTGACATAATCAAAAGCTTTCCCTTTTCCATGGATCTCGGCTCCTCTTTAGACTTTAGACTTCCTCTTTCCTATAATTGGTTTCATTTGGATGGCTATCCCATTCGAGCACCGATTTTGTAAGTCTGAGACTTCGCAGTCTGATTTTGCTGCTGAAATGTGTTACACGTTTCCATCGTGCTGAAGTTATCAGACTTCCCCAGTTGTACAATGGACTGGAAAGCAGGAACATATATTTATATTCAAACCTTCCATCTCCTCGAGCTGTCCCTAACCGTGGCATAACCACAAAAGACATATACTGTTGTAGCTAGATGTGGCAGTCAAATTGCCTTCAATCAGATCCCACAATCAGCAGTCAGTTCATCTGTTTTGGTGGGATAAATATCACGTAGGACATTAGGAGAATCTAGTTCTGAAGGAGAGCCACATGCCACACAGAACATTAACTATGTTTCTCTCTCCACAGATGCTGCCAGACATGCTGGGTTTTCCAGCTCTGTCTTTACAACTGGATGTGTCAGATCCATATTGAGGATCCTAGCTTCTATCTCACTTAAAAGACAACCCTGCAGACAGAGCAGCTCTAAAAGTAGAGTCACCATAGTCTTGCCAAACCAGTGTGCTGTTCTGTTATTGAAGAGATGATTGGTGTTGATTTAACCTGAGGGTTACCACACCTCAAGCAGAGGGAGAGGTTGAGAAGGAGAGTCCTTCTTAGTAACCTCAGCCAGTGTGGGAATTGAACCCATACTGTTGGCATCACTCTGTGTCACAGACCAATCATCTCGCCAAATGGATTAACCAAAACCTCCCCAAATGCCAGCTCCCTTACAACTACAGTATCATCTCAGTCCAAATGATATACTTGTGTAGTTTGGCTTCAACTTGTAATTTTCAACTCTGATGTGAGATTGCAACCACTGAGTTAAGACAATCAAATATGTGAAATATTGAGACAATATTTTTACATCAATTCTAGAAGCAGGAATATGGTTATAAAACTCAGTGTAAGAACAAAAACAAAAACATGAGACAACAGATACTGAAAATCTAAAAGGAAATCAGAAAACACTGGAAATACTCAGGTCAGCCTGCATCTGTGCAGAAAGAAAAACAGATTTACTGTTTCTGGTATGTTGAAAGGGCAATAATCTGAAACATGAAGTGTTTTCTCTCTGTACAGATGCTACCAGAGTTTTCTGTTTCATATTTCAGAGTGCTCCAAATCTCCACAACTCGTGTTCAGTTCACAATTGGAGCTATTGTGAGCAAAGAGATGCAAGATAATGGAAGTAGTGGTTTATTAGAGGTGAGGGAACAACAAATTATGGAGAGCAGTGGAAACAGAGGATATCACTGTTGGGATTTTCAATTCTCTGAACAACTCATGTTCAGTTCACAACTGGAGCTATTGTGAGCAAAGAGATGCAAGGTAATGGAAGTATTGGTTTATTAGAGGTGAGGGAACAACAAGTTATGGGGAGCAGTGGAAACAGAGGATATCACTGTTGGGATTTTCAATTCTCTGAATCAGAAACCAGATCCTGGGTGCAAAGAGACTGTCTTATGAGATGAGTCATAGAGTCATAGAAGTGTACAGCACGGAAACAGACCCTTCGGTCCAACTCATCCATGCCGACCAGATATCCCAATCCAATCTAGGTTGGGCCTGTACTCATTGGAGTTTAGAAGATTGAGAGGTGACCTTGTTAAAACATACAAGATTCTTAGGATGTTAGACGGGGTAAATGTGGTAAAGTTTTCTCCACTTGTGCGACAACCTAGGACCTGAGGGCATAATCCCAGAATAACAGGTCTCACATTTAAAATAGAGATGAAGAGGAAGTTTTTCTTCTCAGGCAGTAGTCAATTTATGGAATTCTTTATTGCAGAGGGCTATTGAGGCTGGTTTGTTCAGTATATTCAAGGCTGAGATAGACAGATTTTTAATCAGTAAGGGAATTAAGGGTTATGGGCAAAAGTGGAGTTGAGGATTATCGATCAGCAGTGATCTCATTAAATGGCAAACAGACTCAACAAACTGAATGGTCCTCTTCTGCTCCTATATGATCTCCTCTGCAGTTGGAATCTATTTATTTGTAATAAGTAACTCCTGTTATGTAAAGAAACCTACTTTGTGCTTTCTCTTAACATGAGTCTAAAAGACAGGGTGAATTGAGGAAATGTTGAATTGTGTTTAAGTCAGAAGGATTGTCAGAAAGCTATAGGGCAGACTTGATTGCTCCCTTGTTATCGTCCTATTACCAATGTATTGAAAGTTCAGAGAATAAAAACTCATTTATAAGTATTAGGTGAATATTCCTCAGAGTTCACTGGAAGCTATTTACATGCATAGGTATCTTTAGAATCCATGCACGATACAATCTCATATGCCTGAGATTATGAATTGTGGAGTCTGCTTAAGTGAACTGGCCAGTTACATCTCATTTAGTTTTTTACCTGATTTATCCTTTAATTGTGTCTATTTGGCTGTCTGTGTGAGTGAGGGCTAGAATCAAAGAAATTGGGTTTAAATCATATACAGTAAGTTGCTTAATTGTTGCTTAATTTAAGACCATAAGATATAGGAGTAGAAATTAGGCCATTCAGCCTATCGAATCTACTCTGCCATTCAATCATGGCTGATAAGCTTCTCAACGCCATTTTCCCCATAACCCCTGATACTCAAGAACATATCTATCTCAGACTTAAATATATTTAATGACTTGGCCTCCACAGCCTTCTGTGGCACTGAATTCCATAGATTCACGACTCTGGCTGAAGAAGTTTCTCTTTATTTCCATTCTAAAAGATCTTCCCTTCACTCTAAGGCTATGGCCCCTGGGTTCTAATCTCTCCTCCCTGTGGAAACATCTTCCCAAAATCCACTCTGTCCGGGCCATTCAGTATTCTGTATGTTTCAATTAGAACTCTCCTCATCCTTCTAAACTCCATCGAGTATAAACCCAAGTCCTCAAACATTATTGTTCGGTTAAAACTACTGTATTAATAACAAATTGTTAATTCTTTTGTTCAAACTATGAACTTCGTGTCTAGCATAATTGGGTGGCACGGTGGCACAGTGGTCAGCACTGCTGCCTCACAGCAGCAGAGACCTGGGTTCAATTCCCACCTCAGGCGACTGTCTGTGTGGAGTTTGCACATTCTCCCTGGGTTTCCTCCCACAGTCCGAAAATGCGCAGGTTAGGTGAATTGGCCATGCTAAATTGCCTGTAGTGTTAGGTGAAGGGGTAACTGTAGGGGAATGGGTCGGTGTGGACTTATTGGGCCAAAGGGCCTGTTTCCACAATGTAAGTAATCTATAAATTATTCAGAAAATCTGGTTCTGATTATTCATAAAGTCTAGTTGGGGATCTTTGATGGCTATTAAATGTTTTAATTATATTGTGTTGTGAATGTAGAGACAGGGAGGCTGGTTTGATGTGGGCTGCCTGTGTTTGTATCATAACAGTACTTTCAATGATATAGTCTCCACAACCCTCGAGTGTCAAGACTTCCAGACATTCACTACACTCAGAAGAGAAATTTCCTTGCATCTTATTTTAAATCAGTGTCCCCTTATTCTGTAATTATGTATCGCGGTTCGGAGAATCCCTCCTTAGTCCATTCCACACATGCACCATCCTCTGCATGAAAATGTTGCCCCTTACGTTACTTTTATATCTTTCCCCTCTCGCCCTAAACCAATGCCCTCTAGTTCTGGACTCCCCCACCCCAGGGAAAAGACCTTTTCTATTTACCCTATCCATGCCCCTCATGATTTTATAAACCTCTATAAGGTCACCCCTCAACCTCTGATGCTCCAGGGAAAACAGCCCTAACCTATTCAACCTCTCCCGATAGCTCAAATCCTTCAACCCTCGCAACATCCTTGTAAATCTTTTTTGAACCCTTTCAAGTTTCACAACATCCTGCCGATAAGAAGGAGACCAGAATTGCACGCAATATTCCAAAAGTGGCCCAAACAATGTATTGTACAGCTGCAATATGACCTCCCAACTCCTCAATACTCTGACCAATAAAGGAGAGCATATCAAATGTCTTCTTCACTATCCTATCTACGTGTAATTCTACTTTCAAGAAGCTATGAAGTTGCACTCCAAGGTTTCTTTGTTCAACAGGACCTAGGACCTTACCATTAAATGTATAAGAATGGTGGAGGCTGGTACAATTGCAACATTTAAAAGGTATCTGGATCGGTATACGAATAGGAAGGGTTTGGAGGGATATGGGCCTGGTGCTGGCAGGTGGGATTAGGTTGGGTTCGGATATCTGATTGGCATGTGTCGGGGCCTGGAGTGGCATATCAGGGCTGTGTCAGGGCCTGGAGTGGCCTATCTGGGCTGTGTCGGGACCTGGAGTGGCATATCCGGGATGTGTCAGGGCCTGGAGTGGGGAATCCGGGCTGTTGCAAGGCCTGGAGTGGGGAATCGGGGCTGTATCAGTGCCTGGAGTAGGGAATCGGGGCTGTGGCTGTGACTGGAGTGGGGAATCTGTGCCGTGTCAGGGCCTGGAGTGGGGAATCCGGGCTGTGGCATGGCATGGAGTGGGAAACGTGGGCAGTGGCGGTGTCTGGAGTGGGGAATTGGGGCTGTGGTAGTGCCTGGAGTGGGGAATTGGGGCTGTGGTGGTGTCTGGAGTGGGGAATCTCGGCTGTGGTTGCGCCTGGAGTGGGGAATCTCGGCTGTGGTTGTGCCTGGAATAGGGACTGCAGGTTGTGGTAGGCCCGGAGCAGGGACTCTTGGCAAGGTGGTGGAGGCAGCAGTGGAACCAGGGTCTCCTGGGAAATTGGCAACATCGCTGAGAACTGGGACAGCTTGCAGAAGCCTGGAGCTGTGCTCGAGACACCAATTTGAACAGATAGACTCTTATATAATTTCATTCTATTCTTTTTGTATCTCAAAATGGTGCAGGATTATGGCGACTATATCTTCCTAGATATATGTGACAATAAAATCATTCATAGATTCAAAACTATGCTCATTCTGTTTGATTGCATTAAGCTTTTCTAAATACCCTGCTACTTTTTTCCTTAATAATGAACTTTAGTATTTTCCCAAAACAGATATTAGACCAACGTTTGCCTCTGTCCCTCCTTGAACAGAAGCAGCACATTATCAGTGCCAAACCACTGGAACCCTTCCAGAAGCCAGTGACTTCTGGAATATTTCAACCAATGTCTCCATTATCTGCACAGCCACTTCCTTTAGAATTCTTGGATGCAGGCAGTAAGGCCATCAGGTCATCAGGTCATGACGTTTCAAAAGCTGACACTTGGATATGCTCTTGAAGAGCTATAATCTACAAGGCTACAGGCCAAGTGCCAGAAAGTGAGACAAAGATGGAGAGCTACTTGTAAGGGCTACAATGAGGCATGATGTAAATTTTAACTATTTCTCTTCCAAGATGTTATCCAAGCAGCCATTATTCACTCAAGGTTACACAACGTATAGCAGGTTATTCACCAATGGTAGGATTCTCACAGAATCCGTTGAATGCTGCGGTGCAGCCCCACCTCTCCAAATAAGCATCATTTATAACCATCTAGAAAAGAATAATCTGATCAGGGACAGTCAGCACGGTTTTGTGAAGAGTAGGTCGTGCCTAACGAATCTTATTCAGTTTTTTGGCAAAGTGACCAAACAGGTAGATGAGAGTAAACCGGTTGATGTGGTATATATGGATTTCAGCAAGGCGTTCGATAGGGTTCCCCACAATAGGCTATTATATAAAATGCAGAGGAATGGGATTGTGGGAGACATAGCAGTTTGGATCAGTAATTGGCTTGCTGAAAGAAAACAGAGGGTTGTAGTTGAACATGTTCATCTTAGTGTCCAGTTACTAGCGGCGTACCGCAAGGGTCGGTGTTGGGTCCACTGCTGTTCGTCATTTTTATAAATGACCTGGATGAGGGTATAGAAGGGCGGGTTAGTAAATTTGCGGACAACACTAAGGTCGGTTGTGGATAGTGACGAAGGATGTAGTAGGTTGCAGAGAGACATAGATAGGATGCAGAGCTGGGCTGAGAGGTGGCAAATGGAGTTTAATGCAGACAAGTGTGAGGTGATACACTTTGGACGGAGTAATCGGAAT
>NC_057720.1:58576598-58582651 GCF_004010195.1 Chiloscyllium plagiosum
TTTACTCAGAGTAGTAAGGGTATGGAATGCTTTGCCTGCAAAGGTAGTAGATTCACCAAGTTTAAGTGCATTTAAGTCGTCATTGGACAGGCAAATGGACGTACATGGAATAGTGTAGGTGGGATGGGCTTCAGATTAGTATGACAGGGCGGCACAACATCGAGGGCCGAAGGGCCTGTACTGCGCTGTAATGTTCTATGTTCTATGTACATGGTGCCATTCTCCTGAATCTTCCCCTAATCCTTGTATACATTGGATAACCATCCAATAGCCTCCTGAGTGTTTCAGCAGACCCTACCTCAACCACACTTCCAGACAGATGGTGGTTGAATGTGGTTCTGGTCTCAGTCAGTATCTGCACATGTTCTTTATGAAAGGTAGGACCTCAGGGGAGTAACTGATTTGTCTCCCAAGTCAAAGAGTGTGGTGCTGGAAAAGCACAGCTGGTCAGGCAGCATCCAAGCAGCAGGAGAATTGACGTTTCAAGGCTGTGCTTTTCCTGCACCACACTCTGACTCTGATCTCCAGCATCTGCAGTGCTCAATTTCTCCCTGATTTGTTTCCCAAGTTGATGGAAACTGAAACCCATTTTACTAGCTTAACTGTTGCCCTCAGTGAAATCCGCAAATCTCAGGCCAGACCAGGGAAACCCTCTGGTCTGTACTGTACAGTATAAAACCACATCACAGGAGGCAGTGAAAATTGTTTTTCCGCAAAAGGATTTGTAGCATTTAACAATGGATCCTTATTGGTCTGGTTGATATATGTCAATCAGGGCACATCTCTTTGATCTAACAAAAACACAACAGCCTATAGTTCACTATTTTTAAAAAAGTATTAAGCTGCTCTCCGTGTTTCAATCAGCTTCAGACATTGATTTAAAAATGCAAGAGAATATGAGACCGATAATGATAAACAGTAATTAAACTCAACTTCAAAAGCAAATGCATAGTTTAGATTCCAGACAGAAACAATTCTTTCACAAACTGGATTTAATTCTTCTTGAAAATTTAGAGCAGAGTGATTAAAATCTTGGAAGAAAACAGAAAGCTAAAGTTAGTATACAAATATTTATTTCTTCTGAGTCTGTCCGCACAAAGTAGGACAACTTCAACCTGGCAAATTACTGCTTGTTGGTGTCCTCTTGATCCTCAGTAGAGTGATGGAATAGGTCATTAACAGTGCTATCAAGCAGCACTTCATCAGCAGTAACCTACTCTCTGGTGCTCAGTTTGGGATCTGATTAGATTCCCTACAGTGTGGAAACAGGCCCTTTGGCTCAACCAGTCCACACTGACCCTCCGAAGAGTAACCCACCCAGACCCATTTCCCTCAAACTAATGTATCTAACCTTTGGGCAATTTAGCATGGCCAATTCACCTGACCTGCACATCTTTGGACTTGGGAGGAAACCCATGCAGACACAGGGAGAATGTGCAAACTCCACACAGTCACCCAAGGCTGGAATTAAACCTGGGACCCTGGTGCTGTGAGGCAGCAGTGCTAACCACTGAGCCACCGTGCCATCCACTTAGCTCCTGACCCCATTACAGCCCTGGTGCAAAAGAGCTGAACTCCAGAAGCAAAGTGAGAGTTATTGCATTGGATATCAAGGCAGCATTTGAGTGTGGCATCAAAGAACCTTAGCAAAACTGGAGGTGAATGGCAAGTAACGTCTGTGCTGAGCAACACCCTTGCTAATCCTTTGGGGTGACCCTACACTCAAAAACTGAAGTGGTCGAGAAATCAGCTCACCATCACCTTCCCTAAAGCAGTTAGGCGAGGGTAATAAATGATGCTTAGCTAGTGACATTCACATCCCATCAAAGAATACATTTTAAAAACCTGTAGCTTTCCAGACAATGATTACATTTCCTTGTTCAGCACATACTCAAGTCTTTCATCTGCTTGCTGGCATCAGAAGTCATTCCTGCATATCTGACTCAAGCTCATTCTTACACAGAAACAGGGGCACTGCTTCGCTTCCTCTGTCTTCCCAATTTTCTGCAGCCACTGAGTTTTACAGTGCGGTATTACAGCAGGAACGGGGGAAAAGTGAGGATGCACGGTGGGGTGGGTGGTCAATCTTTTGAGATAGAAGAGAAAGAGCCAGGAGCAGCCTTAAGTCTGGGGGAAAGCTGACAGCAGTACTATTGTGAGATGGGGGAGGAGAAAGAGAGATACAAATCCAGGCAAGCCTTTGGCAAACAGGAGGGAAAATTAGAAAAGGAGCTAGGAGCACTGAGGATGGGGAAGTAGGAGCAGCTCTTGGTGCTGCAGCAGTGATGAGAAAACTGGACTCCTAATATTGAACAAAGAACAAGAAAATTATTTTATGCAAAACCCAGTAACATAGGAACCTGCAAAGTGCTGGTGAATGTGCCAAATGAATTATCAGCTGTCTGGTTCAGTGGGCATGTCCTCCAGTTCTCCTTTGGAAGAGGGATCTCATGTTCTCAATACTTGTCTCCTTGTCTGGCTTTTCCACACTTCAGATGAAGGAATGTCAGGCAGACTACAGCTTAAGTTACAACTAATGTGGCACTTCACTTGCATTTGCTCTTACAATTCAAGGCTCTTTTTGCTTCAAGGCTAGTTTTTAGATCTCAGCTTCTTTTTGTTTGGGGGGGAGGGCGTGGAGGGTGGGGGTGGGGGAGGTGCTATGTCAGCTATTTTGGAAGCTGTCAATCAGCTTTTGTCAGCTTGGCATCTCCATCCCATGGCCCACATTTCAAACTTCATTTCTAAACTCTGCATGATCATGAGGGAATGGGTCAGAACAATTTCCTTATTTCATCTGAAGCAGCTGATCATAGGGACACTACAACCATCTCTAAGACGGGGATTGTGGGAGGCAATGACAAATGACTCTATAGCTCTTGACCCCAATCCAATGGCATCTGCTGAAAGATGTAAACTTGGATCCCAGGGTTATTTGTTGTGTCAAATACATTCAAACTGGACAGCCTTCTTAATCAGAGTTGACATATAGTACAGAAGAAAGCAAAATCAACAAATGGGCAACAAATCTGCTTCTTCTAGACCATTTATAACCAGCTATGACCACTCATTGAAGTTCATTTAGGAATAGTACCATTAAAATGTTTTGCAATTCCTAAAGGATAATCAAAGGAAACTTGAAAGCTTCCCCACTATTTAATGCGAAAATTGTCATCTCCCATGCAAATCATTGCCTCTTGACCCAATTATTGGAATATCCTAATACTACATACACTGGCCAGGGGGAGGTAATGGAGGATTTCTATTACATATGGAACATACATGGGGAAGATGAAAATTACCAAAAAGGTTAGGATTTACTTCATACACCCTTCTAAAAGTCGGTGTACTGCTTGGACACATGATCCAGGAATTACGTTTATCACAAAAATATCACATTCCTGAATGACAACTTCAACAATTTTCTTTGGAATTCGTTTGCTTACTTTGGAGCGAGATATTTCTGGATCACTGTTTTATGTCAATCTCTTCAGAGAATGTGCTTGTCACCTAAACAAAATGATTTCAAATTGCTCAATCCCTGTTTTTTTTTGCTGATCTGGAGCAATAGAAACATATGGCAGATTGCCAATTTAAAATGCTGTGTTTACCTCCTCTTCCTCTGCTCCTAAAGAAACCGACACTGGGGGTTTTACTGGTGGCTCTAACTTCCTGCATTAACTCAGTTAAATAGCTATGGTTTTGCAAGCAAAGATAATGTGTGTTGACAGACTATTATGGACTTAGAGCCCTGAAACTGAGCTGCTATCTACATAGACACAGGTTGCTACTTTGACAGCCAAAGAATGGGAACCAACATCTCTTTCTCTCCTGTCTGGCCTGGGGCCAATTCCTGCACTTACATTTCTGACATGCTCAGATCAGCTAACTCAGCACATCAAGTGTGAAAGCTCAGTTCAACATTCACTGCTACATGTTGACTGGTTCCTGGGCACCTCCTCCCTCTTTCATTTAAAATATCTTCCCGAATCTGTATCCTATTTTCATCTCTTGCTGACCTCAAGTTGCTTCCGCCAAAGTGGTGCGCCCAACTCCACTTGTTCATCAGTTCAGACGTTGAAGCAACACGGAGTTGGAGTGTTCCCATTTCCTGACTTCCCACACATGAACAGGGAACAAAAGGTGGCTACTCAGCCCTCCAAGCCCGCTCCACCAATCAATAAGATCATGGATGATCTGATGTTAACTTCAACTCTATGTTCCTGCATATTCCTGATAATCTTTCATCTCCTTTATAATCAAGCATCAATCTACCTCTGCCGGAAAAATAGTTAAAGATTCTTCACCCACTGCCTTTTGAAGCAAATGCACACAACCCTTTTCTCTGTTTATTGGGTAACCTCTTGTTATTAAAATATAACACCTAGTTCTAGATTCTCCCACAAGAGAATCCACTTGATACCCACCCGGTGTCAATTCCCCTCAGGATCCTATATGTTTCAATTAAGTCACCTCTGACTCTTTAAATTCTAGAGTGTACTGCACAGGCCTAGTCTGTCTCACCTTTCCTCACAAGGCAATCTGCTACTTCCAAGTAATAGTCTAGTGAACCTTCTCTGAACTGTCTCCAATGGTAACACATCCATGGTTCACACCAAAAATGACAAAATGAGGGATGTACAGTGTGTAGAGCACACAGTTCAATGTTGTATTCATTCTCCAAATGCTCAACAGACAACCAAGCTTTGTTATGCGTAGGTGTTGTTTTGTGACTCCAGCACTAAACATATTAACTGTGCCAACAGTTCATGGCATTTGGCATTTTAGATCTACTCTTACCATCTTGAGGGGAGTTCAGTTTCTGGTTGACAGTAATCTGCAGATTGCTGATTCCAGACCTTCTAAAAAGATTTAACTGAACTGAGTTGATTGACATCCAGCAATAAGCAAAAGCTCAAGTGGACTAGCCGTATAAATACTGTCATTAACAAGAATTGGTCAGAGGCTCAGAATTGTGCACAGAGAAATTCACTTGCTGATTCTCCAAAACCTTGCGACAATCTGCAAGCCATTAGTCAGGGGTGTGATGGCACACTCTCCATTTGTCTGGATGGGGGAAGCTTGACACCATTTGGACAAACGGCCTGCATGATCAACACTCCTTCCACCAGTTTCAACATCCTCTCTCTCGGCCATAGTTACAGCAGTGTGTACCATCTCTAAGATGCAATGTAGTAACTCACCAAAGCTCTTTAGACAGCAGCATTCAATCTCCACTGTCTGCGACTTCACGTCCAAGTCACTCACCATCCTGACTTGGAAATGTATCACTATTCCTTCAGTACTGCTAGGTCAAATGGCTGAAATGTCCTTCCTAGCAGCAGTGTTGGTATCCCTACACCTCAAAGACTGCAGCATCTTAACGTGGCAGCTCAGCATTGCTGTCTCCATGGCAACTAACATTGGGCAATAAATACTGGCCAATGGTCACATCCCATGAAAGAATTTTAAGAAGTCTCAACCAGTGTCAGTAGGACTGGGAATTCAATGAATAGAAATGGTCATTTGGGGAGGGACTGAGCCAAGGAAATATATCCCTAACTGGATCTGTGTGTTTAAGAGTAAAATTAAAACAAATTAAATAAACCATCCAATGAAAACAATCTTAGAGTATGAGTACTCATTTCCATTTAAACTAATAAAGGTTCACAAATTAAAAAGCTCTGAAAAGCCACTCAAAAATGATAACCTTTCGTAGCAGTTTCTCCTCTTTTGTATTCAAATAATGCAAAGAATCATTTTAGTGTGACTTCACATACAATATATGTTCAAAGAATATGCCCTTGCCATTTTCTCTATCTTAACAACGCGCTGTTTAATGTTCCCTCTTTGCTCTGGCTCAACTAAAAGTGCTGGCCTGGCTGGACTATGATTTCATGGCCACAGTCAGCTGTAGAAAAAGCTTTGTGATGTTGCTAATGTTGGTTTATTCTCCAAGTACAGGCACTCATGTATGACCAACAAATACGTCAGCCAACTTGTTCACAGAATGGTCCATAACCAGCAATGAGATTAAATCAATGTTACATTGT
>NC_057720.1:58583151-58599628 GCF_004010195.1 Chiloscyllium plagiosum
GGGAGAATAGGGCCAGAATACTTATGAGTGCTGGAATGCTTTGACCCTCCAGTGTATTTATTTAAGAGTTATGCTAGGTTGGTTCATACCTACTATGAAAAGCTCTCAGTAAGCGAGTTTTGAGAAGATTTGTAACTCGGGATGTAGGTTTGCTCAATGAGCTGGAAGGTTCATTTTCAGATGTGTCATCACCATACTAGGGAACATCATTAGTGACCCTCCAGATAAAGCACTGGTGGTATGGCCTGCTTTCTATTTATGTGTTTGGGTTTCCTTGAGTTGGTAATGTTAGTTTCTGTGAAAATACCTTACAAGAACTGTAACAAACACTACATTGAAAAAACAGGCAGAAAACTAGCCACCAGTATACATGACATCAAACCAGCCACAAAAAGATATGCCCCTCTCTTACTAGTATCCTTACATACAGATGAGGAAGGTAACCACTTTGACTGGGACAACACGTCCATTCCAAGGTCAAGCCAAACAGAGATATGCCTGAGAATTCCTAGAATCATGGCATTCCAACCATAACTATATCAACAAACACATTGACTTGGATCCCATTTACCACCCTCTGAGAAAATATCAGGAAATGATGTCACCACAGGAAATGACATCACCCCTCAAGGAAACCTAAACACATAAACAGAAAGCAGGCCATACCACCAGGGCTTCATCTGGAGGCTCACTGATGATGTTACCTATTATGGTGACAAAACGTCTGAAGATGAACCTTCTAGCTCAGCAAGCAAACCTACTTCCAGCTCTCAGTAAATTCAAGTAAAATCCAGGAAAAGTATAGCACAACCGGGCCTTTTCTGCATGATTCTGTCCATCTGCTTGCATTGTCATTGAAACTGCAGAGAAATCTAGGACTGGGTAAAATACACAAGTCAGAAGTTTAAATGTCCTGCCTAAGTATCCTGGATGTGGGACTTCCTCAGGGTCCTGTTGTACATCAGCACATAAGCTGAGTTGGAGGCTCTCCCCATCTCTGAAGATTTGGTCCTGTGTTGTGTAAATCTGTAAAGGAAGAGCCTTATCTAGCTCTGCCCGTGGAGTGTGGCTTCTAGCTCTGAACTTCAACTTGTGGTACAGCTACAGTGTTAACAGAAACCTGAACAGGCAAGGTAGATTCATCGATAGTGCAAACTGCATAAGGTCTGCGGATGAAATAAGCTCAGTTGGCTAAGAACAATTTAAGTTCTATCCTTTTAAGTTATTGCATCTTCATACTTTGGAGTATCCGAGAAGTTTAATGTTAAGAAGTAGTAAAAGTTATATGTGATGTTATTCGGAACAACTGGAGATATGGGGCACTAATAACTAATACGTTATTTTTTTAGTATAATAAAACAAAGAACTACAGATGCTGGAGATCTGAAACAAATGCAGAAATTGCTGGAGAAGCTCAGCAGATCTGGCAGCACCTGTGGGTAAAAGCAGAATTAAGTTTTGAGACCGGTGACTATTCATCAGAGCTATTTTCCAATGCCGAAAGACTCAGAGCAATTAAGAACATACAGCGCAAAACTACAAATACAACGTATTTATAGCAAGATGCTTAAATAGACACAGTCCAATGCATTTGAAAATTGTCTGTTTCTCCACTCTGTCATCATGTAACAATCACACAGCCAGGGAATTTCTGGACAGTGATCACAGGCTAAACTCCTTTCTGCACATTTAACCATCACTACTGCCACCTCATTGAAGACCAACTATGTGGAAATTGTAGATGGAACAAAAGAATCAAAGTGTTTTAGTCCACAGTTGGTTTGATTATTTTACAGCTTTTCTTTTGTGGAAATTGCAAGTGACAGAGCTTGTGTGCTTGCTGCTAACCAGATTTCACATTTTCAATTGTTTACATTTGTACCAGGAAATGTCATTCTCTCCTGTCTCAAAACTTCAGCCTTTTTCTCTGTTAATTCACCTGCAACATCTTTCAAGGAAAACAAAACCAGTAAATTTTCTGCCGGATGCAACAGGACACCATTACTTCACAAACAGATGTACACTTAATAAGTTGGGTTTTATTGGTCAGAGGAAATGCCAAGAGGGGAATCTCCACTGGGTTGTGAGCGATGTGAGCTGTGTTGAGATGGGGCAGTATCGGGGGAACTGGTGCAGCCCAGACCCATCCTGACATCAGGAGCATCTTTGATGCTTGCCACAAGCGGCTTAATGAGATTCTCGCTAGGTAGCAGCAGCAAAATACCAGTGAGAGTGAGTTCTGCTACTTAAATGCCATGTTAACAGCCCAACTTATCTCATTAATCTTCAGCCAATCTTACCGAGCAGACCAAGCAAGCTCAATATCGAGAAAGCTCAACAAGGAAACTAGAGGACCACCTGGTGAATTCAGTTTGTATTAAGCCATCTCCAGTGTTGGGAACTGGGCATCATTGTGATAGGGCACACTCCATGGGCACTGACCATATGCAGCTCACATCCACAGACCTTGCCATCTGACATTGGCATGTTCCTGATACACTCAAAAATCCCTTCAGCTCTATGCTATACCTCAGGCTTCACCGGTAACACAGTGTAAAGCTGTGTACTCAGGGACACACATCCAGCTCACAGAATGGACCAGACAGTATCTCCGGGCTCTTTGCACTCCATCATTGCACACATTCACTGTCAGCCAACTTGGCTTCTCCCAGCAAACTTGCCTTGCCTGGCTTTGTCTTGCCTTTTTTATGCTTTGCCCTCACAGCTGGAGACATCAAGCTCACAGTACTGCTGCCTGGCCATGCCATTTAGTGCAGATACAATGCCAGGACATATGTCATAGTCATCGCCAGTCTCAGTGAAGTCAAGGGGGATAGCCTTCACCCAGGATTTCCCAGCAGACTGAGTTCAGGGCAACCTCTGGTACAAACCCAGGGCCTGCATGTAACAGTCAGTCAGGATGTTATCCTCATAACCGGCTAAGCAGCTGAATGGCGGGCTGCACAAGACCCATCTTTCTGCCTGTTTCCCTTCTGCAATGAGAGAGAGACAGATTTTACAGGAGACGAATATGGGTGGCACAGCTGTTACTGTTGGTGCAGGTCAGGAGGTGCCCTGAGTGTGGAGGTAATGCAGAGGGAATGCAGGGTTATTGGTATCAGGCATTGGGGGTGGGTGAGAGTGGAGATATTGCCAGCAATTGTGAGAGTTGTAGACCATGAGTGCTGGTGAGATGTGGGTGCAGTAGCAGAGATACAGTGAACTGAGATATCAGTTGGTGGAACTTACTCTCAGCAGAGTGGAAAAGGTCATTGACAGTTTTCCTTCAAAGCTGGGAATTAGTCGGGGTAACTGTGCAGGGCAGCTCCAGATTCCCAGTGCCTATCTGGATGCACAACAGACTTTTATAGATGGTATAGAGCAATGTTCCCTCTGAGCTCCACAGCTGCATGCAGGCACAGCCACTCCCGAGTTCCGTGTACATTGACGCCCATCAAGGGGCTTTGATACCTGCCTCTGAAAATTACTGTTGTGCTCGGACATCAGAGGCCCATGTATCAGAGGGAAGGAGCATTAGAGTGAACACTGGTGCAGACACAAAGAATGGCAGTACATTCCGCAAACTCCACTGAGTGGTGAGCGGTTTCAGAAATAGTGCATGGCAGGACGGGGTAGAAACTGGATGTGAGAGACAGCATAGGAGCAGGGGTAGGTAATGTATGAGGGGAGTTTAAGATATGAGATAAACTCACTGGGCTTCACAATGACAAACTCTCAAAAAGACTTGACACAACCCAGACATAGCGAAAAAACATACACTTCGACCCTCTGTCCCCAGTTCATCTCTTATTCTAAAAAGTTCCTTGTCTCTTTTTGAGACGCCTCTGTAGCTCCTCCTGTTCTTCAAAATACTTAGCAAAGCTGAAATTCAAAAGGTCAAAAAGCCAAACAATGATGTACACAAAGAACAGTCGGAACACAACTTCTTCATTCACTATAAAGCAAGTAAAGTAAACAGAGGCTGGTGTCTGATTGTGAGCCACTGTTTGTAATGAGCAGACAATGACCTCCGACTAAACAAATAAAGTTTTCTCCCTTACTGTTGCAGGCATCCAGCATCTGCGCTGGTGAAACTCGAGCTCCAATATCATAATCCCTAGACAACTCGTTTATAAATGGATTAGTTGGAGCTAGTCTAGTTGGTAGTTCCTGAGAAATTTCCTTGCTGGAACATAAACTGGGGTTATCTATCTGATAAGATAAGGGATCAACTCCATCCTCGGCTTATAAACTGAATGCTGACAATCCAATTATTTTCTGTCTGCAGGCTCCACATTTGATGCTAGATCTGTGCTGAGTGAACTGATCTCAGTAAGAGTAGTTGAAGAGGTGTTTCTATTGTCTTTGCGGTGGTTGGCGGGGGTGGGGATGAATGAATAACTTACCCAGAATTCCTGCCAGGATGAATACACATATGGATGTACATCACACATCAGGATTGGGCTCAGCTGTGATGCCACTGTAGTCAAGATTTGGAGGAGATGCCGGTGTTGGACTGGGGTGTACAAAGTTAAAAATCACACAACACGAAGTTATAGCCCAACAGGTTTAATTGGAAGCACTAGCTTTCGGAGCGCCACCTGATGAAGGATCGGTGCTCCGAAAGCTAGTGCTTCCAATTAAACCTGCTGGGCTATAACCTGGTGTTGTGTGACTTTTAACTGTAGACAAGTAACCCTTTGACACTTTCATGGAGATGAGCAACTTGGGAGAGGGTCTAAAGAATACCTGAAACAATGTAGCAATATTAACCTTTTGTCTTGGAAATGACAGAGAAAATTGGAGGAAGGACTTATGAAAGATTTAAGATGGTAGAATCCCTGCAATGTGGAAGAAGGCCATTTGGCCCATCAAGTCCACATCAACTCTTGGAAGAGCACCACACCCCATCCCATAACCCCACATTTCCCATGGCTAATCCACCTAGCTTGCACATCCCTGGACACTATGGAGTCATTTAACATGGCCAATCCACTAAACCTGCACATCTTTGGACTGTGGGAGGAAACCCATGCAGGCACGGGGAGAATGTGCAGACTCCACACAGATAGTTGCCCAAGGGTGGAATCGAACCCAGGTCCCTGATGCTGTGAGGCAGCAGTGCTAACCACTGAGCCACATTTTGTGTGATTAGCAAGATTGGTGCCCAAGAAAATTTCATCAGCCACATTCAGCAGTGAGTAGAGACAGCAGTTGAGGTGACACTGCCAGCCTATATGGTAAATGGAAGAGGGAAGAGCTGGATTTGTAAGCATTCCATTCCTTACAGAGCACAGATCATTAGGCTGCTGCTACCCTTGATAGTTCTGAGAGTGCGAGAAAGTACAAATAAGTACGTCGACAACATCATGAAGGGCTGCTGGTGCAGAGACGAGGCAGGATTAACTATCCTTGTTTGTGATACAACACATTCTCATGGACTAACCTATGCAGCAGATACCTCCAGCTATGATACTACATTATGAATTAAAAAAAAAACAAAATCATACCAGTTATCAAAATTAAGGAGAAATGAGTGAATTGAGAAAGTTGTAAAATGTGAAAATCAATTCACTTTGTTTTACTGTATATACTCTATGATGAGATGTCCAATGTATAAGGCTGTTCCCCTGATTTCCAGTCAAACATCTTGTGAAAATCTACCACACACTGTCACTGAGTCCAAATCTTGGAATTCTCTATGCCAAGGGAACCCCTTTCAATACAAGATCTGCAATGGTTCAAGGTGAAAGCTCATCACAACCTCATGAATAATGAGGGATGGGCAATAAATGCTGGCCTTGCCTGTGACACCTACATGCGTAAATGATTATGAAAGATGTCTCATCAATCAACGTGACTTCACAGAGAGCGGCCAGTTTCATTTCAACAAGCATTGATCATACACATGCTGTCACAATTGTACATGGATAGGGATAATGAGAGGAGCTCTATGAGAGTTTAAACAAGGAGATTCTCAAAGAGTCAAACTGGAAAGCAGGAATTTTTTTTATTCATTCCTGGGATGTTGGCCTCACTGGCTAGGCCAGTATTTATTGCCTGTATCTAATTGCTGTAGGTCAGGAGTCACATCAGGACCAGACCAAGTAAGGTCTTCGCTAAAGGACATTAGTAAACCAGATGAGCTTTTCTGGCAGTCAACAGTGGTTAATGTGGGATTTGAACCCAGATGTCTAGAACATCACCTGACTTTCTGGATTAATAGTTTGGCAATAGCATGACTAGACCTTTGCCTCCCTTAATGTTCAGGTGACAAGGAGAAAAGGCCACAGTATAGCAGAAATCTTAGAAAGGGCAGCATTTATACCAGGTTCATAAAGCAAGGCAGTAGGAGATAGAGGGAATGAGTAAATGGGAATTGAAAAAAAAGGAATAGCCCAAAATAAACCCGACTGTAGAACCAAGCTTGAAGTAGTGCCAATCATCAGAGGGCCTCCTGTCTAACAGAATACACTGACATCAACCAAAAAGCTAGCTAAATTTGTAGCCTTGTATAAGGATATACACAATTGTCTTTCTTCAAAAAAACATTGTTAAAAAGCTTAAAAATAGTCAGGAAATTATGAAAATTACTGAAAATATCAAAATACTGATATCAACATGACTCACATTGGAAAGAGAAATGGGAACAAATCAAAACTCACACTTGTAGCCTTTGCAAGAATTACAGATATGGTTCTGGAGTGGCTGAGGCAAAAATAGAACCTGCAAGGGACAGAGTTATCAAGCGTGCCATTTATATTGAAACATGTGCACTGCCAAATTCCTGATGTGTTGTGGTCACTTCGAGGTGATACTTAATCTAAATGAGGCAAAGCTGATTTCTAAACTAACTTTGCTAAAATAAGAGAAAGGCTGGGTTTACTCCAACACAGGACCCCAGGAATGCATATGGTTTTGTTTCATATAAAAAGTACTTTCCTTTGATGATGAGTGCACCAACAATATTAAACTAAATTACTCAAAATTGCCACAAACGACCTTTCCAGGTTGTAACATCTGTGACTGGAGTGAACTTTAGAAAAAAGAAGTTTCTTCCAATTATTCTCCTCATTCTGAGCCTGTTGGCCACACTGGTGTACTATAACAAGTGAGGACTGTAAATGCTGGACAGTCAGAGTCAATGGAAAAAGAACAGCAGGTTAGCGCTGACCCCCCCACCCCCAACCTTTATTTCTGAGACCCCTCCCCAGTCCTGATCAGGGGTTATGCCCGAAATGTCAACTCACTTGGTCCTCAGATGCTGCCTGACCTGCTATGCTTTTCCCAGCGCCACATTTTATCAACACTGACGTGCTATTTCTTGGAATCACATCCCAATGATCTCCTTTCAGGGATCAGTTAACGGAGTTATGGTTGGCCTCTAGGAGATTGCTAAAGGTCTGTTTCCATGTCAGCTTTGCTGAAGGTACCGACTCCATGCAGTGATGTGGTTCCATCTGTGTTCCCTCCAGTATCACACTCAAATGGGCATTACTCAAAATGAGCCCTGGTACTTAGCATCAGTAGGCTTTTCTACAGGAAGACAGTTGGGGGAAGCAATGGGTCATAGACAATCTTGTCTTTCATGGATACATCATACATGATCACTTCTGTCAGCAGGCAGCTTTCGGGCAGAGGATTCACGCTGCGTTTTCCCTTTCCTTTTAGAGCGGGCTACAATTGACCAAAGCCTTCAAAACCCCCCAAACCCCAGGTGACAGCACTAATTCAACAAAGATCAGGATCAACTCTGGGGCCTTGGCAGTCTACAGGCCCAGCTACAATACACGCTAGATACACTTACTGAGCTGGCTCAGAGAGTTCCTGACATGAATGTTCTTTGGTTCATTCTTTTAGTAAGCGAACTGTGATCAGAAGCAAACTCCCTCATTGCTGAGTGAAAACAAGTTATCTACATTGCACAGAATTAGCAAATTAGCCAATCACATTCTTTGCATTCTGCTTAGATACCCAGGGCAATGTTTATTAAAGCACTGATCTCCAGCTAAACCCTCTTAAAGGCAAAGTAATCTTCAAAGGAGAAGGATTTCTTAAAACGCTGACTGCCAGAGAGATTATACACTCTATGGATACTGATGTTAATTATGGAACAAAAGCCGGTCTGAAACCAAAAATATTAAATGTAATAAAACTTTTACGTGTGGCAATTAGTAGCAAATACACAAATTTTTAAAAAGGCCTTTACTTTCATGAAAATATCCTCCAATGACCACATCTTTTGTTAGAAGCAGAGGACCACTGTGACATCCTGTCCACATTATACACTGAGCTTTTGAGATGATTTCTGTCAGTTTATTCAGTTGCACTCAAAGGAAAGATTCTGGCTTGTTAATAGGATGGACATAGGTTGCTATTCATTTTGCTGTCATTGCTCTTTCTGACTGTGAATCAGCCTTGGTTCAATAGGCATTTTGCCTGAGTCAGAAAGTTATGAGCTGAAGTCTGACTCCAAGATGTGAGCATAATATTCCTGGTTGAGGGGCTGCTCCACTGTTGGAGATGTCATCGTTTGGACAGGATATTAAACCCCATTTGCACTCTCAGGTGGACCAAGAAGAACCTCCAGCATTTTTTTCGACAACAGTAGAAAAGTTAACCCTGGGGTCCTGACCAATATTTAAACACAAGAAAAATAGATGATTTGTTCATTATTATGTCACTTTTTAGGGAGCTTGTTGTGTGGAAATTGGCTGTCATGTATATTACAGTAGAGCACACACTTAGGAAAGGGATATCGGGACAGTGGAGGTAAACACGCTGAATCAGCCGCAATCATATTAAATGGCAAAGCAGGCTTAACTGGTTGAAAGGATATAGGAATAAGAGTAGACCAATGTTCATCAACTGTAATACACTTGGAGACATCCAGTGGTTGTAAAAAGTGCCCCATAAATAGAGTCACTGAGATACAGCACGGAAACAGACCCTTGTGTCCAACTCATCCATGCCAACCAAATATCCTAAATTAATCTAGTCCCAATTGCCAACATTTGGTCCATATCCCTCTAAACCTTTCTTATTCATGTACCCATCCAGAGACCTTTTAAATATTGTAATCATACTAGCCTCCACCACTTCCTCTGGCAGCTCATTCGATACACACACCGCCCTCTGTGTGAAAAGCTTGCCCCTTAGTTCCCTTTTAAATATTTTCCCCCTCTCACCTTAAACCTATGCATCTAGTTTGGACTCCCTCACCCTGGGGAAAAGACCTATCCATGCTCCTCATGATTTTGTAAACCTCTTTCAGGTCACCCCTCAGCCTCCAATACTCCAGGGAAAATAGCCCCAGTCTATTCAGCCTTGGTGTTGCCAAGGTTGGAGGACCTAAGCTCCATTGTAAATATTTTCTGAATCCTTTCAAGTTACAACATCCTCCCTATAGCAGGGAGACCAGAATTGAATGCAGTATTCCAAGTGGCCTAACCAATGTCCTGTACCAGTGCAACATGACCTTCCAACAGCTATATTTAATGCATTGACCAATAAAGGAAAGCATACAAAACGCCTTCTTCATGATCCTATCTACCTGTGACTCTACTTTCAAGGAGCTATGAACCTGCACTCCAAGGTCTCTTTGTTCAGCAACACTCCCCAGGACCTTACCATTAAGTGCATAAGTCCTGCCCTGATTTGTCTTTCCAAAATGAAGTACCTCACATTTATCTAAATTGAACTCCATATGCCATTCCCCATGCAAGGTGTTTTTTAAACTTTTCATTGAGGGGCACATTGAGCACTGGTGGCCCCTTGAAGTTTAAATTCCCACTCATCGGTCAACTTCTCCAATCAGAACAACTTCTGTTTGCATCAAGAAGGCTGCAGGGTTCTCCTAGTGAGTGATAGAGACAACATTTGAGAAAGCAAAACAAGTCATATCTGGTCTGCCTCTAGTATGGAAACAGATCACACACTTGTTTTTCAGCTCTAAGGTATCAGGGCTAATAAAGACAAAAGGGAAATCCTGTACTGACCAATACTTCATTGACCACTGACCCAGAAGCGAAATGCTTGCAAACTGTGCTATGCAAATGGAGAGGACAATTTCAAGAAGATGCTATTTATTCAGAGTGCTCACTGGTGTTATATAAAGAACAATAGGAATTGTTTATAGTTATAAAGCACCTTTCATGACCTCAGGAGATATCAAAATGGTTTGAGCCAATGAAAATACTTTTGAATAAAATAAAGAGCTGCAGATGCTGGAAATTTGAAACAAAAACAGAAATTGAATTGGCCATGCTAAATTGCCCATAGTTGTTGGGTGCATTAATCAGAGGGAAATGGGTCTGGGTGGGTTACTCTACGGAGGGTTGGTGTGGACTTGTTGGGCCGAACGGCTTGTTTCCACATTGTAAGAAATCTAAATCAAATTGTTGGGGAAGTTCTCAGAAGGGTCACTGGACTCCAAACATTAACTCCATTCTTTTTTCACCATGAATGCTGCCAGACCTGCTGAGTTTCTCCAGCAATTTCTGTTTTTACTTCAGAAGTACTTTTGAAGTTTAGGTTATTAAGATGATCAGTTGAGCTTGAAACTTGGCCCAGTTTCATTTGCTAAAAGTGACATCAGTTCTATCATACGAACGGACAAATATCGATAAACAAAAAGAGTATGTTCAAGCCTTGCATCATCTTTGAATTGCACAGGAGCAAGGAGAGCCCATCGTTTCTCTTGCTTTCTCCATGGCAATACCAATCAGAGTTGACTTTTATTATTTGTTCACAGTCTGTGGGCATCGCTGGCTCAATAGCCAGCAGCTATTGCCTATCCCTAACTGCCTTTGCGAAGGTGGTGAGCTGAGATACTTGAACTACTGCAGTCCATTTGGTATAGATGCTGTCCAGGATCCAGTGACACTGAAATATCAATATATTTCCAACTCTGCGTACCAATCAGTACCTCTTTTCTCCTATAAAATAAATTTTGGTAATCATCTGAAATTTGGCATTCTTGCATTTGTCCTGATGAGTGTAAGATGAAAACATTTGGCACCATATCTCTTTGTTCAGCAACTTTCAAGTGTGATACTTCCAAGTGACGACTAATGAAACCATTCAGTTCATAATATTGAAAATAATATGTTGATGTATTTGCTTTTCAACAAAATGAACATCAATAAAGTTCCTTTATTGTAATATATCTGGTTGAATTGGGAGGTGAGAGACTTGAATGGTAAGAGGCCAACCATCACAGAGAATGCTGAAGAAACTCAGCAGGTCAGCAGTATTAGTGGAGAAAGAAACAGAATCAACGTTTCAAATCCAATATGACTCTTCTTCAGAATTTCAGCTTTTCAGCATCTGCAGTATTTTGCCTTTATTATGGTAAGATGGCCGCTTTGTTTGGATGACATCTGGTTCCCACTTATTGCCTGAAGACATAAACTCAATTATCATTAATGCAGCTATGCAGCTCCTCCATTGGGAGGAGATCTACACTGGCCCTATGAACAGAGCTAAATATTTGATAGAACAGAAACTACAAATACCTACATGAATATCTACAAAATTCCTTTGAAATATTGTTTGAATAGTTTAGAGCTTTTTTGGAGGTCAGTCATCTCAGCTTCAGGACTGCAGGAGTTCCTCAGTGTAGTATCCTAAGTTCACCCCAACCTCAAGTTCACCTGGACCACCTCAGACACCTCCCTCCCTTCCTGGATCTCTCCCTCGCCCTCTCCATCTCCATTTCTGGTGACTGACTCAACAACAAACTTGTTTCCCTGGCCCCCAACGCCTTATCTTCACTATGGATATTCAGTCCCTGTACACATCTCTCCGCCATGACAAAGGTCTCCAAGCCCTCCATTTCTTCCTCTCCCTCTGACCCAACCAGTACCCCTCCACTGACACCCTCATCCACCTGGCTGAACTGGTCCTTACTGTCAACAACTTCTTCTTCCAATCCTCCAACTTCCTCCAGACCAAAGGGGTGGCCATGGGCACCCGCCTGGGCCCCAGCTATGCTTGCCTCTTCATCAGGTATGTGGAATAGTCCATCTTCTGCAGCTACACGGCACCATTCCCCACCTTTTCCTCCACCACGTTAATGACTGCATCGGTGCCACCCTGTGCTCCCATAAGGAGTTTGAAAAGTTCATCAACTTCACCAACACCTTCCACCCCAATTTCAAATTCACCTGGACCTTCTCAGACACTGCATTTCCCTTCCTGAACCTCTCCATCTCCATTTCCAGTGACTGACTCAACACGGACATCCACTACAAGCTTCCTGATGAAGGACTTATACCCGAAACGTTGATTCTCCTGCTTCTCGGATGCTGCCTAACTGGCTGTGCTTTATCAGCACTACACCCTTCGACGCAGTATCCTATGCCCAGCTACCTTCAGCTCCTTCATCAATGAGGATCCCCCCATCATAAGATCAGAAGTAGGGATGTTCACTGATGATTGCACCATGTTCAGCACCGTGTACGACTCCTCAGACACTAAAATAGTCCATGTGCAAATGCAACAAGGCCTGGACAATATCCAGGCTTGGACTGATAAATGGCAAATAACTCATGTCACACAACTGCTAAGCAATAACCATCTCCAATCAGAGGCAATCTAACCAATGCCTTGTCATTCAATAGCTTTACCATCACTGAATCCATCACTATCAACATCGTGGGATTTAACATTAATCAGAAACTGAACAAGACTAGCCATGTGGCTCCAAGAAGTGGTTCAGAGAACAGAAATCCTGCAGCGAGTAACTCACCTCCTGACTCTCCGAAGCCTGACCACCATCTATAAGGTACAACTCAAAAGTGTGATGGAATACTCCCTACTTTCCTGGATGGGTGCAGCCCCAACAACACTCCAGAAACTCGACATCACCAATGAGAAGGCAGCCCATTTGATTGGCAACTCATCCACAAACCTCCACACCTTCTAACACCTTGTAGCAGCAGTGTGTGCTATCTACAAGATATACTGCAGAAATTCACCAAAGCTCCTCAGATGGCATCTTCCAAACTCACAACCACTTTCATTTCGAAGGGGAAGGGCAGCAGTTACACAGGAACAGCACTAGCTGCAAGTTCCCCTCCGAGCCACTCATCATCCTGACTTGGGAATATAGCACCATTCCTTCAGTGTCACTGGGTCAAATCCTGGAACTCCCTCTTTAACAGCCTGGTTGTACCTGCAGCACATGCACTGCAGCGATTCAAGAAGACAGTACATCACCACCTTCTTAAAGGCAACTGGGGCTGGGCAATAAATCTAGCCCAGCCAGTGACACTCATGTCTCATGAGTGAATTTAAAAAATGTATGGCAGACTGTAAGTTAAAAGCTCTCCTCTTTGATGGTCTTGCCCCTTCCAACAGAGAAATGGACTATTGTTGCAAAAACAATGGGTTTAGCTGTAAATAACATGAAAGGTTGAAAATAAACCATACACAATTAAAGATTTACTGTATCTGATTATCATTTAATTGACAGGCAAAAATTTATGCAGAAAAAGATAATCAAAATACATACCCAAGGATTGCAGGGATGTAAGAATTGACTCAACTCTTAATTGCTTACCTCTTACAGAATGACTAAGTGATGGTAGCATAGAAAAGGCTACTCAGCCCATTACATCTCTGTAGTTTTTTGAAGGAACACTTATCTAGAATCACCACAGCCTCAAGGATCTCCACAGTCCTAACATCTTCTCTTCCAACCCTGCATTTTGATTCTTTTCAGATGGTAATCTGATTCCCAATTGAATACCTTTGTTGAACCCACCTCTATCATAATTTCAGACAGTATGCTCTAAATCGTAACCACACACTGTGTGAAACAGAAATCACCTCTGCTTCTTTTGCCAATTACCTAGAATCCGTGCTCTCTGGATATCAATCCTTCCACCATTGGAAAGTTTCTCCTCATCTCTTCTGTCCAGACTGCTCATAATTTTGAATACCTCTATTAAATCTCTATTTTAAACATTCGTTTTTCCAAGAGAAAACTCCCAAGCTCTCCAATCTATCTGTGTAACTGAAGTTTCCCATTCAGGTACCATTCTTAAGATCTCTTCTGTGCTCTCTCTAATGTCAACACAGTTAAAAGTCACACAAAACCAGGTTATAGTCCAACAGGTTTATTTGGAAGTACAAGTGTTCGGAGCACTGTTCCTTCCTCAGGTAGCTAGCTCCGAAAGCTAGTTCTTCCAAATAAACTTGTTGCACTATAATCTGGTGTTGTGTGATTTTTAACTTTGTCTGTCCCAGTCCAACAGTGGCACCTCCACATCATAATATCAACACATCTTTACTAAAGTATGGAGCTAGAATTGGATGCCTTCATTGATTGAGGTTGTATCTTTATGTTAGCTATCAGGAATTCTTTATCTCATTGAAATGTCAGGTCAGGAGATTGGTCCTGACATTTCTAGTCACACCTCATGCTGCATGACTGTGATGTGTTGATACACATAACATAAAATGGACCATGATACACAAAATATGGTACATTAGAAAACATTTTCATTGTCAGGACAAACTAATTCATTCACAACCAGAATAGAACTGCACCTCCTGTACTCAGGACTACCAGAGGTACTTTGCCTCCAGAATTTGGAGTCATATCACACAGAGGAGTCAGTGCCTGCAGCAATGTGTGTGCCCTGCTGTTTACATTACAGTAGTGTCCTCAACATTATAACCACTGGACGAGAGAAACTACCTCTCTAGGAAAGACAAATACTTCTGCCCGCATAGCTTCCAGGCGAGAGGCATCAGATGACACGTCTGACTATTCATGTGTTAGAAGCAGTTATCAAAGTGCCAGGGTCGAAAGGGCAATGAATGCTTATGTGTGAAATCATCAGATGTGACATTTCTGACAGGCAATGAATTGTGACCGTGATCCTCCTGTTTGGGAAATAGGGGATCAAATATCAAATTACGAGGTATTTTGAGCAGAGAGGATTTTTTTTTAAAAAGCAGCTGCTACCTCTCCTTCTATCATTACTCAAAAAGCTTTTTTTTTGGGTCCCAGGTGACTGTTAAAGAGAGAGCTCCTGTGTGTCACTTTTACGAAGGGCTTGTGGACCTCAAAGGTTAAAAGCTAGACAATCTGTGAATTGTGCTGCACTCGTAACATTCGCTGTTGGCCAGATCTAATTTCCACCGACTCTTTGAAAGCGCCCCATTCTTTCTTTCAATCGAAGTGGGGTCCAAAAGAAAATTTCTTAAAGGACTGAATACATTGGAACACTTTGAATCCCACAGTATGCGCCTCTTCCTGAAAGACAGTGCTGACCCCAAAGAATGATTTTTAATTGAGGGTAGACATCCTGTATTTCATCGAGAGAATCTTCACTTGCATTTTCCCCACCAATTTCCTTACACTTTCAACTTCATGTGGTATTTCTGAGTGCAGCTCAACAACTTCACATCCAAATTACTTTCATTTTTCTTTTGTTTTTCTTTTCTTTGGTGTCCTTTGCAGTGGATAGTTGGTGAACTCGGCCTGGCAGCTCCAGCAAGCTATATGCAGAATGCGGTTCGTCTCAGTGGCGGATATAGCTGCTCAAGGCGACTGGAGGCAGTGGTTCCATGGGCAACAGGGACATCCTCCTGGTGTTCGAGGATGGTAGTGGCAGAGGCTGCAATGGACTTTTTCAAGATGGCAGAACCAGTAAGATGACATCTCGGAGGAGGACGGCCAGAGCAGGACTCTTGGCGAGATAGTGCAGGCAGCTTGGTCTAGCAGTGGAGCCAAGGATTCCTTGCAGTAGGCCCAAAGTGGAGACGCCTGGTTGCAGTGGGCCCGGAGCGGGGACTCCTGGTTGCAGTGGGCCCAAAGCTGGGGACTCCTGGTTGCAGTGGGCCCGGAGTGGGGACTACTGTGTCACCGAGGGAGCAGCAGAGCTCGGGACTCCTGGTTGCAGGGCGAGTGTATGTTCAGCACAGAACCCAGCATCAGCATCAGTGGCCGTATCGGCGAGGTTGGCTCAGCAGAAAAGAGATGGCAGTTGAGGTGGGGGGGACGCTCCTACATTGGTGGGTCTGGTGAGGTGGTGGAGGAGGGGTGTCACTGGGAAGCTGGCTTAGGACTCTCTTTCATTCTTTTTATTCTTAAACTATTCAAAATGGTGCCAGATTGTGGCAATTATTGAAACGTTTTACTGTATTATTCACTGCAAAAGGCCAGTGACAAATTAAAAGAGTAGAGTTTAACAGTTTTTTTAAGAAGTAACAAAGAAGATTGATGAGGGCAGAGCAGTAGATGTGATCTATATGGACTTCAGTAAGGCGTTCGACAAGGTTTCCCACGGGAGACTGATTAGCAAGGTTAGATCTTGTGGAATACAGGGAGAACTAGCCATTTGGATACAGAATGGCTCAAAGGTAGAAGACAGAGGGTGGTGGTGGAGGGTTGTTTTTCAGACTGGAGGCCTGTGACCAGTGGAGTGCCACA
The DNA here is from genome assembly GCF_004010195.1 of Chiloscyllium plagiosum. Taxonomy (NCBI): domain Eukaryota; kingdom Metazoa; phylum Chordata; class Chondrichthyes; order Orectolobiformes; family Hemiscylliidae; genus Chiloscyllium; species Chiloscyllium plagiosum. Next base: position 58,599,599 of record NC_057720.1, read on the forward strand.
AGGATCAGTGCTGGGTCCTCTACTTTTTGT
>NC_057720.1:58600077-58631808 GCF_004010195.1 Chiloscyllium plagiosum
GGGTGAGAGGGGAAAGATATAAAAGAGACCTAAGGGGCAACCTTTTCATGCAGAGGGTGGTACGTGTATGGAATGAGCTGCCAGAGGATGTGGTGGAGGCTGGTACAATTGCAACATTTAAGAGGCATTTGGATGGGTATATGACTAGGAAGGATTTGGAGGGATATGGGCCAGGTGCTGGCAGGTGGGACTAGATTGGGTTGGTATACCTGATCGACATGGACAGGTTGGACCAAAGGGTCTGTTTCCATGCTGTACATCTCTATGACTGTAGCTGAACATTTATTGTAAATGGTAGCATTTAAGGCTAAACCATTTACCAGCCTCAATGAACATGTTTTTGTATATACTTGGCATAAAAGTTGACCCTCTTTACAGCCGAGATATGTTACATTCCCCCCCAACGAATGCAAGTTTTACTTACTGTAGATTAGATTAGATTCCCTTCAGAATGGAAACAGGCCATTTGGCCCAACAAGATATACTTTATATCTGGGCACAAGGGATTAATAAAGCAATACAGGTCGTGTTGAGAAGATGTGTAGGAGTTAAAGACAAGCCCATTCTTTATGTTGGAAGCCACTCGAATCCACCTACTCAGTGTATAAGTTGATCCCAATTATTTTGGGTCTTCAAAGGTTTACTCATACAGTAACATCCATGGTGACAGCCAGGTTGTAAACCCTGTTTCCAGAGGCAGAAGCATCGATTACTAGAGGATACAAGTTGATGGTAAAGAACAAGGAGCGTGGTGAGAAAAACCAATTTCACACTGTCAGCTTTTACAAAATGGAACGCACTGTCTGAAAAGGTGGCGGAAGCAAATTTAATAGTAACTTCCAAAAAGGAATTGAATACACGTTTGAAAAAGAAAAGCTGCAGAGCTTGGGAGAAGAAACTGGCAAGTGGGACAAATCGATATCCCTTCTACAGATCTGGACCAAAGGCCATAAAGGCCAAGTGACCTCCCTCTGTACTATATCATCCGATGATTCATTGGAATACAAAGAGTTCCCAAGTTTGAATTGATGTAACTGTTCTCATTCAAGTTGTTGCTCGTGAGTGGAATGCACATCGCAAACCAAACAGAAGGAGAAGTCCAGATTATTGCTCACAATGACCGTCTATTGGCCCTTGCTGGTACATACACTTGTGTGACTGCGAAGTGGGGGGCAGGGGGGAGGAAGAGGATCAGGTTAACTGAAACATTCCACACGATCAAACCCAGTCCCCAGATCCATACTGAGCTGAGCTGACAGCACGCATGGTGTCGTACCCCATCCCTCAGAAAGGAGGAAACAACTATGAGGGAAAAAAGATGCAGCAGTCTCCTGGAGCTTCCACTATTCCTGTCTCCATTCAAACCTGGATGAGGTGAAAGATGCAGAATAATTTTCAAACGACTTTTGTCTTATATAGATTCACGTAACCTGATATATCCATTGTCCATCGAAAATCATGGTGAATCTTCCAATTAATGTTTGATGAGACAGGTAGCTGTCATCACCTTTATCCAATCCTCTCCCCTCTGCTTATGGAGAGGCTGACACATGGATCCGATGACAGGAGAAATTTGGCCATTAATCGTCTGCAAGACCATGTCATTTCATTCAATTTACTTGAGATCATTGAAGAGAGCACAAAAGACTATGGAATTCCAAATGCAAATTATGTTCTCCTCAAATTCATTTTCCATGCTCTTTTGTGCTAGTTTAAACAAAAACACACAAGAAGCAGACATTGCCCTAAAAACTAACCACACCCCAGGATGCAAGACCCATGACCAGCAGTTTCCACTAACTGTGTGTGTGTTTGCTGGCTTTCAAGGAGTCTCCAAAAACTAAGTTAGTTCTTCTGGATACTCCAACAATATCAATAGTGACATTTTACAAGTTTTTGAACATGTATTTTAATTTACTAAGAATCTGACTAATATACCTGAATGAAGCTGTAATTTCTTTTTTAAAATCAATTTCAGCCTTTTAAATTTGGGTCACTCATAGGAGATGAAAACACATTTTTGCTTGCATTAGCTATATTAATCAAACTGCACAAAGTCACAATTTAAAAATATTTTCCAAAGCAAAATGATTTTAAAACACTGTCTGATTGCAATCACGGATGCCAGATTTTTCATTCAGTGATACATAAATGAGTTTGAGGAGAAAATTGAGAAAAATGAAGCACTTTCCAAAATAAATGCAAACTTTCCCTGATTACATCCAAAGTGGAAACTCTTAACCTTAATGTGCGTCGGAGTTTCAGACATGGGCCCAGCACCATTTGAGCCCTATTCCATACTATCCAACATCTGCAAAGACATATTTTTCATTGCAGTTATCAGATAATGATCTAAAGCAGGAACCATGGTTGATTTTAACCCCCTGTTTGACGCTAACAGAAACCAGCTATACAAATCAAACCATTCAAGAATTCTGTACAGGAAGATGGATGAGATGAAGAGAGGATGAGGTAAATTGGAAATGATCAGTAGGCACCATTAAACTTTGCTTTTGAATTTCTGTTTTTGAAGGGAAATCTGAGAGTTGAGAGTTTGGACATTCTTGCAGCAGAGGGTGTGGTAAATGTTTCTTTTTAGAGAAAGGAAGAAAAGCTTTTGGGATTAAACACGCTCATCTGTGTGTGGCAAAGCAGGAACAGAAAGTTCAGAGACTACTGCAGCACCCAAAAAGCAAATAAAACAGGGTGAGGATGGAAGTAGTGGTAGCAAAGGAGCAATTATCGGACAGGTTTCCTTTCTCTGTCTGTCAAGTTGAGGGAGATAGATGAACGCATATTTTAAATGACAAGATAACTGATATATCCTGGTTTAATGACTTGCTTCTACAGCAGGTAATTCAATCCCCATTTTCCACACAATTTCAAACACAGTTTAAAGAAAGACATTTATTACAACAAAAAAGAAACTTCAAAAGGTAAAATTAGTTCTAACTTTTTCAATAGATTCCACAGTTAAATATATTAGAAATGTGACACATCAATTTCAGAAACATGTTAAAGAAAGAAATATTATTCTGCATTTCAATGGCTCAGTAATAAATACACAAACCAATGTTGTATCATCTTACAAAGACCAGGAAGGACACATGTTAGTAAGTGAGTCTGAGATCCACCCTTAATGCCTCTGGGCTAGGAAAGGGAAATACAAAAATATACTCAGCCAATGATCTTGCTTCTAATCATTATCCAGTCATTCCTCCTTTTGGAAAGTATATATGGACTTCGAGCAAAGTCAGGTCTGGACTAATGCTTTGTCCCCATCAATATTCTCTTGATTCCCCACTCCATAGTGCACATTGACAATGTTTTCCCCCTTATCTTGCCTGAGAGGCAGTTCTCATAATAAAAACCCTCAGCAACTTTTGACATTCTACTCTGAGGATATGATGAGAAGGTGCTGGTGTTGGACCTGGGTGGACAAAGCTAAAAATCACACAACACCAGGTTATAGTCCAATAGGTTTATTTGGAAGTACAAGCTTTCAAAGTGCTGCTCCTCCGTCAGGCAGCTAGCTAACTTACAAAGGAACTATAAGCTGGTGTTGTGTGATTTTTAACTTTGAGGATAAACATTCATAGTCCAATGAAGTCCTGTGCTCTCCTAAAGCACATCTACACAATCTGCATAGTGATAGCATTTGGTTTCAAATATTGAATGGTATACGACAGTCAGGAAGCATAGGAAGCTAGGCAAAGGTGAAGGGATGACACACCTAAGCAAAGATGGTATTGGTACAATAGTTGGATATGACCTTAGTTCAGTAGATCAGGTTGCAGAACTGGTTTGGGTGGTCATGAGAAATAGTCAGGGAAAGAAATCACTTCTGGAAATGACCGGCAGACCCTGAACAGTAACCACAATGTGGAAAGAAGTATATAAGAAAAGATATTAGGGGGTTATGATAAAGGGGCAGCAATAATCATGGGGGTTTCAATCTACATATAAATTGGAAAAGATCAGACTGACAAAGATAGAGAAAATGTGCAATTTATATATACTTTAACCTCATTTCTTTTGGAGTTTTGAATTTTGAACTCATGCACAGAGCTTTCTGTGTGTCTAAAGGTGTTTAATGATTAACTGGTAGGTATTTCTGCAGATACAGTGTTTTCTTTTTAGTCTGAGAGAGTTTGGGAAGTTTAATGGGGATTTGCTTATATTGAGAGAGCATATGAGCAAAAAATATGAACAGCATTCTGCATTAGGCCATCTGAAATTTTTGTTGGGCTTAAGGGAAATTCCCATAGCTTGAAAAAAATAATTCTTATAGTTTCAATTTGGGCAGATGTTGCAGATGTTTTGGCTGAAGTTGGATATACAAAACAGTTGCTCTGAGAAAGGAGAGTAGTTTAGCACTGAGAAGAAATAGGTTATCTCCGAGTAAGGAGTTAGTTTAAAAATTTGATACCAGAAGTGTTGGATCACAACCCTGATGTGATTATTTGAAGCTGAGAAAATCTAACCTCAGATGCAGAAAGGCTCTAGAAAGAGGCTATCAGATTATCAAGACAGAGAATTGAAGCCACTGTTAAATTACCTTATAGATGTGAACAGAAGGAAATTCTCTCAGATGTGAGTACTGTAAAGGAATGCTTTTGAGATTAATTAGAATTGTATTTTGCCGTGTTTTTCAAAAACTTTAAATGTAATACGTAAATTGTTTGGTTTATTCTATCTTCATTTCTTTTAAAACCCAAATCTGCAGCATTGTGAGTCTGTACTTCAACGAAAGACCACCTTGTTAAAACAAAAAGAAAAAAAATCTATCAAGCCAGATTGCAATCTGGGATGTCACTTGTTCAGTAATTACATCAATTGGGATCGTAACAACTGAGACTCTTGGTGGGATTTTAAAATTCACTCAATTTAAAAGGGACCTGTGTCTTTCTTTTTAAAGTAATGGCTATGAGATGGTTCTGGACATAAACCAGCTATACCACGGTGATGTCTATTGCGTGGAATTTGGAAATGGCTTTGACTGTGTCTAAGAGCTTTCCTGAATTGGAAAATATTGGTGGAGGCAGGTACAATTAGCACATTTAAAAGGCATCTAGATGGGTTCAGAGGAATATGGAACAAATGCTGGGAAATGGGACTTGCAATCAGTTTAGGATACCTGATCAGCATGAATGAGTTGGATCAGAGAGCCTGTTTCCATACTGTATAGCTCTATGACTGTATATAAATGCTGATTGTTTGAAATCTTTGACTAAAGGTAAACTGAGAGAGTTAGCAGATAAAGTGAAGAAATAAGTGAAAGCAGGAATTGGTAAGGATGGATACTTCAAACAAATATCCTATATTTAGAATAAGAAGAAAAGAAACCTGAATTTGAAATATCACAACTGGAATTAGCCAAGATACAGTTAGAAATGAAAAGACTTGAATTAGAGAAGAGAAAGAAAAAACAAAGGGAAATAGACTTAAAAAACTTGAAATGGAAAAGAGAGGAAAAGCAGACTAACACAAAAATTGAGGAAGCAGTCTCAATGAAAAGTTCATAGCTTTCCAGAGAGTCTATTAGAGTAACATGTTCTGGACCAGCCAGAGAGCAGGCTGTACGAGACCTGATATTCTAATTTCTGATTTATTAATTCTGTCATAATGCAGAATACCAAGTGTGGTAGCAGTGATCATAATAAGTTTCAATTTTATATTTCAGTTTGAAAGAGAGAAGAGTGGGTCTAACTTTTATGTTAAGAAAGGGAGCTGAAAATGTGTTCGTGGAAAAGCGCAGCAGGTCAGGCAGCATCCAGGGAACAGGAGAATCGACGTTTCGGGCATAAGCCCTAAGGGAAACTATGTGGACATAAAAGTTTGCCTCCTAGTAAAACTGAAGTTAGGAAGCAGATCAGAGAACACAATGGCAGACTCTTATAGGGATATATATTTCAGCATGCTCAGAATAAATATTTCACTACTATACAAAAACTAATGGAAGAGCCCACCATGCCAGAGTGACCAAATAAGTTCAGGAGAGTGTTAAACGTGAGAAAACAAAACATAAAATTATGGCAAGAGGAGTGCTGAGTCAGAAGATTGGTAAGAATGCAAACAGCAGTAGAAAATGACTAAAAGGTTAATCAGGACAAATAAATTACAGCACGAGAGGAAGCTGGCTAGAACTGTAAAAATAGATTACAAGAGTTTCTATAGGTATTTAAAAAGGAAAAGAGTAAGTAAAGTGAGAGTTGGTCATGAAGACAATGAAAATGTAGAACTAATAATAGATACTAAAGAGATGGAGGATGTATTGAGTAAATACTTTACTTCTGTCTTCACTATGGAGGATACAAAAGTATCCCAGTGATACCTGTAAAACAGGTAATTAAGGGAGAGAGAAACTTTGTGAAATTATAATCACTGGGGAAGGGGAACTGAGCAAACTAATGGACCTGCAGGTTGATAAATCTTCTGGTCCTGATGGATGTCATCTGAGGGTTTTTAATATGACAGGTGATCCATTGGTATAAATTTTCCAAAATTCATCATATCTATAGAATCCCTACAGTGTAGAAACAGGCCATTTGGCCCAACAAGTCCACACCAACCCTCCAAAGAGTATCCCACCCAGACCCATTCCCCTACCCTATTACTTTACATTTCCCCTGATTAAATTCCCTAACCTACACATTCCTGAATACTGTAGGCAATTTAGCATGGCCAATGCACCTATCCTGCACATCTCTGGATTGTGGGAGGAAACCAGAGCACCTGGAGGAATCCCACACGGACACAGGGAGAATGTGCAAACTTCACTCGGACAGCCGCCCAGGGTGCCTGACTCTGTGAGGCAGCAGTGCTAACCACCATGCCACCCTAATGCGCCGCCATATTCTGGAAAAGCTCTATTAGACTGGAAAAGAGGAACTGAAATCTCATTATTCGAGAAGGGAGAGAGGCAGAAACTAGGAAGTATAGGCCAATTACCTTGATGTCTGTCATGGGGAAAGTGTTAAAATGAATCATTAAAGGAGGTTATAACTGAGCACTTGGAAAAACTTAAGGTAACAAGGATGGGTCAGCATGGTTTTGTGAAAGAAAAATCATGTTTAATCAATTTGTTGGAATTTTTTGAGGGAGTAACATGCACTGTGGATAAAGGGAAACCATTGACGCACTGTACTCAGGTTTCTAGAAGGCATTTGAAAGGGTTTCACAACAAAGATTATTCCATGATGTGGAGATAACATACTGGCAGACAGAAAATTGAATGCTGAAAGTAAACAGAGAGAAATGAGTCTTTTCCAGGCAGGATGTGTTGGGTACAGGAGTAGTCTTTGCTGAACAATACAGATATATATGGAATGTATCTTGATTAAGGCCTGGAGAAGCAAGCAGAGTGCTGGAGCTCCAGGTTATTGCTCTGATTTTCATGCTGGGAACTGTTGCCATGTAGTTTCGATGCAGTAGATAGAAGCATGGAAAGCTGCATATCAGTGAGGCCAGATAACACAATAATGAAGATGTATTGCATGCAAACTGGCCTCTCACCAACTGGCAAGTTTCTCGTTTTCAATGCTTGGTTCCAAAATGGGACCAATAGCTGTCAATGACAAGAAGCCCCTCAGTGCTGATCTCATGCAATTCTCCCAGCTTAGTTTCCAATGTCTTCATTGTTCAGGGGCTGGGACGATTCTGCCCAATTGTTCCGACTGAAATAATCGATGATTCGAACCTCTCTGCCACCTTGTTAAATACAAACATCTCAATGATAAGCAGAAGGTGGTGATTCAGGCGTTTAAGTCTCTTCCAATAATTAATAAAATTGAGGCTGATTTTTACGTTTCAAATTCCATGTTTGCAAACACCCAATAACCTTCTGCTTCCCATACCAACAAGGATGTATTTACCTCCTTCTAATGCAAAGTTGTACAGCAATCAGTGAAATAAAAGTACTCTCCTCTGTTGGAAAACTCTAACTTTAAGAGGCTCCTGTGCTTACGAACCCACCAGAGAAAGCATCCTTTTCACCGCCACCCCGTCAAGACCATTCAGGATCTTATAAACATCAATTAAATCAGGTATAAAATCCTTATTTTTACGTTCAGTTCCTCTCATAATAAAGGACAGCATTCCATTAGTCTGCTTAATCACTTGCTGTACTTGCTGATTCATTTGTTGTGACTTATGTACTAGGATTCCTAGGTACCTGCAGACCTTGGAATTCTATAGCGTTTTCCATTTTAAAAATACTCTGCCTTTTTATTCTTCTTGTCAAAGTGAACAACTTCACATTTTCCTATTTACATTCTATCTGCCAGATTTCGTCCATTCACTTTATCCAGCCCTCTGCCTGCTCGCGGACCTCTGTCAGGACACACTCCATGCAGTGATCACTCCTACCTTTCCTCTCCAGCCAGCAGGACCTTCAGTTTCTGATGGTAAAGAAATGTGCCAAAGAGCCTCTCCCATCAATACCTTTGCTTTCTCCTCGCCCCTCTATGCCCTGAAGAAGGGTCACTGGACCTGAAACGTCAACTCTGCTTTCTATCCACAGACACTGCCAGACCTGCTGTGTTTCTCAACAACTTATCTTCTTATATCATCTGTGACCAATCTGCCCACACCAACCTGAAAATGACTCTCTGAAGTTCTGCATGTCCTTCTTCCATGTTCTTTCTACTAAAATGTGTCACCGCATACTTCTATACATTGAACATCATCTGCCACCAATCTACCCCCAACTTGAAATATCCTTCTGCAGTCTGATCTGTCCTTCTTATGGCTTACAATGTTTCCAAGCTCTGTATCATCTACAAACTTTCGATGATGAACTGCTAGCCCATTGTCCAGCAAGTAGGGTTTCAAACCCATAATGTGTCATGGTCTAATATGTTGTTACCTTGCCTAAATGTATGTAAAGGAAATCCCACAGGGCTTGAGACTCATTAATAGAGGTTTTAAGCATGAAGGGTACAGAATTTTGTGATTATGTTAGTGGAATCATTATTCGGAGGCGTGGCCAAATAAATCACAAGTTCAATATTATAGCAGTTTGGGAATAACTTAGACAGAGATCAGTCACAGCAATTCATGTTGAGTCACCCCTCCCCCTCTTTCATCTAGGTTTATTATAGGCCCAAAACATCACTCAACTGAGTTCCATGGCTGCTTGGTTCAGCTAATCACTGTCTGAACTGATAATATTTGAACAACACATTTGGAATTCAGTTTACAAAATTCAGAATTTCTTTAAATAACCAGTCAAAGATTAAACCTGCAAGAGAGGCAGTAATGTTACCAAAATAAAATGTATGTGTTTAATACTGTTGAAAAATAGCTATGCCTTTGAAGTTCTCAATCATGTAATCATAATTGCAGGTAACTATTTCAGGCCTGTTTTCAAACAACCTCAAAGAACAATCATTTAATAGCTAACCATGGCTCAGTTGGTAGCATTCTTGTCTCTGAATTTGGAAAGTTATGAGTTCAAGCCTCACTCCAGGGCGTTCAGCACAAAAGCGAAGGAATGCAGCAAAATTGGAGATGCTGACTTTCAGGTGAGGCTATAAACCAGAGGCATTTCAGGTGGATGTAATAAAACAAGGAAATGGATTGACAAACGTTCAGCCATAAACCAACATCACAAACCCTAAATATCTGGTTATTTATCCTCTTGCTGTTTGTGTGATTTTCTTGAGTGCAGGTTGGCTGCCTCACTTCCTACATGGTAACAGTACATTTCAAAAGTACATCATTACCAGAAAATTGATTTGGGACTCTCGCTTTCATTCTTAATTGTCTGTGTCTCTCCCTGAGCAACAACTCCTGTATCATCCCATGCTCTGGCCATTCTCTCTAATTCATCCACACTAATAATCCCATGAGAAAACAAACTGCTCAAACCTCAGCTTATTCAGTGGTTTGTACTCTGTTGTCTGGCTTTAGTCAGAGTATCATTTAGAACATTATTGCAAACAACAGAACCAGAGGTAGGGAATGAACACTTATTACCTTGTGAGCGATGCTAGAATGCCTGATATGTGGCAGTCAGATGAAGGCAGGTTCTTGCACCAATATAAACTTTCCATTGAATTTTAACCAGTTATTCAACAACGTCCAGGCTTTATAACAATGATTGACTACTGGGCGATATTCCAGATTTACACTTCAGGTAGATATTCCAGGTTAGCATTCCCATGAATCTATGCATCAACATCTTCTAGACGACATTGAAAAATATTTGAAAATGAAAACATCTTGCAATGACACAAGTCCTTGGTTTTTCAGTAGCAGACTAAGCTATCTCCACTCATCGACATGCTGACTGGTGTATAATCAATGTGCAAATTTGGCTAGTTGCAAGATCTGTGTATTCCATTAAAGCCCTATTTACAGTTCCTAACCGGAATGCTAATTGTGGCTCCCTCACCTGCCATCTACACAAGTGCTAATTTATAAACTATTTTATATAGAAAGAACTAGAACACTGTGCAGTATTAGAGTGAGCTAATGGTGACACAAAATTCATGCCAAGAAAAATAACTCTAGAAAACAAGTTTGCCATGCCAAGTTTGAATTTTCAATCAGATTGTTGAAACGAGTCACCGGGTTGGTTATTGGTATGTTAGAGCCATAGTACTTGTGGAGCAAATTCAACTCCCAAGGTTGAAACTGACTTTCATACAATTTGCTACTTAGTCAGCTGACAACAGGGAGAGAAAAACAAAAGGAATGAAGCTGCCAGTTGGTCATAAAAATCCAACTGGTTCAGCGAAAGGAGTAATACACATGAGCACGATTCCTGGCCTTCCTCGGGTCTTTGGATCGGATGTAACATCACCCACATCCTGGAAACAAAATGCGAAAGGAAAGCTCTGGCATTTCCCTTGTGGAAGCGGCCCTTACACTCGGATGTACACTTGACCATAAGCTCATGGGACTAGGGAACATGATGCCCAGTCATCAGAGCTGGCAATGTCTGGCAAAATGAGAAAGAGAAAATACATTTTCAAAGTGATTATAAAGTGTGCAGACTGTTTGGAACCAATTCTTTCTAAGATTCTAGAATGTTTTGATTAGGAACCTTCTTCAGCACATTTCCAGTGTTTTCTGTTTGTTTTTACTTTTGGATCTTTCTCCACAGTTAAGGATACATACAAACAGATGTGGAATTGAGCTTTTTAAAATGCAGAGTTGGGGCTGGGTAAACATTCAACTAAGCATAACTCTGATGCAGGCTACAAATACCATGGGACGAACCCTACTCATTCCATCTATGTACAAATGTGGATCCAAGTAAAACAGTTCTTTTTGAATTAGGTGTTTATCTGACTCCAACTAACAGTACAATCAAAGTTTTTACTTCCTTGCCCAATACCCTTCCTGTTTTTAAGTTTTGTTCTCCAGTCCATTTATCTATTATGCTTCTTTCTCGCTCACTCTATTAGCTTCTGCTTCTATCGCGATCATGTCTGTATGCAGAACCTGACAATGAGTGTTATGAGTCTGAAGAACAGCCTACTGGACATGAAACATTAACTGTTTCTCTCTCCACAGATGCTGCCAGAGCTGCTGTGTTTGTGTTTTTATTATCCATTTCCGATGCTTTGTTTCTGAATGAGTCTTGCTAAGCTAAACATCGAAGCCAACAACAGTCCAAAATCCAAGCAAACGAGGAGATGTCAGCTTCAGCTGAATCTTTAGCATATTCACTTCTGAGCCAGAAGCTAGTGAGTTCAAGTTCCATTTTGAAGGTCTGAAACCAGGATCTGGGCTGACCCCTCAGCGCAGTGCTGAGGAAATGCCACACTATTGGAGATGCCACTTATTGCATGAATCAAGGTCCTTTTATCAGGTAGTGACCTCCAATAACCACCCACATACTGCCTCAAATGTCCTGGCCAATGTTTATCTCTCAAATGCAAAACAGATTATTTGATCATTTATTTTGTTCCTGTTTGTGGCATCTTTCTGAGTACAGAATCTGCTGCTGAGTTTCTTCAAAATACAAAAGTTTCAAGACTTCAAACAAACCTAATTGGCTATTAAGTAATTGGGGATGTTCAGAACTTCTCAAAAGTGCTACAAAAATAAAAGTTATTTTGAACTGTCCAGTTGCAGACATGGATCAATGCTTGAGAATCCCTACTGGAAAAGTCCTATTGCCCACTCAGTGACAACCAAACGTTGTCACAGACTGTACATAACAACTTGGGACCAGGATAACTTGTAGCTCATCTACTCACTGAACCAACTAAGGAATCCTAGCCATTAATTAACAGGGAAGAAGGGAGAGATCACATTAATGAGAGGACAAACCTGGTGATACACAAAAATTGAAACTTGTCCTCAAAACTCAGCATCCCACAAGTCTGCGCATAACACAGGAAATTCTAAATGGGATAAAAAGAAGCCAAAGAAGTAACTTACACCATATCTGAACTTAAGAAAAATAATACATTGAATTTTATTGAAATATATTTTAAAATAAAGTGGAGTTTTGAATAAATATCTTAGCTGCAAACGCAATGTGATCCATTCTATTTACATTGCTGTATGAGATGTGTAAAAATAGAGTTAACAGTAGAATTGGAAATCTACTGTTGTTTAATCATTGCAACTGGGGTTTCTAGCTGCAGATTTTCCCTATTGTTGGAAAGATTTGATCTGCAACTGCTGACTAATACAGGTATTCTGACTCAGTTTTTCTGTACACAATCAAAAAAAAACTACCTTGCATGCTGGGAACCCACATCTCTCAAGATAAGGACTCATTGTCCAATAGAAGCAGTTGAACCACCTCATTTACTCTGTAATGCTGCCATTGGGTTGGGTTTGAAGAAGGTAATATATAACATTGCTTGCAGCACTAATGGTGACAAAAGCTGTAGTCAAAATAAAAAATGGCAGTAAGTGAAACTTTGGGAATTACAGAGACCACATACTACCAAATAGAACACCGATGGTAATAACTGCCAGTTAAATAAATCACAAAAATTAACAAAAGAAACAGAAAGCAAGTGGGGGCAATTCAAGGAGAATAACTTAAATCCACCAACACATACTGTTAACATTCTATAAACAAGGAGAAGTTATCATGGTGTTTGTGGATTGAAGGGAAAATATGTGTCACAATATTTCCTGCTCTCCTCCGCAAGGTTTACGGCTTTCCAGCCACTGCTTTAAAGATACAGCCTATACAACTGGAAATGTCTAATTGACTATCTTGAGATGTTTTACTCCCCTTCACTTCCACTCATGACCTGACATACAAGTTCAACTCACATTGCCCATGTTGGCCATCCTGGACTCAAACCTTACAATTATACGGTACACTGGGGAGATCTCAACCAGTCAGCATTCTATCCCGAGCCTAAACAGCTCGCAAGAAACTCTCATCCATAATATATAAGCAAATTGACTAATGACACACACCAAAAAGTAACAAAAAAAAGCATTGAAGGATTTTAAATTGCACTTTCTCCTGTTCAAACAGGTAACTGACCATTTGTACCAGTAAACCTCAAACCATTGCTAGACCCTTACAGTGCACTTATTAATTGAGTTGTTTTCATTCACACCAACTATTAAAATATGCCTGAGGAGCAGACAGCATAATCATAATTTACAGGCGATGGCCCTTTGAAAAGGAGATGGCTTCTTTGGAAGGGCTAGCCATTTTTTCCCCTTTCCTCTACTGTTATTTCAAAGCCCTGTAAACCTTTCCCTCTAAATATTTATCCAGTCCCCTTGTGAACGTTACTACTGAATATATTTCCACCAACATTGTGGTCAATGCATAACAACAATGCAAAGGAAAATCTTTTCTCTTGGCTGTTCTGGTTCTTTTGACCTGAAATTTGTGCTGTCTGGTTACCAATTTTTCTGCCACAGAGAAGTGAAGGAACAAATGACTGCGCGTCAATTAGCAAATGTGGCCCAGTAGAAATGGGTGGTACATGGCTGAGAAAAGTCTAAGGTTCCATCCTATTTAGCTGGCTCCAGCCATGGGTTTAATATGCAAATGTCCAGGTGGGATGGTGGAAGAAAAGGAGGGAAATGGGGTCAGTGCCCTAGAATTGGGGAAGGAGAGGAGAGGGGATTCAGCCAAAGGTTTTGTTCTTGAGGGCCCTATGCTGACTATGCTCATAATAGTCCACATACACATAAATGGTGGGTGAGGACATGGTTCAGTCAGACTGTGAAGCTACCACAGTTAACTAGTAGGTCTCACTTACTGGCTGGACATACATATTTTAGTTGCAAAATGTCAGATTACCAGCAGAGTCAGCAAAACAAAAGCCATCCCTGATCCTCTTGAACAGGGTAACAGGACACTGGAGTGCAAGAGAACGTGGGTAAAAAAAAAATCAGTGGCAAGATGATTCCAGAGGAACAGTCAAATATGAGGAGACAATTTGTATGTTTGGAGATTAAATTGTGCAATTATAAGAACATCATGTTTAAGTATACAGGTCAATAGAGCAAGATAATTTACTCTTTACCCAAAAATGCCCATCTATCAAACCAGCTGGAATGAAGCATTTTTTAATGAGTGCACAATTGCAACTTTCTTAAGACTTCATTACAACAAATCAAAATGTTTCCCAATTTCTTTTGACTCTTTGCAACCAAATTTAAGTCCAAGCAGAGCTCTGAAACAAGAGTGTGACTTTGCAAGTAAATTTCTAATGGCTGTTTTGTTGGCTGTGTGAAACCAAACACATAATTCACATACATGCATGGAATGTTAAAGAGCAGGAATGTAAACGGCTTGTTGCCCTATGTTAGGATTAACATGCAGTCAAAATTAACTGCACTCAGAGCAAAAATAATGCTATTTATCATTTCACAAAATTCATGTGCACACAAGGCACAATTCTAAAAGGTAAAGCTCCTCAGAGAAACAATGACTTTATAGACAAACTATTTTTGTGCAGCTTTTAAATAAGGCCATAGTTAAGTGTGGCTGAAGGGGAATCAGAGTTTTAAAACATCAAATGGGAAGCTCACCAGCACACTTGCTGTTCACCTCTGGCCCCCTGAGCTTAATGACCACAGAATCATCCCATTCAACACAATGTAACTTTGATCTTTTAGTCAGCTCCAATCAATATTAAGATAAGGCTGTTCAAAGTCTGACTGTTTTAACAATCACAAATCATTCTGTTTCATTGAAGCAGTCCTTTAGTTAATGATCCAGCAATAGCACTAGAGCTTGAAGCTTGTATTTTTAGGAGCCCAATTCCACAGCCTTGGGGACTAAACGATAAATCCATACAGGTGTTGCATCCTGCCATCATTGAACAAAAACAACAGCAATCCATTTCCAAAATTCATCGCATCACCATCTTCCACCTTGCTGTTTTGGCCATTCTTAGGAGATGAGCTAGGCCCACCAACCATGGGGAGTGGGGTAGGGGAGCCTTCTACACCATGGCCGACCCAACACATAGAGACATACTCATATTTGAGCAGGTGCCCTAAATAACAAAAAGCAGCAGGAATCCTCCTGGTCTATTTCCCCCTCCCTTGTTCAGCCATCTCTCATTCACATCATTGCAGAGATTACAAACCAGGGATCAAACTTGGGATCTTGCCACCTTGTACCAGTCAGTACTACAAATGGTGATACATTTATTCACTGAATCAAGGCAAAGATCTCAATCAACGTGCTTTTAAAGTCTTGATAAATTACAACCATATAGAAACCCATTAACAATGTATAAACATTCATTAAAAGTTGAATAAGAAAAAGACACACAACACGAGAACACGAAGTGATGAGAAGTAATTATGCTAATCTTTAGGAGATGAAGTACAAAGACAGAAGGATCTTTTTGTAAACATCTTAAAAGCAAATTGTTTCCTATCCATTGAAATTTTCTTCAGAAGAATTCAGAAACTGAGCTGCCTCACTTTATTTAAGCCTCTGTTGTAGGCCTACAAAGATCAAAATCAGTCCGGAAGTCCTTCATTTTTCCTTTATAGCTCACCTGAATCTGACCAAACGAGCCCTAAGGTAGAAACCCAGAGGTAACAACTGCAGACCCAGTTTGACTAAAAGGCATAAGGACCCTCCAGAACATTAAATAGATGTATGTATCCACAAGCTATTGAAAACGATATACAAAATCACAGAACAGTACAGCAAGTTTACAGCCATTAAGATTGTCAAGTCTGAACTTGTATTGTTCTTCGCATGATTGTCTCATGTGTTCTTAAACATTCTTGTCTTTTAAACAACACTTAAATTCCCTTTTAAAGGAACGTAGGTTCGCGATTGAGCAGCTGCAAATGCAAGAGTGTGTGCGTGAATGACTGTGCGTGGTTGAGTGAAAGGTGTATGCAGTTGGGCAAGGTGAATGTGTGTTTGCATGCATGCAGATTGGTGAGAGAGTATTAAAGCACATGAGTGAGAGTGGTTGGGCAAATGTGTTAGTGTCAGTGAGGGATAGTGAACAAGTGTGAGTGAGAATGTGCAAGTAGTTGAATGAGCATGTGTGTGAGTCAGTGTGTGCATGCAGGCAGAGAGTTCATGTGGACACTATGTACCTAGGTGCATGCTGGGCAGGTGAGGGAATGAGAGTCTTGTAAGTGTAAGAGTACAGATGAGTGGGTGAGAGCGAATGCTAATTCCGTGTGCTGTTTAGTCTGTTTACCCACTTAGGTTGCAAGCAAACCTCTAACATAGCTGTTATAAAAATGCATCCATACTGAGGAAGCATGATAGCTACTGAAAATGTGTTGCTGGAAAAGCGCAGCAGGTCAGGCAGCATCCAGGGAACAGGAGAATCGACGTTCCCTGGATGCTGCCTGACCTGCTGCGCTTTTCCAGCAACACATTTTCAGCTCTGATCTCCAGCATCTGCAGTCCTCACTTTCTCCTCAAGCATGATAGCTAGGCAATAAAAGTTGACATTTTACTTTGATCACAAATTAGCTTCACTCAGTTGCAAGAAGATCCAATCACACATTTTTAAAGACAGGAGCTGGAGAAACATGGTGAATCGTTATGATGGTGTGTGGTATCAAACTCTACAGACCTAGCAGGACTAATCTGCCATTTCCGATGCAAGTAGTTCTGTAACTTGATCCCATTGCGTTGCCATCCTCTTCAAGAGTGCAGCAATGTGCGCAGGCACATTTTCTGCAATTAACACCAAGTCACAATCTTGTTATCAGTCTGGCAAGGACCGGGAAGATAGCAACACAGGAAAATGCTTTGTGATACTGTATGGGCAGTGGGAAGGCCCAGTCAGAATGGCAACTACTATCTCTGTTACTTAAGGCACAAATAAGCAGGAGTT
The DNA here is from genome assembly GCF_004010195.1 of Chiloscyllium plagiosum. NCBI lineage: Eukaryota > Metazoa > Chordata > Chondrichthyes > Orectolobiformes > Hemiscylliidae > Chiloscyllium > Chiloscyllium plagiosum. Next base: position 58,617,354 of record NC_057720.1, read on the forward strand.
CCTAATGAAACACCAGCCTGAGGAGATTAACTTTGTCAGGTAATGAGCGTAAGAGATTCAATTCGCATTCTATCAGTTTAACTGATATCAGCCTGACAATGACATTGAGATGAAGAATTCACCTCCTGCTGAAAGTGCAGTTAGGTAACAGTGAGGGCAATTTGTGGGGTGCCGTTAGGGAAACTAGAAAATGGGTGACAATCATAGAATCGCTACAGTGTGGAAGCAGGCTATCTACACCAACCCTCTGAAGAGTATCCCACCAGACCCACACCCTTTCCTATTCCTGTAACCCTGCATTTCCCCATGGCTAATCTACTTAACCTGCCCATCCCTGGACACAATGGGCAATCTAGCATAGCCAATCCACCTAACTTGCACATCTTTGAACTGGGGAGGAAACCCATGCAGACATGGGGAGAATGTGCAAACTCTGCACAGACAGTCGCCCGAGGGTGGAATCAAACCCGGGTCCCTGCAGCTGTGAGGCAGCAGTGCTAACCACTGAGCCAGAGAGGAAAAAAATGCAGTTTCTTGTTATGTAGGTCAGACAAGGAAAGGGTAAGGTGCTATGTGGAGCTGCCATGTTTGAATAGCCAATTGCTGACACCATCTGTGTAATAGTATGAAGAATGGCCCATTGGGCGAACTTGCCCCAGGTTCAAAAATTGTTGTGGGACTCCACCCCATCAACAGTCTACAAGGGAGAAAGAGTGAAAACTGCCAGAATGAGTCCCACTAATGAAAGCATGTTATGTGTGTTCCTGTCTCCCAACGATAATATGAGAAAGTGAATATGATCCATACTAACCACAAATTTAGCAGAAGCCAAGAACTGGCGCAGAGTCTGCAGAACACCCACTCACTCCATACCAGCCCTCACTTTGTGTCTGTTAGTTTTCCTGTGGTCAACTCCATTTTATTTTGTTTGCTTGCTTGAATTATAAACTTAAAGTGGCTCAAATTCCAATTGTATGATATAATTTAAAATATCTTTTCGTGGTCACCCAGTTATATTATTATAAGTTGTAAATTTTAATTCTGCTTCATGCTAAATAGCAGCTCTGGCAAAAACACTATCCTTTCTTCAGAAACAAGTAAATATTAACCCTTACTTTGCTGAATAATTTGTGGAAATGTTCTACAAACTGCCTGTTACAGTGGAAAACATAATGTTTTTTTTGGAAGCCAGATGATTGCCCAAGGCAAGTTCAAAAATACAGGTCAAAAGTTTAGAAAAAGCAAGACAGAAGATGATTCCAGGTGTGGAGACTAAATGATGGGAGGGAGACAAGAGTGATAGAGATGCAAGACACAGTTTGAGATCCTGGGAAAGAATCTTCAGAGTATATTGTATGGTGCAACGAGTCTTCAGTCTTTGAGGAATTCAGCCATTATAGGTAGGAAAGTCATAGAAATTTCTAACTCATCCCTGCTGACCAGAAATTTTTCATCAGTCCCATTTGCCAGCATTTGGTCCTTATCCCTCTAAGCCCTTCCTATTCATATTCCCATCCAGATGATTTTTAAATGTTGTAATTGTACCAGTCTCCATCACTTCCACTGGCAATTCATTCCATACACACACCAACCTCTGTGTGAAAAAGTTGCCCCTTAGTTCCCTTTTAAATCTTTCACCTCTTAAACCTATGTCCTCCAGTTTTGAACTCCCCTATCCTGGGAAAAGACCTTAGCTATTCACCCTGTTCATGCCACTCTTGATTTTATAGACACAAATAAGGTCACCCCTCAGCCTCCAACACTCCAGGGAAAACAGCCCCAGCCTATTCAGCCTCTCCCTATAGCTCAAATCCTCCAACCCTGGCAACATCCTTGTAAATCTTTTCTGAACCCTTTCAAGTTTCACAGCATCTTTCCCACAGCAGGGAGACCAGATGGTGAAGATTCTGATGACTGGGTTTGAAATGTAAACTCTGTTTCTCTCTTCACAGATGCTGCCAGACCTGCTGAGCTTCTCCCAATGTTTTATTTTTGCTTCAGATTTCCAGCATCTGAAGTATTTTGCTTTTATTTAATTCTTGAGTTTGATATTGTGAAGTTGCAGCTGATTTTTAAAAATCTGTTCCAGGGAAAAGAGTTTCACTGGTTGGACCAGTATTTGTTGCTCACTCCTAATTGTCCTGGAAAAAGTTGTAGTGAGCTGCTGCCTTGAATTGTTGCAGTCCTCTGGGTGCAGGGACATGTATCGCACTGTTAGAGAGGGAATTCCAGGATTTTGACCCAGCGACACTGAAGGAATGTGTGGCTTTACGATGAGTCACAGAGATGTACAGCATGGAAACAGTCTCTTCGATCCAACTCATTCATGCCGATAGATAACCTAAATAAATCTGGTCCCATTTCACAACATTTGACCCATATCCCTCCCATTTACCCTTCCTATTCATGTAACCATCCAACTGCCTTTTAAATGTTGTCATTTGGCAGGGAACATGAGTGGCTTGGTGTTCCCATGTATCTGCTGCTCTTGTCCTTCTACATGGTGGAGGTCATGGCCTTGAAGTGTGCTCTCTAAGGAGCTCAGATGAATTTCTGCAGTGTATCTTGTAGATGGCACACTCTGCTGCTACTGTGTGTCAGTCATGGAGGCAGTGAACACTGAAGGTGGCAACTGGCTGCTTTGGCTAAGACGTTGTCAAGTTTCTTGTATGTTGTAGAAGCAGCACTCATCCAGGCAAATAGAAAGTATTCCCTCACACTCCTAACTGGTACGTATAGACAGTCCCTGGGAAAACGGGAGATAGGCAGGGCAAAAGTTAGTCGCGACTGACTTCCGAGCCTCTGAGCTGCTTGTATGTCTCGTCCAGTTTGATTTCCCGTCAATGGTAACCTACAGCATGTTGATAGTGGAGGATTTAGTGAAGGCAATGCCACTGAACAAGTGAAGTTGAGATTCTCTCTTGGTGTAGATGGTCATTGTCTGGCACTTATGTGATGTGAATGCTACATATTAGCTCAATTATTACTATCATTATTATTAACATGTTGTCTAGGTTTTGGTGCATTTGAACATGGACTGCTTCAGTACCTGAGGAATTGTGAATGGTGCAGAACATTGTACAATCATCGATTAACTTCCCGCTTCTGACCTTATGATGGATGCAAGGTCATTGATGAAGCAGCTGAAGAGAGTTGAACCGAGGACACTGTCCTGAGGAACTCCTTCAGAGATATCCTGGAGTTGAGATGACTGACCTCCAATAACCACAACCACCTTCCTATGGGACAGATGTAACTCCAACCAGTGGAGCGTTGTCCCAATAATTCCCATTGATTCCAGTTTTGTTAGGACTTCTTGATGCCACACTCAGCCAAATGCAACCAAGATGTCAAGGGCTGTCACTCTCACCTACCTCTGGTGTCCAGTTCCTTTATCCATTAAGGGTGTCATGAGGTGTGGAGCTGAGTGGTCTTGGTGGAATTCAAACTGGGCATCATTGAGCAGGTATTTCATTTGCAAGTACTCCTTGATAGCACTTTTGCTGACACCTTTCAGCACTTTGTTGATGACTAAGTAGACCAACAGGGTGGCAGCTGGCAGTGTTGGACTTGTCCTGCTTTTTCTGTACAGGACACATCTAGCAATTTCCCACATCTGTCAGATAGATATCAGTTTTGGGAGTGTACCCAAAATAGCAAAAGGAAGGACAGTTTTATTGAACTCAGAAGAACAAGATAAATAAAACTTCAAAACAACAATAAGAAGAGAAATATCATGAGTCTGGAAAGAGAGAGAGAGAGATTGCTTTATGACAAAGGGTTAGAACTCATCATTTATAGACCATTGGTGCTGAATTTAACGTACATGCGTTAAATTGATGTGTAAACCATCCTGGAACTTGAGGAGGAAGAGATACTGTGAAGGTTCCTTCTAATATCAGCCTCACATGAACAGCTGCTCATCCTCAAACAGCCAATCAGTTTCATAAAGTTGCCGCATTTGTACATTGATTGTTATTGAAACATGCAAATCAGGGCCAGTACTTAAACAGCGCAGGTACGTTTCAATGAGGAGATCTGTATTTCTGCATTGCCACTCAAACTCTCTGGCTCAGAAAACAAACAACTAAAACTGTGGTGCCTCATTCTCATAAGTAGCTAATTACGACTTTTCAAAATTGTTCACAATTTGAGGAAATTACCTTTTAACCCAATCTTTCTTTCCGTCTCTATTTCTCTGACTGTTATCATTTGATTTTAATTCAGTATTTCCTTCAGTTTTTTTTTCTTAATTCTTAAATCACATTGGTTATTCACAAAGATTCCAAATGCCTTGTTGCCTTTACCATCCTGTTATCAGCTCACACTTCCAACAAGTCTGAGTTGAAGGTTCCAGACAAGGTCTCGCCGATACGGTAACCAATGATGACCAAAGCCTGGGCCTATGTTGACTAAGCTGCACTGAATCAGCATTTCTACAGGTATAGATACCAAATATTCAAAAAGGATCAATTTAAGACAGTACAAACAAACAATGAAAGGATTTTCAAAAGTTATCTTTCTGAAATATTAACTGTTTCCCTCTCTGTAAATGCTGTCTGAACTGTTGAATATTTCCAACATTTTCTGATTTATTTCAGATTTCCAGCATCTGCAGTATTTTGCTTTTGCTTAAAATTCCAAAAAAACTAGTTACTGTCCAAGCACAATAACTTCCAGCACCCCTGATCCAATGTGGAATTGTAATCCAGGGTAAATTGTATATTTGTTGAAAAATGCGGTGCTGGAAAAACACAGCTGGCCTGCTGTGTTTTTCCAGCACCACATTTTTCAACTCTGGTACTCCAGCACCTGCAGTCCTCACTTTCTCTTAATTGTATATTTGCTGTCCAATAGCAAGGTATTACCTAACTCCACACAAACAGAATTAGGTCTGAAGTAAATATTTTACAGTTTATATTCCCTGACAGAACTGGTGAATGAATTGACTGTAAAGACCCATTGTAAACATATCCATTTACCCAGCTTTTGGGAGCAGTAACAATAAGCAAAAACATATTTTGGGATGAAAAAATCAATAATGTGTAAACCAAATTTTACAGGGAGAAGTACTGGTAAAGTATGATATTCTACAAAAAGTAGAACGAGTATATCTTGAATAACTTTCCCATGCAACTCAATTAGATGAACAGTGACAGGACTGACCCTCCGGTGGATCTCTCTCATTTGCAATGGAACAGCACAGTAGGCGATTGTCTTTACAACAGAGAGGAACACACATCAGGTTTTAAATTCCTCTTAATCAGTGAGTTTACTATTACAATACCATGTCGTTATTGTCTTTTCATAGGGCAATTTTTAAAAAGGAACTACAGCCTCCACATTGACATTTTTTACTATTTTAACTGAACCAGTTTAATATGAACCACATTATACCCACAAGTAAACCAGCATTGCGGAATGAAATAGACATATAAGGGCTTTTGCCGGAAACGTCGATTTCGAAGCTCCTCGGATGCTGCCTGAACTGCTGTGCTCTTCCAGCACCACTAATCCAGAATCTGGCTTCCAGCATCTGCAGTCATTGTTTTTACCTCTATATAAGTTAAAGAGTTGGAAAACATCTTAATTATTAAATTTTAACTTCTATGTGCTTGGTAGAATGCAAGGATAATCTTCACTGTGAAGACTTGACCAACTCTTGGGTTCCAGGGCGCATGATAGTTTATTTGTAAGCTTCATCCACTCCAACAGTGGCCAAGGCATTTTATGCTAGTTAACCAGAAGAATTCACACTAGGCTATCGATTTACTATTTGCAGGGACTGAGTGGGAGATAGATCTCAAACTGAGAACTCACTCATCTCCGACACAAGAGTTAGATTGCATTGTATACCCTCAGGGATAGAAACTGCCAACTTTGGCACCCCTGGGAGGCTTGGGGGTGGGTGGGAGGTTGATGCCTAATCCCTTTGCATTTTGGACACTTAGCAGGTCTGACAGTTTATTCGGAAATTAAAGTCTTGCAACTAACTACCGAGCACGGCACTTTCCAAACTGAAAAGCAAAACACAACTCCAACCTGAAAGGCTCCATGTTTGCAAAGCCGAGAGCCCGTTTACTGGAAGCTGATTGAAAACGAAGATAAACCTTCCGATGGGATTTATTTACAAGTACAGATGTTTTAAATCGCATTCAGGAACAAACAAAGTTTGTGCTTGCTGAAGTTAGATCTGAAATTGACACGGTGTTCACGTCAGTGACTTCACCTCATTTACTCAAAGTTAATGACAAGGACTGTCCCGGGAGAATAGTGGCAGAGAGAAATATTATATAACTACCATTCTACATGCATTTATCACCCAAAGGTTATGCAACGTCTACACAACTTCGAGTCCAGCCGTGTTCAAAGACTTGCACCAAATTTATTTCCATTTAAAAAAAAGCCTTCTAAAGTCTGAATAACTCGGGATCCGTTTTAACTAAATTTAACTCGCAGCTAATGTTTGCAGGGAAAAGAAAGCCTGAATTTGCAGACTATGCAGTTCCCTTACCGTTAGCGAAGCGGTGAAGCACCAGGTTGGATCCCAGGAAGAGGAGGAGAGGTTGGAAATTTGCAGCCCAGCCTCTGGGATGTTTCGCCCCGGGATGGTCCATTGCTGGATTCGCTGCTGCTTTTCGGCACATCCACACAGCGGAGATTTACTTTATCTCGGAGTTGTTACAGAGCCAGAGGGATTCTGTTTCGGCGTCTCCCTTTTTATTCTGTTGTTGCTTTGTTGCTTCGTCAAGCCCGCTTCTGCTTCCAGCCCTCTATAAACTCTGCACCATCGCCGCTGTCCGCTCGCACACGGCTTGTTGCTGCTCTGACTCGGGGATGTTGCAGACAGACTCCTCCAGCTCTCGGGAGCTCTCTCTCAGTCCCCGCAGCTCAGCCTCGGTCAGTCCCGCAGCAGCTCAGCTGCGCCACCCTGAGCAGACAGCCAGAAATTCAGCATCACCCCACCGAGGTCATTCATGCCCCCCGGATTACTCCACCCCTCAACTTAATGCTGCGTGAGGCCGGCAAACCACATTCTTGTCTCCACTTTCTTGCAAGAGGTTCCCCAATTTGTCGTCAGAAGGCAACCACTCAGCGTCAAGCATTACTGTGCAGAAGAGGTGTCCCGCTGTTCCCATCATCCCATTCTCAGAAGCACAGACAGATTGTTCAGGCAGGTTAACCTTTTTTGGCACCAAGATTCAAACCCAGAGTTCCTCCTGCCATTGCACTACATACCACTCTAGCCTGCAGAAAACAAAGTTAAAAATCACACAACACCAGGTTATAGTCCAACAGGTGTATTTGGAAGCACTAGCTCTCTGAGCACTGCTCCTTCATCAGATAGCAGGAAGCCTTTCACTTTTATATAGAACTTCTCATCAACCACTAAGCACCTCAACACCCTTTGTGGCCCATGGAGTACTTCTGTAATTGTGCAGCCAATATGTGCACAGCCATCTCTCACAGCAATCTCGCAATGTGATGACAATCAGGCTTCTGTCATGTTGATTGAGGGGCATATGTTGGTCAGGACATTGGGTTAACTCCCCCAATGAAATAGTGTGTGGGATCTGTTAAGTCCACCTGAACAGGGAGATGGGGATCTCAGCTTAACATCTCTCCAGAAGGAAGCCATCTCCAACAGTGCAACATTCACTCAGTGCTACAAAGCAGTTACTGAAGCAGAGAAATCCCTCCTGGCTACAAAGCAGGCACTGTCCAATGCAAGGAGATTGGCAGCGCCACAATATGGGGCATAAGGATGAACAAGGTAACGTGTGAACCTAATGGGACAAAGAGCACCAGTACCACTCCATGAGGGTGAGAGGAAGACAGAGCTATGGAGACAGAGATAAAATGAAAGAGGCAGTGAGAGGAAAGAGGAGGATGTAAAGCTATGCCCTAAGTAATAATTGGCTCCAGTCTGCAGAGTTAAGCAGAGGGAGAGTGTTCAAACACCAACTTGCAGTGGGATAAAAGGGAGGAGTCAATCAATAACATGTTAATTTCTCAAATCTTTCAATTTTACACTTGTTTAGAGGAAATTAGGAAAGCAAAGGGGGGGGGCATTAAAATTTTGGCAAGTAAAATCAAGGAAAATGAGAAGTTTTCTTTATAAATAAAGATCAAGAGAATACTAAAGAAAGAATTGGGCCTTTTAGAGCTGATAGGGCAACCAATGTGTGGAGGTGGAAGATATTGGTACAGTTCTTACTGAGTACTTTGCATCTGTTTTCATAAAAGGGGAGAATAAAAGGGAGGGGGTGTATTCAAATTAAATGAAATATTAAATGAACATACTGAGAGAGGATGAATTCAAAGTTTAAGGTCTTTGAAAATGGACATGTCCCAAGGTCTAGTGAAATGTAACACTTACTGTTAAGGGAAGCAAGATAATAAATTCTGACTAGCACTTTCCCATCTTCTCTGGTTATAGGTGTAAAGCCAGAGCACGGAAGGACAGTTAATATTGTACCATTGTTTAGAAAGGGAGAGACAAGTAATTACAGGCCAGTCAGCTTTATCTCAGTGATGGCAAAATAACTGGAAGAAGTTCTAATGAACAGGGTAAATTTCCATTCAGAAAGCCACAGATTAACCAAGGTCAGTTAGCATGAATTTCCTAAGGGAAGGGTGATAAAGTTTCATAATATACCAGCATTATTATTGTTTGGGAATTTGGATTCAAAGTAGGGGTAAATGGGTTTTTGATTTTTAATTTTGTGATGGTGACTTGTTTCATTTTTAAGGATCTGAAACATTTTTTAGCATTGGGTCAAAACAGCACTTCCAAGAAATAATGCAACTTAAGCTAAATTCCCCAACAAGCTAACTGTTGAGACAATCGCTGACGTGTTTACTAATTAAAAGTTAATGACCCAGAGACAGAAACCATTTAGGAGGGGTACAACAAATCCAGTTTATAGAGAAAAGATCAATACCAGCCAGAGGGAAGTTTAGTTTCGGCAGTCTCCAGGCCATCAGAGCTGGAAAGAAGTCTTACATTGGTTTGGCAATCCAGGTAAACAAGGCTAGGAAAAGCCCTGAGCTTTTTCATAGAGTTCAATGAGTTTGCTTCTTTCTGTGTATTTTGTGGAAAAACAATAACAGAGAGAATTAGATCTAGTGAATGTAGAGAAATTTGCTGAGAAAACACCACTTGTGACTTTGTCAGTTATTACATAGTTATGTCTCAGGTTGACTCCTCAGAATCATTCCATTAGTTTACCCACTGTTGATATTAAATCTCTGAACTTTCATTTATCTGGATCAGATATCTTTCTCTTATGAATATTGATACTATGTTCGCTGTAAATTCTGTGGAATCACAGCAGTACTCAATGTGTTAGCTTTGGCTCAATGGGCACAAAAGCTTTAACTCCTACTCCAGGTTATTGAGCCCAGCACCTGCACTGACATCCCAATGCAGCAAAGGGAACGCTGCATGGGTGGAATCACTATCTTTCAAATGAGAAATTAAGCAAAGGTTTCGCCTGCATTAGGTGGAAGTAAAAGGTTCCACGACATGATTCCAAAGAAGAGCAAGGGAGTTTCCTTTTTTAATATTTATCTCCCATTCAATATCTCTAAACATACTGTCAGCTCATTTGTCGAAATACTGTTTATTGGAGTTGCTGTGCTCAGATTGACTGCTGCATTTCATAAGTTCCACGAGCAAAATAAACTTTATCTGGCTTGTACCAAGTTAGTTGAATTTAGTACTGAAGCAGTTGGTCTGGTAAAATTGGCTCCAGAATCCTAGGTTAGGGACAGGCTTATGTGGAATGAACTGCCAGAGGAAATGATAGATGCATGTACAGTTACAACATTTAAAAGACATTTGAACAGGTACATGAATAGGTAAAAGGTTTAGATGGATAGAGGCCAAATGCAGGCAAATGGGACTAGTTTAATTGGGAAATTTGGTTGTCATGGACGAATTGGACTGAAGGGTCTGTTTTATGCTGTATGACGCTATGACTCCTGCTTTGAATCACAATTATTTAGAAACATGTATGTACTTAGGTTGAGTGAGAGCATGATTAGTCTGGATTTTGATGACCACCATTGTAATACAGTTTCCAACACTCACTGTCGTGGCTTATAACAAAAGGATGGAAACAGCAAATACTGTCTGCAGCAGGAGTTAGCATCTTAAGGAAGGGAAGAAAAAATATCCCAAAGATTGCATTCTTGGGCAACAGATTAATGCATAGTTTGAAAAAGGAGTTGAGCAGGGTATCTGATTCACAGTTCAGCTAATGATCTCAATTTATTTTCATTTAAAGTCAAAATTGTTTACATGCTCCTGTACACTGCTAATATAATTAAACAACATAAATTCACGCAGGACAGCATAAGAAAGGAGTAGGAAATATTTAAAATAGGTGAAAACAATGACTGCAGATACTGGAAAGCAGATTCTGGATTAGTGGTGCTGGAAGAGCACAGCAGTTCAGGCAGCATCCGAGGAGCAGTATTTAAAATATAATATTTAAAATAGGCTTTTTCATTTAATTTTGTCACTGGCATCCTTAAATGGGCACCACCTTTGCCTTAAAAGGGACATTGTCATTAGAAAGCACACTTTAAGGTGTTCTGAAACAGCTTTTTTGGAGTGTACTGAATAATAAGCTCTCAAACTTCAACAAGTGGATTTAGAGGGGCTCTAGAACAGTTTGCTAAAGACATATTTAAGCTGGTGTCAGAAAGTACTTTACAGAAATACTACTGCAGAGAAATATGTAGATTAGCCCAAGTGGTATATTCTGATGTTTATGCCCAATACAAGCCTCCTCCCACCTCATCTTTTTGAATCCTATCAGCATGTCTTTCTATTCTGTTCTCATTCATTTATATGTCTTGCTTTCCCTGAAACATATCTGTGCTATTTACTTCAATTACTCTATGTGGGAATAAGTTCCACATTCTGGCTATTATCTGGGTAAAGCTGTTTCTTCTGAATTAATTAGTGACTATTACATATTTATAGCCTGTAGTTTTGAATTCCCTAACAAGTAGAAACATCTTGTTCAAGTCTAGCCTATCAAATCCCTTCATTACTTCAAAAGGCCTCTGTTACACCAGCCCTCAGCTTCTCTTTTGGAAACTAAAGAGTTCCAGTCTGGTTTCTCTTTCTGGATAGTGCAGCACTCTGACTTCTGACATAGTCCTCGTAAATATTTGTGCAACTACTGGAGTGTCTCTGTATGATTTTATACTATGGAAACCACAAAGCATGGTCTAACAAAGATCCAAAAAAGCTTAATATAAATTCCCATGTATCAATTATATTACTTTGGGAATAAAACCAAGTGCTGTGTTTGTGAATTTTATGGCTTCAGAATGTAACTTGGTATTTTTAATAGTTTCTGTATTTGTATTCCCTGGATGCTGAAAATTACCTTTTGAAGTGTGCAAAGTTCCAGTCAGGGTAGCAGAGATCAAAACTTTGGAGTCAATGAATAAATAGCTAGACGGTGTAAAAGGTGAATACTTCCAGATGAATGAGCTGAGATGAATCGTATCAAAGATTTTAACACTGGGAATGGGACACTTCTTCCACTTTGCAGTTATAGAATGTTACAGCACAGAAACAGGCCATTTGGGCCATCAGTTTGTGCTGATGGTTTTCTCCATATCAGCTAAGCTGATTGATCCCTTTCTCCTTCCTAATATCCACACAATTTAATGATTCTTTTTTAAACCAATTAATTCATTTTAAAGAAATTTCTGATTTCTATTTTAACCAATCCATGCAACTTGACAATTTTATATTCTATTCATTTTTCTTCTAAATAATATTTTATTCATCACACTTTAATTCAATTTTTGATTATCTTAAATTTGTGCCATTTAATACTCTTGCCAACCATTAGGCACAAATTGTCATTATCTGCCTGACCTATCCTGTTAGCTGCTGGATCACATGAATAACCATTTGTCAAGATCACTGACCATAACCCTTCAAAATCTTGAAAACCTCTATCTGTTATCACTTCCAATAGAAAAGAATCCCAAACGTCTCAAGTGTACCTTCAGATCAATCATTTTTCCTCCCAGTAACATCTCTCTGAATCCATGCTGCTTCACAGGTTATGTATCCTTTCTGTTTTGCAGGAGCCAAAGTTCTACAGAACACCTTGTAAAAGTAAAATAATAGTTACATGGATGGTGAGGGCAATTGGGGAGAAAATCAAAATACTATCAGATTTAATTTGTTTAGCCAAGCTACTGCTGCAAACAATCTAAGGTTAATGCCAGATTTTAAGAGAACGCAATGCACAAAAATGAAACAATTTCCGCAAGGTTAGGTGAGGGACGAAACAGGGGAAGGGTGTCCTCAATGGGACGCTTATGACCAACAAAATCATCTGTATCGATTAGACTTAAAAAAAAGAAAATATTTGGTAATATGCCTTAATAGTGTAGTATGAAGTCAAATTTATGTAAAACAGAAGCATTTTATTATATTAATGGAAACTGGCTCTCAAGATAAAGGCTAACTGAAGGTAATACGAGCAGCTACTGTTAGATTGGGTGATAAAGCAATGGGGATGAGGACTGTGGCACTTATAGGAAGGCCTTCTTCGCCTCAGCTTAGAGTCAGAGTGTAATCAGAAACTAGATAGGACCTTTGACAAAATTTACAATGTAGGTTGGACAGAGTTTGAAGAAATAGCCATGATGCTGAATGACTACTTTACATCTTTGCTTTATCAATTCAGTTGGTAAAAGAAACCTGATGACTTGAGGAGAAACATTTTCGTACAGTGAATGGTTGAGATTGAGAATGCACTGCCTGCCGTATGGTGGAAGCAGGATCTATTGAGGCATTCAAGAAGGAATTGGATTGTGATCTGAAAAGGAAGAACCCACAGGGTTACAGGGAGAAGGGAGGAGTGCAGCAGCAGGGGAGCCAGACATTTGGAGAGCTAGCACAGACTTAACAGACCGAACGGCCTTCTTCCGTGTTGACAAAGCTCTGTGGAACATTATTGCTGATGTTAAGTGAAACAGTGACACTCCAGTAAAGTGCACTGAAGTTGACGTGGAATTAGTTCTGACAAGGATTAGGACTTTTAAGGCAAATTGGCTATTGGCCCTGATGATATTTACCCTATTGTGTAAAAAGAAATGGGGATTTGTTATGTCAGCTGCTGGATCACATATACAACAGTTTCTGAAGATCACTGAGATTGTAAGACATAACATCAAAGCACACAGGAAACAATAATATGAAAAAACATACTGGTGGTTAAAAAATATTAAATTGCAGGCCTCATCAGCAAAAGTAATGAGTACAAAAAATCAAAATGCAGCCAAAAAAAGCATAAAACAATGGCTAAAATAAACCTCCACGCTTTAAGAGGTCTGCTTTAATGGGGTGCTGCCTAAGAGCACATAATTTTTATGGGTTTGTGCTTTGAACAGTCTCACTGAGGTAATCCAATTTGGATCCAGCAAGTTTAGCCCATGGCTTTAATGTGGTAACGAAACTACAAATTTGGGAGTGGATCATGGCAAAGTTTATGCATATGACTTCCTCAACACTGTCCCATTAAGCTCTACCAGGCCATCATAATGGTGGATTAAGACAGAGGGCTGAGTCTTTTGGCTGAGTCTGAGTTGTGTTGAGTCCTTTGGGAGGGATTTTCACCTAGCAAGTTCAAATACCCTATCTTACCAAACTCACCAGATTAATTACCACTCACCCCTGTGGTATCTCTCTCATCTGATTTTTGCCCCATCATATCATGCACAACATGGCCATTCAGCAGATATTTGCCAAAAATCCAGCATCACTTACATCGGCACCATCTTTAAAAGGGGGCTGCGCACATAGAGTCATAGAGTCATAGAGATGTACAGCATTTGTTTTTCAGACTGGAGGCCTGTGACCAGTGGAGTGCCACAAGGATCGGTGCTGGGTCCTCTACTTTTTGACATTTACATAAATAATTTGGATGTGAGCATAAATTAGTAAGTTTGCTGATGACACCAAAATTGGAGATGTAGTGGACAGCGAAAAGGGTTACCTCCGATTACAACAGGATCTTGACCAGATGGGCCAATGGGCTGAGAAGTGGCAGATGGAGTTTAATTCAGATAAATGTGAGATGCTGCATTTTGGGAAAGCAAATCTTAGCAGGACTTATACACTTAATAGTAAGTCCTAGGGAGTGTTGCTGAACAAAGAGACCTTGGAGTGTAGGTTCATAGCTCCTTGAAAGTGGAGTCGAAGGTAGATAGGATAGTGACGAAGGCGATTGGTATGCTTTCCTTTATTGGTCATAGTATTGAGTACAGGAGTTGGGAGGTCATTTTGCGGCTGTACAGGACATTGGTTAGGCCATTGTTGGAATATTGCATGCAATTCTGGTCTCCTTCCTGTTGGAAAGATGTTGTGAAACTTGAAAGGGTTCAGAAAAGACTTACAAGAATGTTGCCA
>NC_057720.1:58631813-58642277 GCF_004010195.1 Chiloscyllium plagiosum
AGGCTGGTACAATTGCAACATTTAAGAGGCATTTGGATGGGTATATGAATAGGAAGGGTTTGGAGGGATATGGGCCGGGTGCTGGCAGGTGGGACTAGATTGGGTTGGGATATCTGGTCGGCATGGACTGGTTGGACCGAAGGGTCTGTTTCCATGCTGTACATCTCTATGAGTCTATGACCCTCTCACCCTAAATCTATGCCCTCTAGTTCTGGACTTCCCGACCCTAGGGAAAAGGCTTTGCCTATTTACCCTATCCAAGCTCCTCATAATTTTGTAAACCTCTATAAGGTCATCCCTCAGCCTCCAACACTCCAGGAAAAACAGCCACAGCCTGTTAGCCTCTCCCTTTAGCTCAAATCCTCCAACCCTGGCAACATCCTTGTAAATATTTTCTGAGCCCTTTCAAGTTTCACAACATCTTTCTGATAGGAAGGAGACCAGAATTGCATGCAATATTCCAACAGTAGCCTAACCAACGTCCTGCACAGCTGCAACATGACCTCCCAACTCCTGTATTCAATACTATGACCAATAAAAGAAAGCATACTAAACACCTTCTTCACTATCCTATCTACCTGCGACTCCACTTTCAAGGAGCTATGAACCTACACTCCAAGGTCTCTTTGTTTAGCAACACTTCCTCGGAGCTTACCATTAAGTGTATAAGTCTTGCTAAGATCTGCTTTCCCAAAATGCAGCACCTCGCATTTATCTGAATTAAACTCCATCTGCCACTTCTCAGCCCATTGGCCCATCTGTTCAAGATCCTGTTGTAATCTGAGGTAACCTTCTTCGCTGTCCACTACACCTCCAATTTTGGTGTCATCTGCAAACGTACTAATTGTACCTCTTATGATCGCATCCAAATCATTTATGTAAATGACAAAAAGTAGCGGGCCCAGCACTGATCCTTGTGGCACTCCACTGGTCACAGGCCTCCAGTCTGAAAAACAACCCTCCACTACCACTGTCTGTCTTCTACCTTTGAACCTGTTCTGTGTCCAAATGGCTAGTTCTCCCTGTATTCCATGAGATCTAACCTTGCTAATCAGTCTCCCATTGGGAACCTTGTCGAACACCTTTGCCGGACTGGTATTCAGAAGCTGTCCTGCACATGCAAGGACATTTGCACAAGATTTCAGAGAATGGGGAAGATGCCACTTCCATTCTCCAACTGGAGGTCCTGGTCAAGTGGGTGCTGCAACAAAGAGATGTCCTTTTCCTGGGAAGGCCATATTACCAGATCTTGCCAGCCTGGTCTGAGGTTACCACCTGATTCAGTGCACTGTTTCCCTGGGGTGAAGGAACTGCCAGCCTTGCAAAAAGGTCAGGGAGGAGAAAGTGAGGACTGCAGATGCTGGAGATCAGTGCTGAAAAATGTGTTGCTGGAAAAGCGCAGCAGGTCAGGCAGCATCAAAGGAGTAGGAGAATCGATGTTTCGGGCTTAAGCCCTTCTTCAGGAATGACGGCAGCATCAAAGGAGCAGGAGAATCGATGTTTCGGGCATAAGCCCTTCTTCAGGAATGACCTGAAGAAGGTCAACACTCTTCCCTGCTTTGTGAGGGCAACTGCTGCACTCTTCTCTCCACTACCTCACACACACACACTTTATCTCCACTTCTGCACCAACTAAAGCTGATGCCACAGTACTGTCATTATTGCCTGTGATGTCTTCCCTCACCTGCTCTCCCCTCTCAGCCTCGCACATCACTAAACCAGTATGCCCCCTGTGCTGCATCCTCAGTTCTTCAATACATCATCCTACGTTTCCTCTACACGAACCAGAATGAACTGATGTGCCACCCATTATAAATTTACTTATAGCCACCCCCTTCTTCCCATTTCAGAAGAAGGCAGCCCATAACAGGCCAGAGTGAGCTTGTACAGGTAGCGAGATGCCCAAAATCCTCACTTCCAATGAAGACTAAATCCTGGCCCTCACAGAAGAAGATGGGTTCTGCTTCTGTGGAGAAAACAAAAGTACAGCATGTTGCCGTGCAGAGGAACATGGGTGTCCTTGTACACAAATCACAACAAGTTGGTTTGCAGGTGTAGCAGGTAATTGAGAAGGCAAATAGAATATTGTCCTTCATTGCAAGAGAGATGGAGTTTAAAAACAGAGTATATGCTGTAGTTGCATCGGGTGCTGGTGAGGTCACACCTGGAGTACTGTGTACAGTTGTGGTCTCCTTACTTAAACAAGGGTGTACTGGCACTGCAGGAATTGATTCCTAAATTGAGAAAGTTGCCTTGTGAGGAGAGATTGAGTAGATTGGGACTGCAGTCACTGGAATTTAGAAGAATGGGCGGAGGGGGGGGGGGAGATCTTATAGAAACATTTAAAATTAAGAAGAGAATCGATGGAACAGGAGCAGGGAGGTTGTTTCCACTGACTAGAACTAGAGGGCATAGCCTCAAAATAACAGGGGAGCAGTTATAGGATGGAGCTGAGGAGGAACTTCTTCACCGAAAGGGTTAGAACATAGAACATAACACTTAGAACGTTACAGCGCAGAACAAGCCATTCGGCCCTCGGTGTGGCATCGACCTGCGAAATTAATCTGACACCCATCTAACCTACACTTTCCATTATTATCCATATGTATGTCCAATGTCCATTTAAATGCCCTTACCGTTGGCGAGTCTACTACTGCTGCAGGCAGGCCATTCCATGCCCCTACTTCGCTGAGTAAGGAAACTACCCCTAATATCTGTCCTAAATATATTACCCCTCAATTTAAAGCTATGTCCCCTCGTGTTAGCCTTCACCGTCCAAGGAAAAAAGGCTCTCACTGTCCACCCTACCTAATCCACGATTCTCTGATACGTCTTGATTAAGTCACCTCTCAACCTTCTTCTCTACAATGAAAACAGCCTCAGTCCCCTCAGATTTCCCTTGTAAGAACTTCCTTCAATACCAGGCAACATCCTAGTAAATTCCCTCTGAACCCTTTCCAAAGCTTCCACATCCTTCCTATAATGCGGTGACCAGAATTGTGCAACACTCCAGGTGTGGCCTTACCAGTGTCTTGTACAGCTGAAGCCTGACCTCGTGGCACCAAAACTCAATCCTCCTACAAATAAACGGCAACATACCATAAGCCTTCTTAACAACTTTCTCGATGTGGTTGGTAACTTTCAGGGATTTATGCATCTGGACATTATGTTTCGGTTCATCTACACTGCCAAGAATTTTACCATTAGCCCAGTACTCTGCATTCCTGTTACTTCTTCCAAAGTGAACTACCTCATGTTTTTCCGCGTTAAACTCTATTTGCCACTTCTCAGCCCAGTTCGGCATCTTATCTATGTTCCCCTGTAACCCATAACACCCTTTGGCACTATCTACAACTCTGCCTACCTCAGTGTCATCTGCAAATTTTTTAACCTATCCTTCTACACCCACCTCCAGATTATTTATAAAAATGACAAACAGCAGTGGCCCCAAAATAGATCCTTGTGACACACCACTGGCAACTGAGCTCCAGGATGAACATTTCCCATCAACCACCACCTTCTGTCTTCTTGCAGCTAGCCAATTTCTGATCCAAAACGCTAAATCACCTTCAATCCTGAAACTCCTTATTTTGTGCAATAGCCTACTGTGTGGAGCCTAATCAAATGCCTTACTGAAGTCCATATACACTATATCAACCACCTTACTGATGAAGGTCTTATGCCCAAAACGTCGATTCTCCTGCTCCTCAGATGCTGCCTGACTTGCTGTGCTTTTCCAGCACCACACTCTCAACCCCCATATACCTATCCCTGCTCATTTGTCTAGTAAACATAACCGTATTGTGGTCACTGTCACCAAAGTGCTCACCTACCTCCAAATCCAACACCTGGAAGGGTTCATTCCCCAATACCAAATCCTCTTGTTGGCCTGTCCACATACTGTGTCAGGAAACCCTCCTGCACACATTGAACAAAAACTGACCCATCTAAACTTCTTAAACTATAGTATTCCCGGTCAATATTGGAGAAGTTAAAGCCTCCCATAACAACTACCCTGTAACTCTTGCTCCTATCAAGAATCATCTTTGCTAGCCTTTCTTCTACATCCCTGGAACAATTCAGAGGTCTATAGAAATCTCCCAACATGGTGACCTCTCCTTTCCTATTTCAAACCTCAGCCCAAACTACCTCAGTGAATAAGTCCTCAAGCGTTATCTCAGCTGCTACCCATGATTAAAAATGCTTCACCACCTCCCCCTCCCTCCCACCCCAACCACCTTTTACCACCTCCTCTCTTCTTCTTGGAACATTTAAATCTTGGATTCTGCAACAACCATTCCTGTCCCTCCTCTAGTCATGTCTCTGAAATGGCCAAAACATCGCAATCCCAGGTACGAACCCATGCTGCAATTTCACCCACCATATTCCAGATGCTCCTGGCATTGAAGTACACACGTTTCAAACCAACATCCTGATGGCCGGCATCCTCTCTCAACGTTGTAAACCTATCCCTGACCTCACGACCCTCAACCTCCTTTACAGTGGAACTACAATTCAGGTTCCCATCCCCCTGATGCATTAGTTTAACACCCCCCAAAAGAGGATTATTTATTGGTACCCCTCTGGTTCAGGTGAAGACCATTGTGTTTGTAGAGGACCCACCTTCCCCAGAAAGAGCTCCAATTATCCAAGAATCCAAGCCCCTCCCTCCTGCACCATCCCTGCAGCCACATGTTCAGCTCCGCTCACTCTCTGTTCCTCGCTTCACTTGCATGTGGCAAGGGCAACAAACTAGAGATAACAACTCTGTTTGTTCTAGCTCTAATCATCCACCCTAGCTCCCTGAATTTATGCCTTCGATCCCCATCTTTCTTCCTAACTACATCGTTGGTGCCTATGTGGACCACAACTTGGGGCTGCACCCCCTCCCCCTCAAGGATCCCGAAAACATGATCAGTGACACCATGAACCCTGGCACCGAGGAAGTGACACACCAATAGTGAGTCTCTCTTGTTCCCACAAAACCTCCTTTCTGTCCCCCTACTATAGAGTCCCCAGTGACTAAAGCTCTGATCATCTTCCCCATTCCTCTCAGAGCAACAGGGACAGACTCTGTGCCAGAGACCTGTGTCCCATTGCTTAACCCTGGCAAGATGACCCCCGCAACAGTATCCAAAATGGTATACTTGTTTTAGAGGGGAACCACCACAGGAGATCCTGCACTGCCTGCCAGTTCCCTTTCCTACCCCTGATGGTAACCCATCTACTGGAGTTGGGTGCACTTTCCACAAATGAAATCACAGGGACACTAGAGGTGACCCTTACCTCCCAAATACTGCAGGAGGAACATTCAGCTTCTCTAACCTCCAATCCCGCTTTTCTAAATTCCCAAATAGACTGCCGGGAAAAAAAAATGAAACATAAAAGAAAACACTTGTCACCTTACCAACCAACGCACAGAACAATTTTATATGTGACCTCATGACCTCTCCAATTGCATCCAGGAACTGAAGAAAACCTGGAACTAAAAGAAATTTAAACCGTATGCTCAGGTATCCCAAAAGGCTGTGAATCTATGGAATTCCCTGCCCAATTGAGTCTATCTCATTGAAAGTTTTTAAGGCAAAGATAGATAGATTTTCGAACAGTAAAGGAATTAAGCATTATGGTGAGCGAGCAGGGAAGTGGAGCTGAGTCCATGAGAATATCAGGCATGATCTTATTGAATGATGGAGCAGGTTCGACAGGCCAGATTGTCTACTCCTGCTCCTATTTCTTATGCTCTTATGTTCATCCATGACCCATCAAATGAGTGAGTACCAGCCTGCATGCCACTGTCACTCTGCCATCAACCCCACTATAACTCTCGCTAGTTACCCATCACTGCTAAACATGGGCTGTGACACCTCCTCGCTCTTCCGTTTTGCAGAGTGTGCCAGCCTGCCATTGAGTTGTGCAGAGAAACACCCAACACTGGCAGATCCACCCTCCTCAACTGCTGGGCACAATGTACTGAGCCCTTGGCAAGGCTTCCTCCTGCACCTTCCACCAGTTCAGATACCGACACCTCAGGGTGAAGTATTGAAGTAGAGAGTGTGGGAGCATCGGCTGGTGAGCACCTCACAGTGACAGCCCTGCAGCTAGCGGAGGAAAGAAATGCCCCAGGGAACTGGCACTGGGGGCACTGTCCGGAGACCAGCCACCAGCTCAGACCCAGGCAGGACAGGAGCAGACCCAGTGGTGTCAGTAATCTGGCACTTTGTCCACAAGCACAGGGAGGAACAGGAGCAGTGACAGGTATGTCAGAGGCAATGACCCCTGTTTCTGAGAGGCTGCATGAGAGCAGCGAGTCATGCAACTCTTTAGTTGGCCCCGTGGAAAGGTTGGTGTCTGCCATGGAGGGCCAGGTCCCACTCCCTCAGGTACTGTTGGCAATGTGCACATTGTCCATCACCCCACCTCCTCAGAACAGGGAAGCAGGGAAGTTTGAACCTAGTCCAGGGTTCCCCACAAGATGGTGCTCGGATGTTCCCATCTGAATGTGTAGCCACAGACAGGCCCCTCATGAGGTTCCACTCGGCACATTGTAGAGGTGGCTGGGCCCTCCACCTCCATTCTGCCTGACCCTTCTGACCTTTGGAAGTTCAAGAGGAGGAGAGTCAGCTCATCTCTGGCAAGGAGGCGCTTGGCAGATCTGGTCTGCAGTGATTGTTATAACCCTGCTCCCCAGGGTTGACCATACAAACCTCCGGGGCCAACATCTCCACAAAGAGCAAGTTCCCTCTACTCCAACTGGGGTATCCGAGAGTAAACTCAAACACAGTGGGAGGGAGTGGTAAAGGAAAACTTATTGAGGGCACTTGGGTGACATGGGTGAAAAAGGCTGGTTTGTAAATATCAATTGTTACATAAAAATTCCTGATGTTATCTGTCATGCATGTGTTTGTGAGTCTGTCTGTGTACAGTCTAAATACATTTTCACATGTTCCAGCATCACTTTATGATCACCCATGAGAGCCAATGGATGAAGGTCTGCACCAATCCTACTCCGCCAGTCAGGATCAGGGGAGCAATGCGTACGCATAGCACTGAGTACTGGTAGCACCTTTGGCCGTCCTTATCTGACATCCCTGATATTTGGCTCCCTCTCTGCATAAAAGTGTAGCTGTTAAAGAATAGTGCAGCAGTCGTGTGTTAAGGGAGCAGATGAGCAGCCCTGAGATGAGCCTGTTCTGGTCTGTGAACTGGACACCTGTACCCATGTGTAAAATATCCCTGTTACAACCTTTCAATGCTAGTTGCTATTGCACCCTGTAATGTAGGCCTGTGCCTCTAGAGGGCATTGCCAGTGCATGGGAGAGGGGTCAGGATGGTCATGATAAGGTGGCAGACGCCAGTGAGGAGTGAATTTGACTCATGCCCATTGATCCTGTCAGTGGTTGTGGATTGGGCACAGGCAATATGAACATTGTTCAGGGTATGTGGTGAGCTGAATTCATCAAGCACCCACTCTGGTTACCTCATCGAGTTTTCCCCATGACAAGCTGACTTGGCGAGTTTGCTAAGATGCAAGGCTGACTATAAATGAGGCAAGTTAACAAAGGGTTTAACAGGCATTAATCTCCAGTAATTGGCATCTCACCACTGCCGAGTGAGAATTTTGCTATGCCACTTGTGGAAGGCATAAAAGATAGAGCATGATAATTGTGATATTGAGATGGGTCCCGTTGGATTTGTTGCATGATTCTGCCAAACATATTGACATAGTCCACATTGCTCGGACCCCTGTAAGACACTGCCCAGAGTCAAGTTGCATCTACCAGAACACAAACTCCCTTGTGGTGGTTGCCAATATAAGCATCCTTTTTTGATGCTCTAAACTGTTGGTGTCTGAGCATACTGAAGATTGATGGAAGGGGATTTGGAAGATTCAGGGCAAACAGTTGCCCCAGAAGTGTGTCAAGATCATACCTGCTTCAACTGGCAATTATAGACTGGCAACAAGATGCTGACAGAGACACCATTCAGTGATTATTTTTCTTTCTCTTCCACATTGTTATTATAATATAGCTGGCTTCATGAGTAGCCTCCGAATTGGTTAAATAGGAACAATTTCTACCTGCTATTTTCCCTTCAATGTGCTGCTGTATATCATAACCTCCATTTGACAGCGTTCCCATCAGAAATCCAACAATCATGTAGTTAGTAGTGCTGCACATATAATCAATTCCTGTTCCCACTCTTTTCTCTGTTATGCTGTAGGGGAGGGACTACAACATTGGTAAGCCAATTTCAATTCTTTGTCTGAGTTCAGCAGAGGTACAGGTGAGGATGCTCCAACTGGAATTGACGTCTCTGCACTAGAGAAAAAAACAAACATGAGCAGGCTCCTGACTGCTGCCCAGTATCTGGTGAGAAAGTGCAGGTTGGATAGGGACAAGGCTGACTCAGCTGAAACATATTCCCAATATTGAACGTAATGGATAAGAAGTTGTCATTCCCACAAGGTAAAGGAGAACAAATGGTGTATCTGGAATTGAATTTCAGTGTTAAATCTGACCCAAGAGGAGACTGGGAAAAAAATATTTTCCATCAAAGGAATGGAATCAGAGAATGACATAGCGTAACTACAAATGGTGACATCATGACAAAAAAAAATCACCAGTTGAGAAGTTCCCTAATGTCCAAATGCTTAATATTGTAATAATTAAAACCCGCTTGGGAAAATTCTGGATTTGTGGGTCATCTGGGAACGTTCTGCATTAATGAGACAATGTTGACTTGCAAATACGTGGCAGAGTCAAGGGGAATTGGACTTTCACTGCAACACCAACGCCTTGTGCTGCACATTCCAAGCACCATATAATTAATGTTATCATGTGAAGGGCAATTATTACATCAAACACACACCAGCACGTCCCCAGTGATGGAAACAATTTGACAACAGTGCTTTATACCAGTCAGATCATTCATGAATCTAGTTACAATATCCACAGTTGAAAGACTCTAGCAGCAATTTTAAAAACAATTTTTTTTCGTCAACCGTTCGTACATCAATTTCAGGACGGTGAGTATTGTGGAATAGAGAAATGTCCATCCAGGATGTAAACGATGGCTCTTTGCAGTCCTGAGGAGGCAACTTTGGAGTTGGGGTGCATACATGGAAATATGGAATGTTTGGTACTTTACTAAGTTCTCACCTCCAGAAGATTTCTCCAGAGGGGGGGGCTTCCTGTGGCATCTTTAAACATTGCAGGGTGATAAGATTCCTCCCAGGATGACAGCATTAAGCACCTCCAGATCAGATAAAACCTGAAGCATTGTCAGGTTAAAACTTCTTTGGATCTAAACTAGCAGAGATCACAAACCACATCAGTGGGTATTCTAATGGGCATGGTATTTGGCATCAAGCTCAGGACTTGGAATTCAAAGCTGTGGTGGTGAGATATCAAATCAAACTTAAAAATACTGGTATTTTGGATATGGCTATGAAAGTTACTAGTTGGTACAAAGGGACCTTGTAATGAATGATGACAGATCCCTGAAGGTAGTAGAGAGATAAGGTGTTGAGGAACGGTAGGCTTTTGCACAAAATACCTGGGATTGAGGGTGATTTAGCGGTTTGGATCAGACATTGGTGAGCTGAAAGAAGATAGAGGGTGGAAGTTGATGGGAAATATTCATCCTGGAGTTCAGTTACTAGAGGTGTACCGCAACGATCTGTTTTGGGGCCACTGCTGTATGTCATTTTTATAAATGATCTGGAGGTGGGCATAGAAGGATGGGTTAGTAAATTTGCAGATGACATTAACATAGGCAGTGTTGTGGATAGTGCTGAAGGATGTTGTGGGTTACAGAGGGGCATAGATAAGATGCAGAGCTGGGCTGAGAAGTGGCAAATGGAGTTTAATGCAGAAACGCGTGAAGGAGTAACAGGAATGCAGAGTACTGGGCTAATGGCAAAATTCTTGGCAGTGTAGATGAGCAGAGAGATCTCTGTGTCCATGTACATAGATCCCTGAAATTTGCCACCCAGGTTGATAGGGTTGTTAAGAAGGCATACGGTGTGTTAGCTTTTATTGGTAGAGGGATTGAGTTTTGGAGCCACAAACTCATGGTGGAAGCTTTGGAAAGGATTCAGAGGAGATTTACTAGGATGTTGCCTGGTATGAAGGGAAGATCTTACAAGGAAAGGCTGAGGGACTTGAAACTGTTTTCGTTAGAGAGAAGAAGATTGAGAGGTGACTTAATTGAGACATATAAAATAATCAGAGGGTTAGATAGGGTGGACAGTGAGAGCCTTTTTCCTCAGATGGTGATAGCTTCTACAAGGGTTCATAGCTTTAAGTTGAGGGGTGATAAATATAGGACAGATGTCAGAGGTAGTTTCTTTACTCAGAGAGTACTGCCTGCAACAGTAGTAGACTCGCCAACTTTAAGGGCATTTAAATGGTCATTGGATAGACATATGGATGAAAATGGAATAGTGTAGATTAGATGGGT
>NC_057720.1:58643465-58651294 GCF_004010195.1 Chiloscyllium plagiosum
AGCAGTTCAGGCAGCATCCGAGGAGCAGGAATATCCGACGTTTCGGGCAAAAGCCCTTCATCAGGCTGGTATTCTTGATGAAGGGCTTTTGCCCGAAACGTCAGATTTTCCTGCTCCTCGGATGCTGCCTGAACTGCTATGCTTTTCCAGCACCACTCTAATCCAGAATCTGGTTTCCAGCATCTGCAGTCATTGTTTTTACCTATACTGAAACAGTCTGACTAGAGGTGGAGCTAGTTCAGGAGACGAGATTTTCACCTTTACAGGAAATGTCATCAGGATCATAGCCTATGCTACAGTCAGCCATTTCTTGGCATCATCATGCAGTGAATCAAATTGGTTGAAATCTTGTTTTATGATGGTGGAGATCTCAGGAGGAGAGTGAGATGGATTATGCACTCTATACTTCTGGTTTAAGGTGATTATAAATGCGTCATCCTCTCATACTGGACTTTTTCCTTACTAATGATAAAGATATTCATCGTGCCTCTTCCTTTTGTTGGTTATTTAATTGTATATCACTTTTTAAGACTGGATTGTCAGGATTTCAGAGTGTTCATTTGGATCTGCAATTGCTTAGCTCTGCTATTTCTACCTGGTAAAAACAAGGACTGCAGATGCTGGAAACCAGAGTCTAGATTAGAGTGATGTTGGAAAAGCACAGCAGGTCAGGCAGCATCTGAGGAACAGGAAAATCGATGTTTTGGGCAAAAGCCCTTCATCAGGAATAGAGCCCTGCGTTTCTACCTGCCCTGCTGCACTCTTCATTTAAACCATGGCTTGATATTGATGGTAGAATTAGCAACATGAGGTTACAAAGTGTAGTTGAGTACAACTCTGCTGCTGCTGTTGGCATTCAATGCCTCATGAATGTCCACTTTGGTGCTAATGGATCTGTTTTGAATCCATCCCATTTAGTATGGTGGTAGTACCACACAATATGATGGAGGATATCCTCGGTGTGAAGATAGAAATTTGTTTCCACAATAAATGTGTCTTTGTCACACCTACCAATATAGCCAATATAGCTCATGGACAAATACATCTTCAACAGGTAGCTTCTTCAGGATAAGTAAATGTACTTTTTTTTCCATCTGCTGGTTCCCTGACCATTTACTGCTGGTCCTTCAAGCTACTAGTTTGATAGCCAAGTCCTTCAACTTGGTCAGTGTTGGGTCTAGTGAGCCACTGTTAAAGACCAATATTGTAGTCCCATCCTGTATCCTTGCTGTCTTCAGCAGTTTCTTCCAAGTTGTGTTCAAATGGAGTAGCATGTGAGCAGGAGGCCGGTGACAGAAGCTAATCAACAGAAGTTTTCTTGCCCATGTTTGAACTATGTCTAAAAATAGAATATAGTCAGCTTCAAAAAAGCATTCCAATTGTGAAAATGCTGACTACACATCAACCTTTTCTTTAAAAATGCACTGAAGACTCCTATAAAAATCCCTGTTTCAGTCTCTTTGTGAACGACAAGCTATCAGCAGTTTCAGCTATTTCTCTAGACGATGGTACGATAGACTTTCACAATGTTAATATTCCTGTCACATTGACAAGCTACCAATGCTGTTTAATTTAAGTTTAATGAAGTATTCTTATAGATTGTACAAATCCACCTTGTTACTATATCAAATGATAACTCTTCTACTTTAAATTATTAAAGAGGAATGTAATGATAATATAATTAGATTTAAATTGATTAACAATTTAATATTGGTTCCTTCATTGTAGAGTTTTATTTAAGTAATCTATTAGATTCTTATGAAGAAGTTACAAGGGAAGAAGATTTGGACATACTGCAGATATTTCATATTTGGATTTCCAAAATGTCTTTGAGGAACCCCATCAACAAGACAGGATTTTGTGGTATTAGTGGAGAGCTAGTACAATGGATTGTAAATTGGTTACAGACCCAGAGGCAGAAAGTTGTGGTTAATAGTTTTGGATGTGCTTGAAAGCTAGTGAATCATGCTGTTCCCAAGATATAGCTGCTTTTACCATTTCCGTAAATAATAGGTGTTGGAGGAATCCTCTGCCTGTTCACAGATGGTTTGAAAATGCAACTAGTTGGGCAGCTCTTTCAAAGCATGGGATTGGTGGGCTGAATGGTCTCCTGCGCTGTATGATGCTATGAATTCAAAGGTCATTTGATTGTTGGGACCTCGGAACATGGGGGACTAGAAAAATGGGTCAAACTCTGGCAAATGACACTTATGTTAGATAAGAACAGTGCATTGCTTTAGGAGAGGGCCAATACTGAGTGTATTTATACATTGTATGCTGCAGAATTACAATCAGTCAACAGAGATTTTGTTGTTATTATCTATAACTCTCTTCATGAGAGGTTCATGACCAATGTTGGATAGCCACAGCCAAAGCCAGTAGGGTATTAGGTTGCATAAATACAGCTATTCAATGTACAACAAAGCATACTGTCTTCTTTGCCAACAGTATTGTGGAGCCAGGAGGAACGCTCCTGCCTTTCCTGGCTGTAGATCAATTAGAAACTGTTAGTAATCTGACTTATTCAGTGACGACTGCTTATTGAGCAAAATCCAGAACCAGAGTTGCGCGAGTCCCATCTCGACTCCACTCAGGATTATATCACAGGATTATATCAGGGGTACCACACACGTGCTATGGCCCTCATTAGTTTAAATAGACTGCTAGCTCAGGAGCCTAAAAGATGTCCAATCTAGATCTTATTTTTAGGTGTCCTTACACAGCAAAACATTAAACTCTATCAATGGGCCTTGCAGCTGGTAAAGCAGTCCAATCTTTCCCTTTTACCTTTAAATCATGCGATGTCACAAGATATTGAGAATTGACTGTAAATACTAACAGCAGGATGACCAGCAACTGAAAGAGAAAGGTAAAGTTTCAGATGTTGATTAACCTGCTTTGTCCTTTTAGTTTATATTTCAAATTTCCAACATGCACAGGTTTTCCTTTTATCCCTGGTTATGAAAACACCCTGAGTTCTGAAGCAATAATAACAGCTTTTTATTCTAACTAGCTGCCGTAAATCACACAGACCAAAGCACTTCTACACTTCAGCTCAATCAAAGACCAGTATTTTGGACAGCAAGTAGAATATGCATTTTTGATGTAATCTAGCTACATTTAATATGTTAATTTTACAAGTATTGGACAAAACGATTATGTATTTGGAAATTTTCAATTATTTCCGATCTGAACAAGATTTTTAACATTTAAATTGATGATAGTGCAGTGATAGGAGGCACGGAAACTTCAGTCCAAACTGTTGTGCGACAATGCACCATTACTGTGTCTAAGATTCCCTGGATACCAATTTATTGAATTTGGTAACATTGAATTTACTTTGTTATGGAGAAGCTAAACATGGAAAAGTCTATCTCCATGGCTTTAGTTGGAAAAATCATGGCATGGCAGAAAATTAAAAACTAAAATAAGTTTGGTCCAATTTACCTGTTAAGCCGTTTACTTCAACAGTACCAAAAATGGCAACAAATTGCATTTTACATAGTAAAATGTCTTAGGCTCACACAGATATTAAAGCGACTAACACTTTGGCCAAACAAATCATTTTTAACGGGTACACCAGTGGATGAAGACAGATGGAAAGTTGGGGAAGGGGCGGGTACTCCAGAGTCTAGTATCTTGGCTTTTGTAGACACAGCTATCAATGGTTGTGGTGCTCAAGGGGCTAAAAGGAAATGGTCACAACTATCTTGGAAGATTGTAAAGAACTACAGAGACAGCAAAGGGTGAAACCATCGAGTGATTTGAAAATAATGCTGAGACTTTGAAATTCAAGGCATTGTTTAACCAGATGCCAATGTTAGCACAGGGTTAATAGGTGAGTGGGATTTGGTACAAGTTAGAAAGTGGCTAGTGTTGTCTTCGATGAGCTGAAGATTATGAAAATGTAAAATGGGATATTTTAGAGGAATAGCCAAGTCTGGAGGTAGCAAAAAGGCTTGGCTGAAGATTTCAGAAGCAAATCAGCTGTAAAAGAGCAGTTAGGCATTTGTTACAGTATTGGAAGTCGGTAACCTTAGTAATGTGGACAGAGCTCATTTCAAGGTCAAAGGTGACCCCTAGACTGTAAACAATCTGATGAAGCATCAGACAATTGCTACGGAGACGATGGATTTGGCAACAAGAGAACAGAGTTCATGCAGTGACTGAAGATAATAGTTTAATTTTTCCAAATGTTTAGAAATTTCTGTTCAATATTATTCCTAAATAATATTTATAAAGTTCTTATTAAAACCAGACCACAAAAAAAAGGCAACAAGAAAGCTGTTATTTCAAAGTGATTAACTGCATCAGAAACAAGACATAAAGACACAGGTACAGTTCAATGAAAGGTAACATAAATACCATAACAAAGTTTATGAAAGATGCTTATCAGATTGTCTTGTCAAATACAATTTCTCTGCAAGGGAGCCTCCAATGGGTATGAAAGTATTTGTGGATTGGAGTGAAACAAAGGCAATGTGATATGTTCTTTGACATGTCCAGCAATGCCTGTTCGAATGTGGGTTATGAGGTTAAAATGAGTGGACATATAAAATTAATGGAATATAGGAATTTCTAACACAGACCAGGGATTTTGTGTCAGAGCCTGGCAACAAAGAGCTACCTAGCTATATCCCATTTTTCAGCTCCTGGCCATAGGTTATAGCATGAGGCACTTTCTATGCATATCCAAGCATTTATCAAATATACTGAGTGTTTCTGCCTCCACCATTTCTTTGGCCTGTGAGTTGTGAATTTCATCATCCTCAGGGTGAAAGCATTACTCTTCAATTACCCTCCAACTTTTCCATTGGTTTGTCAAACCTGTTCCCCATGTTATTGGCCTTTCTACCTTCCAATCCTTTCTGTATTGACCCCTTTTATTTGTACACACCTCAATTAAACGTCCCTCAGATTCGTCTGTTCCAAAGAAATCAATCCTTATCTATCCATGATTTGGAGGTGCTGGTGTTGCACTGGGGAGGACAAAGTTAAAAATCACACAACACCAGGTTATAGTCCACCAGGTTTATTTGGAGGCACTAGATTTCAGAGCATTTTAATCTTTTAGAATGACCATGTTAGTTTCAGTTCTTTCATATGTAAATCCCAGAACTTTATTAAAGTTACATTCTCATGGTAGCTTTAACATTAGGTGCCATCTCAGCTCAGATAATGCATCGAAGGTATAAGGTTAAAGTCTCTCCGTGTCCCAGTGTACAGAATGTTACATGGATTTATGCAGTTTTTGAGAAAATAAAATGTAATTCTGCAAGTACAAATCTGTGCAACCTTTCTTCATAGCCATAGTTCTTAATTCTGGTAACATCCTTGTAAATCTTCTCTTTTACCACTTTAATGTATTTGTGTGCTTTCTGTATTCTGTAGGAACCAGTATCAGGTATGCTCTTAAATTCTGTACCTCAGTTTTTAATGAATAGTATCCTGAATTAATTCTTAACCACATCATCTATCAATCATGTTATCTTCAAGTAAAAGCAAAGTATTGTTGATGCTGGAAATCTGATATGAAAATTGAAAATGCTGGAGAAATTCGGCAGGTTTGGTAGCGTCTATAGAGAGAGATAGAAAATTAACTTTTCTCTTTGAAACTCGAAACATTGTACACAAAATATTAACTCTGTATCTCTCTCCAAAGATATTGCCAGACCTTCTTAGTTTTTCTGGTATTTTCATAGAATCCCTACAGTGTGGAAGTAGGCCTTTGGCCAACAGATCCACACAGACCCTTTCCCCAACCCTATTATCCAATATTTATGTTGCCTAAATATCCTTGAATGGTACGGGCAATTTAGCATGGCCAATTCACCTGACCTGCACATTGTTGGATTGTGGGACGAAACTGGAGGAAACCCATGCAGACACAGGGAGAATGTACAAACTCCACAAAGACAGTTGCCCGAGGGTGGAATCAAACCCAGGTCCCTGGCGCTGTGAGGCAGCAGTGCTAACCACTTGAGCCACTGTGCCATCCCATTTTCTGTTTTCATTTCTGTTGCGTAGAGGAATTTGTACTCCAAAGCCCCTGGTCGTCTACATTTCACAGCATCATTTATTGTGTATTTCCTAGACTTATTTGCTGTCCTCACATGCATTATCACACACTTCTCTGGATTGAATTCCATTCAACACTTTTCTGCCCATTCAGTCTGACCATTTTCATTATCCACAGCTCTATTCCACAATTATTGTATCATCTGCAAACTTCGTAATCCTGCCACCTACATTTAAGTCTAAAACATTAAAATGTTCCACAAAAGGCCAGGGATCAGTACTGAATCCTATAGAATTTCATTGGAGCTTTCCAGTCAAATATGTATCCGTTGAGTCCAATCCAACTTGCCATTTGCCCTTGGGTTCTATGGGATTTTGCTTTCCTGCCCTGTCTGCCATTTGCAACATTGTCAGAGGCCTTGTTAAAATATATATAGACCATATCAAACACATTATTCTCAGTGAACCATTTGAGAAGATAACAAGGAGAATCAATGAGGTTAATCAGACATGGAATTCCCATGACAAATACGAGCTGACTGCTTTTGACTGATCTGTTCTTTTCTAAATGATGATTAATGATGAATATTACTGTCACATTTCTCCCCTGGTACTTTGTTCTCCATTGAGATTAGGCTGATTGACATGCAACTATTCAATCCAGTCTGTTCTCCATATAATGTGGCAAGTATACTTGCGGATTTTCCTTTTATTGTTTCTCTGGAACAGCTACATCAAATTTAATAGAATATGCAGCATATAAACAGAATGTATAGTCCAATTGGTCTAGGCTAATATTTGTACTTCCCAAAAATCTCTTCTCAAACTTTTTCCATGAGTATTCCTCATTCGATTTCAGATTTTGGGAATTTGCTTCAAATGACATACCAGTTGAATTCATGACTGTTTAGATCTGGCAATATAAGTCTTGGATTGCAAAATATCAGGTATAAATATCAAGAACAATTATTGCAATTGTACCAGCAAAAATGGATATAAAGCAATGTGTTGGATGATTCCAACAATGAATGAATGCTGTTGTGGAATTGGTGTGGAATAGAGCCACAATGGGTGTCATCTTCTCAGCAGTAGCCAATTAAGAAGCCAGGTCTTCTCAGAGTCATGTCAATATGTAATGCTCCCTCTTGGGAGATCCATTCAGCATGGCTTGTGGAGAGAACTGAGGGACATCCTCATGATATCCCCAATGTCTGACCACCAGCTGGTGCTGCAGCACTGCTATAGGGACTAATGGAGTGGGAGGAAGGTGTCTGCATTGTAGCAGCTCAAAGAAGAATGAAAACACCAGTCACCAGCAATGGCCTTCTGCCAATTTATAGATTCCTTTTGGAAAACATGGTGCCACTGTTTAAACACCAGTCACAGCAATGGCCTTCTGCCAATTTATAGATTCCTTTTGGAAAACATGGTGCCACTGTTTAAGAAGGGCGGTAAAGACAAAGGGAACTATAGACCGGTGAGCCTGACCTCGGTGGTGGGCAAGTTGTTGGAGGGAATCCTGAGGGACAGGATGTACATGTATTTGGAAAGGCAAGGATTTATTCGGGATAGTCAACATGGCTTTGTATGTGGGAAATCATGTCTCACAAACTTGATTGAGTTTTTTGAAGAAGTAACAAAGAGGATTGATGAGGACAGAGCAGTAGATGTGATCTATATGGACTTCAGTAAGGCGTTCGACAAGGTTCCCTATGGGAGACTGATTTAGCAAGGTTAGATCTCATGGAATACAGGGAGAACTAGCCATTTGGATACAGAACTGGCTCAAAGGTAGAAGACAGAGGGTGGTG
>NC_057720.1:58654816-58663112 GCF_004010195.1 Chiloscyllium plagiosum
CGGAGCTCCGAAAGCTAGTGTGCTTCCAATTAAACCTGTTGGACTATAACCTGGTGTTGTGTGATTTTTAACTTTGTATACCCTATTATTCTTACAGATAGCTGAGATCTCCTTACAAGTTTGTTTCTCAATTTCACTCTGACTATTAGGGGATCTATAATACAATCCCAATATGGTGATCATCCCTTTCTTATTTCTCAGATCCACCCAAATAACCTCCCTGGATGTATTTCCAGGAATATTCTCCCTCAGCACAGCTGTAATGCTATCTCTCATCAAAAATGCCACTCCCCCTCCTCTCGTGCCTCCCTTTCTATCCTTCTTGTAGCATTTGTATCCTGGAATATTAAGCTGCCAGTCTTGCCCATCCCTGAGCCATGTTTCTGCAATTGCTATGATATCCCAGTCCCATGTTCCTGACCATGTGCTGAGTTCATCTGCCTTCCCTGTTAGGCCCCTTGCATTGATGTGTTAAAATGCCTCTTCTTGGCAAATGCAGGTAAATGACAAATACTAGAGCTGGTCATTTTAACTGTGGAATCTATCAAACAAACAATTATCAGTAAATTGTGAGGTGTGACTCTCCGACTTTCAGAAGTTGGAATTACTCAGAAACTGATCAATATATTCCCCACAAAGCAAAAATATGAACAACATAGTAAATTAGCATATTAGCATATGGCTGGAGTTGTTAAAATCTCTGGCCTTGATGAGCAAGAAAGACATTACAGGTTTACTAATGAATGTAACATCACATGCTCTCTAGAAGAGACAATGAGCCATGTGAAAAATGTATTATCAAAGCAGAAGGTTTCTTTTACTGAGACCATTTGTAGACTCTTTTTTAACACAATTGAAGCCAATTCAGTTGGAGGATTGAATCTGGAGCCTGCTTGATCTTGTTTATTCATTGAGTTATTTGGAAGGAAGAAAAATCACATATTGCAGCTTATCTAGTAGAGCATGTATGTTGTAATCCAGCTAGCCACATTAAAGTTACTTGGTGCTACTTAGAGTTGCTAAACCTTCTTCTGTTTTCAATTGTAAACCAGTCAAGGAATTGCAAGCATCTGTAAGCAAGTATGGGTGTTTAACTGTCAGTCAATTCAGTAACAGAAGTCATAGAGTCATAGATAAAATGGGACTGTTGTGCAAATATATTTAAGAGGAATTTACATTGTATTTTGAAAGAAATAATGGAAATTCCACAAGTTTCAACACAATTCAAAATCACTTAGAAGCTTCAGTCTTTTATCTTAACACTCATTCCATATTCCCTGCCGTGTTCAAACACCCAGGGGACTATATTAGCTCTAATAAAGCATGGACTTGACAGTAAATCTCTAGCTCATTGCATGCTCTGGAATTCATTACAACACTACAGCAGAACAGAAACATATAAAGTACCTAGTACAGTTATAAATGTGAGAGCAATCAACAGTTTGTGCAGTTTAAAGGTGAAATTTAATGCACAAGACTCAATTCAACATCACACTGTTCCTTGAGGAGTAGGGACAAACGTTAACAGGACAATAACCAGTAAAGAATCAGGCAGGTTGTTACTTTTGCATGTACATATCTTTTACTTTTTTTCCTCTAATCATCCTCTCCTTTCTTAATGACATCTGGATTCACATTGGGTTATGCTTCAACTGGTGTCAGTCATTGATAGACAAGACAGAACACAAGAAAGGAGATTTGACTGCAGCATAAATGCTGGCACTGTCTGTCTAGGGGGAAGTATCAGTTTGCGTCATGTATTCTATGTCATTCTTTCAAACATTTTGACATCTTTCCCAAGCATTCATTTTCAAAGGAGACCCGAGACAATTATTGAATGGGTAATTCACAGTCAAGTCCAATACTGCTCTTAACCAACTTCCATACAAGTGCTACTTTCTACTTCTGTTTCCTGCTGGACAGGAAACAGAAGTAAGAATTTGGTCAAGTGCTCTCTTTAGGACAAAGCTGATGTGATCAATTGTAGCAGCTAACTGCTGAGCCACTGAGAACAGTACAGCATGGGAGGTCATGGCCTAGTGGCATTATGGCTGGGACAGTTAGTCTAGAGACCCAGATAATATTCTGGGGATGTGGGTTCTAATCCTGCTGTGTATGATGGTGGAACTTGAATTTAATAAATATCTGGAATTAAGAGTCTAATGATGAACATGAATCCATTGTCAGGAAAAACCTATCTAGTTCACTGATGCCTTTTAGAGAAGGAAACTGCCATCCTTACCTAGTCTGGCCTACATGTGATTTCAAACCCACAGCAATGTGGTTGCCTCTTAACTGGTGTATGGGCAATAAATGCTGCCTGGCTAGTGATGCCCTCATCCTGTGAATGAAGAAAGAGAAAAAAAAGGAACAGAATCTGGGAACATCTTGGTCTCCATGGCCAAGTATAGTACTTAGCTTTCACACAATTCTGCGTATTTTGTTCTTTTAGGACAGGTATATTAAAAGAATATATTTCCTTTGTATGTCTCTTTCTTAAATCCACATACGATTTTTGATTGTTCTCCTAAAAATCACGTTGGGATAAGTTTACTGTTTTAAAGGAGCTATTCAAATGCATTTTGTTGCCGTGAATACAATGTAGCCACTGAACTGACAAGCGTATCTCTGCTTCCATCAGCCAGATTCATGCCTTGTCTCAATGATCATCTTGGCGAATAGAAACCAACAGCCAGGATGTCTGTGCACTTGTGCTTACTTTTGCACTCTTCAAATGGTCAAAGTGTTGCTTAATTAACAGTACTTTCACTACAAACTGCAAACACAGCTGTACAGGCAAACATTCCTTGCAACAAAGTCCTTTCTCACTTTTGCATACAAGCAGCATGTTCGATGCACAGAATGACTTTTGAGATATGATGAACAATCCCATGATTTGACATTGTTAAAATGATCAGTTTAATGAATTAAAGACTTTCTACAATATATTATGGAAGAAGGCTCTATCAATTTATCTGGCTGACAATGTGATTTACAGTATGTGGTCAGCCAGAAGAGATTCACAATTGCCCTTTGCCTTACTTTGTAAAGAATCTAAAATAGAAAATTCTAGTATCAATTTGATATCATGCCACATAACCCTAAATAAAAGAGTGAGTTTAAAACACTGGAAATTTGGAAGTAGGAAAGGTTGAAAATTCAGAATAGGTCAGTTAAAAGGAAATATTAGTTTGACATTTTGGATTTTGCCAATGATTGTTCTCCATTTACATAGTACCCTTGCCTACTATTAACCTGTATGGAACCTGCAGGATGTTCCAATGCAAGTTATAATTCATTGTGGTTGAAAAATGTGGTGCTGGAAAAACACAGCAGGCCAGGCAACATCCGAGGAGCAGAAGAATCAAAGTTTTGGGCATAAGCCCTTCTTCAGGAATGAGGCTGGTGTGCCAAGCGGGCTGAGATAAAGGGTAGGGGGGAGGGGAATTTGTGTTTTATTTGGTATTGATTAACTGGCATTTTGCAAAACTTTGCCCCTGCAACAAAACAAGTTGGACAAAAACAATGAAAGAGGTGTTTTGGAGAGCAAAGAAGGTTACCTCAGAGTACAATGGTACCTTGATCGGATGGGCCAATGGGCCGAGGAGAGGTAGTCTTTAGTTTAGATAAATGCAAGGTGTTGCAGTTTGGAAAGGCAAATTGGGGCAGGACTTATACACTTAATGGTAAGGTCCTGGGGAGTGTTGGACTGCAGGTTCATAGTTCCTTGAAAGTGGAGTCATAGATAGACAGGATAGCGAAGAAGGCATTTGGTATGCTTGCCTTTATTGGTCAGTGCATTGAGTAAAGGAGTTGGGAGGTCATGTTGCAGCTGTACAGGACATTGGTAAGGTCACCTTTGGAACACTCTTCAGTTCTGGTCTCCCTGCTTTATGAAGGATGTTGTGAAACTTGAAAGGGTTCAGAAAAGATTGGGGGGGGTTGAGTTATAGAGAGAGATTGAATAGACTGGGGCTATTTTCCCTGGGGCATTGAAGGCTGAGGGGTGACTTTATAGAGGTTTACAAAACCATGAGGGGCATGGACAGGGTAAATAGTCAAGGTATTATCCCTGGATAAGGGAGACTAAAACTAGAGGGCATAGGTTTAAGGTGAGAGGAGAAAGATATAAAAGGGTTCTAAACGCAGAGAGTGATGCGCTGCTGAAGGAAGTGGTGGAGGCTGGTACAATTACAATATTTGAAAGGCACCTGGATGGATAAATGAATAGGAACGGTTTAAAGGGATAGAGGTCAAATGCTAGCAAATGGGGTTAGATTAATTTGGGATATCTGATTGGCATGGACGAGTTGGAGTGAAGGGTCTGTTTCCATGCTGTATAGGTCTATGACTCTATATAGTGAGGCTGGTAAATGCCAGTGTAGTCCTCAGAATCTGGATCCAGTGTTGGATGAAGTTTAATGAGCCCAGACTAGTTATAGAGTCATAGAGATGTACAACATGGAAACAGACCCTTCGTTCCAACCCATCCATGCTGACCAGATATCCCAACCCAATCTAGCCCCACCTGCCAGCACCCGGCCCATATCCCTCCAAACCCTTCCTATTCATATACCCATCCAAATGCCTCTTAAATGTTGCAATTGTACCAGCCTCCACCACTTCCTCTGGCAGTTCATTCCATACATGTACCACCCTCTGTCTGAAAAAGTTGCCCCTGAGGTCTCTTATTTATCTTTCCCCTCTCACCCTAAACCTATGCCCTCTAGTTCTGGACTCCACCATCCCAGGGAAAAGGCTTTGCCTATTTATCCAATCCACGTCCCTCATAATTTTGTAAACCTCTATAAGGTCACCCCTCAGCCTCCGACGCTCCAGGGAAAACAGCCCCAGTCTGTTCAGCCTCTCCCGAAAGCTCAAATCTCCAACTTTGGCAACATCCTTGTAAATCTTTTCTGAACCCTTTCAAGTTTCACAACATCTTTCCGATAGGAAGGAGGCCAGAACTGCACACAATGTTTCAACAATGGCCTAACCAATGTCCTGTACATTCGCAACATGACCTCCCAACTCCTTTACTCAATGCACTGACCAATAAAGGAAAGCATACCAAACACCTTCTTCACTATCCTATCTACCTGCGATTCTACTTTCAAGGAGCTATGAACCTGTACTCCAAGGTCTCTTTGTTCAGCAACACTCCCTAGGACCTAACCATTAAGTATATAAGTCCTGCTTAGACTTGCTTTCCCAAAATGCAGCACCTCGCATTTATCTGAATTAAACTCCATCTGCCACATCTCAACCCATTGGCCCATCTGGTCCAGATCCTGTTGTAATCTGAGGTAACCCTCTTTGCTGTCCACTACACCTCCAATTTTGGTGTCATCTGCAAACTTACTAACTGTACCTCTTGTGCTCACATCCAAATCATTTATGTAAATGACAAAAAAAGTAGAGGACCCAGCACCAATCCTTGTGGCACTCCACTGATTACCTCAAATGATTAAGATCAGTGAATATATATTCAGCTGTCATATCCCACCACTGCACCACTACCTGTAAGCAACACATGACCACTTCGAGGAGAGAGTGAGGACTGCAGATGGTGGAGATCACAGCTGAAAATGTGTTGATGGAAAAACGCAGCAGGTCAGGCAGCATCCAAGGAGCAGGAGAATCGACGTTTCGGGAAGATGGGCTCATGCCCGAAACGTCGATTCTCCTACGCATTGGATGCTGCCTGACCTGCTGCGCTTTTCCAGCAACACATTTTCAGCTCACATGACCACTTACCAATAATCTCACGTTCAAACACTAGCACTACTGCTTCTCTCACGCATATCTCAACACCTACTTCCATTGCCCACTATTCATTCATGACAGCCATATCAACCAAGTACATTACACAGAAGTATTTCCCCTTGTGTTGCAAGGAAGTTGAGAGAAAATTGTAGGTTATACCAGTGAGGAATAGGCACAGTTTTATGTCAACACTCCAATGAAAGAAACAGTGTTCCCATCACTTGGCTATGACAAAGACCTTGACCAGTGGTGGGGCTGCATAAGTTGGAGATGATTATACACTCATACCTAATTCTCCTTCCCACATCCTATTTTCCCCTCGTTCGTAATCTGCGGATGGTAGAAGCATGCATCTCTTGCCTTCCTCCAAACCTGCCCTCAATGTATTCTTTCCTTGTGCCTTTCTCTTTCAGAAGCCAAAGAACTGCCCTCTGACCAGGCAATTCCACAAGAGGGTGAGGTTGAAACCAGACAGACAACATTGAAACATTTGTTGTCCTGTGACGAGAAGCTGAGTAAATTGGGGCTATACTGTCTGAAGTACGAGAACTAGAGGTAATCATAGAGTCATAGAGTTGGAGTCATAGAGATATATGGCTTGGGTATAATACACATGTAAACAGATACCATTTATATGCATTGTAGGGTAAAGGATGTTGTCAAGAACTGCAAAAGTGAAGGCTGTGATTGAATTTCCCATTTCTAAAACTAAATGGAAAACCATGGGTTTCCTGGGAATGTGTGGAATATTTCTTGGAAATTCCTACCTAACTTGAGTACAATAGCTGCACTTGTAAAGGTTGATTATGAAAACAGGCAAAGCTGCTGTGATCAGCAGATACTGAATGGTTTTTGTGAAGCTGAATACCATCTTCATAAATGCACCAGGGCTGGCTGTCACTGATTTTACATAACTTTTAAAATGATGGTTATATATGAGTGACTTAGGGACAAAATACAAAATGATGAATCTTAAATAGAGATGTCAAGGAAATTTAACCAATGTTAAAAGGCATACTTTACAATGAAAAATGAGACTTTGGGATGATTATTGGCTCTTGACATTTTGAATTCTATATGCATCATGTTTGAAATGAAACAGTAATATTGTTATTCTTAATCAGTCTGATCAGACATGTTATGAGTAGCTGGATACTACCACTTCACCACAAGAGTGCCTGACGCTAATATTCACTGACAATAATTTGTTAACTTTTGGAAAGAAGATTTTCTTTTGCAGAGAAATTTAAGACTTGAAACATAAGATTGCTCCAATTGAGCTTATTGAGTGAACAACTTAATTTGAAAGTTGTTCAGATTGCTGGAAAATATAATGTAATAGCCAACACATTATCAAGAATGTGATTGTCCTGGAAAAGTTTAAGAATTTAGGGGGAAAATGATGGGAAATTATTTAAATACTGTATAAGGAATAAACAAATAAACGTAATTGTCTTGTGCTATAGTGTATATATGTTATACTTTGCAGTGAAATACATTTAAAACAATCTATTTAAGTCTTGAAACATGTAAGGGACTAACATATTTTCCTTTTGGACTAATATGGAAATTGGGCTGCTAGGTAACTGAAGTAGCCGCAGTGAAAAACATAAAATGTGCAAATATCTTGCTGTGTTAAACAACATTGCTTTCAATGATTTATGGACATGGACAGTAAGGGCCCTCTGATCCTCTGTACACCCTAAGGTCCTGCCACAAAACGTGTACTCCCTTGCTTTGTTAATCCTCCCACAACCACCTGATGAAGGAGCGTCGCTCCGAAAGCTAGTGCTTCCAATTAAACCTGTTGGACTATAACCTGGTGTTGTGTGATTTTTAACTTTGTCCATCCCAGTCCAACACTGATTTTCCAGTGCGAGCAGCAGCGAAGGTAAGACCGTTTGGTTTTAAAAGTGCTTACCGGTAGCGGGCAGCGGTGTTCTCAAAATACATTACCTCACACTTATCAGAATTAAATCCCATTTTTCACTGTTCTGCCAGCTTTATAAAACTGTGGTATAAAGTTTGCCTCCTCACTATTTGAAACATCTCAAATTTTTGTGTCATCTGTAAAATTACTGATCATGCTTCTTACTTTCATATCTAGATCATAGACATACACAAGAACATAGAACGTAGAACAATACAGCACAGAACAGGTCCTTCGGCCCACGATGTTGTGCCGAACATTTGTCCTAGCTTAAGCACCTATCCGTGTATTTATCCAATTGCCACTTAAAGGTCACCAATGATTCTGACTCTGCCACTCCCACAGGCAGCGCATTCCATGCCCCACCACTCTCTGGGTAAAGAACCTACCCCTGACATCCCCCCATACCTTCCACCCTTCACCTTAAATTTATGTCCCCTTGTAACACTCTGTTGTACCCGGGGAAAAAGTCTCTGACTGTCTGCTCTTTCTATTCCCCGATCATCTTATAAACCTCTGTCAAGTCACCTCTCATCCTTTGCCGTTCCAATGACAAAAGGCCTAGTACTCTCAACCTATCCTCGTATGACCTATTCTCCA
>NC_057720.1:58663728-58705261 GCF_004010195.1 Chiloscyllium plagiosum
TGTAAGGCAAGACCTCCCCTTCACAAATCCGTGCTGGCTGTCCCTAATCAAGCAGTTTCTTTCCAGATACTCGTAAATCCTATCCCTCAGTACCCTTTCCATTACTTTGCCTACCACCGAAGTAAGACTAACTGGCCTGTAATTCCTGGGGTTATCCCTATTCCCTTTTTTGAACAGGGACACAACATTCGCCACTCTCCAGTCCTCTGGTACCACTCCCGTTGACAGTGAAGACGAAAAGATCATTGCCAACGGTTCTGCAATTTCCTCTCTTGCTTCCCACATAATCCTAGGATATATCCCGTCAAGCCCGGGGGACTTGTCTATCCTCAAGTTTTTCAAAATGCCCAACACATCTTCTTTCCTAATAAGTATCTCCTCTAGCTTACCAGTCCGCTTCATACTCTCCTTTTCAACAATACGGTCCCTCTCCGTAAAGGGTCAGTACTGAACCCTGTGGTATACCACTGGACACAGTTTTCAGTTGCAAAAACACCCTTTAACCATCATCCTTGCTTACCACGACAAAGCCAAGTGTTGAATCTATTTTGACAAATTTTACTGGATTCCATGGACTCTTTGCTTCTTAACCAGTCTAACGTGTGAGACTTTGTCAATAGCCATCTTAGAGTCCATGTCAACAACATCAACACACACCTCGTCACCACCTTGAAAAGTTCAAATTTGTCACACATGGTCTTCCTGGATAAAGCCGTACAGTCAGTACTGCTATAACATGGTAGTTCTGTTCTCGAGCAATCCTGTGTAATAAGAAAATTACATAGTAGCAGCAGCATTTAAACTAACGGGGCCAGAAATGTATTATAACATGCTTTAAAAGTTCATACTTAGAAACATGGCCCCAGTTCATCAACTGCGTTATAGCAAATTCTGTTAAGGAAACATGTGTTCGAGCAAAATCACCTTTACTGTATATCCTTGAAATTCTCGTCTCTCAAAGTGGAGATTAATTCCGTTCCTTAGATCTTTTCCATAGTTTTCTGAGCACAGATGTTAGCCTCACTGGCCTGTAGGCCCTGGTAAATCCCTACCACCTTTCTTAAATAATGGTACCACACTGACTGTACTCCAATCCTCTGACAACCCTCCTATGGCCAGAGAGGATTTAATCATTAATGTCCAGATCCCTGCTCCTCTTCCCTCACCTTCCACAACAGACTGGGTTACTATTTAACTGCACCTCGGCATTTATCCATTTTCAAGCCTGCTAAAACCACTAATGTCCCCTCTCTCTCAATGGTAATTTACATGTTGAAGTGTACTAGATTCTAACGGGGCTGAGAGGGTAGACACTGAGAAGTTATTTCCCCTGGCTAATGCATCTAGAACATGGGGCCCAATTATGTAGGACTGAAATAGAGAGATTATCACTCAGAGGATTGTGAATCTTCGGAATGTTCTACACCAAAGGGTTATGGATGCTCCATTGTTGAATATAAGGCTCATATAAACAGATTTTTGACCCCTCAGAGGTTTGGTGAGAACTCAGAAAACTGGATGTGAAGCCAAAGGGCTGTATTAATGCAGAACAAGCTTGTGGCTGTATGGCCTGCTACTGTTCCCATTTCTTATATTCTCAGGTTCCGATGAAAAGCAGTCATCAATTTCACACTCACTGGCATCAATTCAAATACTGAATATTTGCAAAGTAGCATGTAGGCCAGGTCTGCAGCTGGAGAGTCACTGGCCATGGGCAGCCTACAGTCAGGGCAGGGGTAAAGGTTAGCACAGGTACCAGCTCACCAGAAGACAAGGTCAATCCAAAATCTGCTATGGGTGATTCAGATCCAGGAAACCTATGGTCACTGTTAAAGAACACGCAAGAGTCTAGCATCAACTTGGCACAAAGTCTTGTACAGATTTTGAAGGTCATCCTTCACAGCATGGAAATGGTGGGTAACTCCTTGAGAACACTTATGGACTCACAGATGTTACAGCACTTTATTGTCAACCTTTTCGGTTCCTAGTCCAGCACAAACAGTAGCCACCATCATTTGTGTGTTGCAGTGGAGACTGAGACTGATGTTCTGAGCTTTCTGCTTGTTACCATGTAAACAAGGCATGCTAACATACTCAGACTGCTGCCACCTTGACTCAGAGAGCTTGCAGGGTCTTGCAGGAGCCAGACAATCTGCTCACTGTCAAGTTGTTAGGTTTTACTGAGGTCTCTGACATCATGGGGCATTAATCTGCCGTCGTCCTTCAGCACATGCAACTTTCCTGCCTTTAAATAAACATGTATAAAGTACCACATGCTTCAACAAGCCCAACTACAGCAAGCAGAAGCCAAACAGCAAATGTAGCTGTGAGTAGAAGATGATCTGTTTAAATATCGAGAATGGGGCTTCCTTCCAGAATGACAAACATAAAAGGTTGGAGATATCATCTGTTCAAAGTTGGATGAGCCCAATGTGAAGCCATTCAGGTTCACTGTCACTAATGCAGCTGCTGGTTCAGCAGTGTATGTTTAAGAGGATTACTGAGGTTAACAATGTCACCAGTACAGTGAAATCAACATGCAGCGATGTGCCTGTTGCAGTAAAACTGGGTGAAGTACATTGCTAAATTTTGTACTCTTTATTCCAGATGCACTTTCAGTCTAGTGTTGGCCCTTATGCATCATAGTATTTAACTAGGAGTGCTCTGAAGGCCTTACTCAATTAGCTTTTGCTGGGTTGTTTAGGTTAATGTGTATGAATGAGGAAATGTCACACAAAAACACTAGTTTTTTTGACATGTGACAACAGAGTTTTTTTTATGCTTAATCCACACTGTAGCTGTTCTGGAAATACTCAATGTTGACTAACTAAGCAAGTGCTTCATTTCAAAGCAGTGACACCATTCATCTTGAGGAGCACAAATATAAGTTCCCACTATAA
Source organism: Chiloscyllium plagiosum (assembly GCF_004010195.1). NCBI lineage: Eukaryota > Metazoa > Chordata > Chondrichthyes > Orectolobiformes > Hemiscylliidae > Chiloscyllium > Chiloscyllium plagiosum. The sequence goes on from NC_057720.1 coordinate 58,666,629, forward strand.
CATTAATTCAAGAGTATAAGAAATGCACATTTAAAAAAACATTTCATCCACACCATTGGATACGTATTTCTATCCACTTCCATGCACTTATGAATGATAAACCATTCCCAGAGCCAGGGGCTGCACAGACAATTTATTACTTCTACACATATCACATCTCAACTTGCCACTCACAACTGTGTAAGAGAAGCATTAATCTAATTTTAACATTTCTTGTGAAAAAATGGCTCAATCTCATTCAGGGTTTCACCCAAAAGTGTAGTAGAATTCAAGATCTCAGGGCTGGGAGTTGAAGAATCAGAAGTTACAACCTATTCCTGCATTGAAATCTAAAATTTTCATCACATCCCCATTAAAAATATCTGATTCAAATCAATGGCACACAATCATATCTTTACATTGACAATGGATTTTTGAAACATCCTGGCATGTGAACTTTTTATGATGCCTTATGTTTAGAAAGGGAAGTTGGAATCTTTCATTTTTTGAACAAAATGTCAATAAAATGAATAATGTCTAAGCAGTTCACAACTAATTGAATGCTGTTGGCATGCATAATCGTGTTGGAATGAAAGAAGACTGGAATCTGCTGCAAGGTTTCACAAATAGCAATGGGATAATGATCAGATACTGTTTTAGTGGAATTTGTTGCAGGATAAATTTGATCAGAATTCCCAGCTCTTCTTCAAATGCTGTCATGGAATTTTTACATCTACCCAAGAGAGAAGGCTGGGCTTCAGTTTAACATTTCATCTGAAAGACAGCATCACTGACAGTACAGAACCATGATTTGGAGATGCCGGTGTTGAACTGGGGTGTACAAGGTTAAAAATCACACACCTGGTTATAGTCCAACAGGCTTAATTGGAAGCACACTAGTGCAGAACCACTCAGTATTACATGACAGCATTAGACTAGACTTCAGAAAATATCAGTCTTTTTTCTGCTTGGGGACAGAATGCTATACAGAGGACAAATAACAGTTTTATTCACTCTTATTTTAGATTCTTCATAGTAGGACTAAATCCCATTAATCCCAGAATGTTTGGTGGAACTGTGTTCAATTAAATGTGACTATCCATTGGATATTGTGTCCAGAACCCAGATGTTGCAGGTTCCAATCAATCACTTTGAGTAGATCCAAACCAGATTGCATCCAGGCCTTTGAGATCCCTTACATCAGGATAAAGGTTGAAAGTCATCTTAGCTGTGCCTTGAGTAAAGCATGTCAGATAACATCTCATTTGTTCCACCTCCAGCAAGCCTTTGGTCTTGTCCTTCAGTTACCTCACATAAAACCATTGCTGCTAAATTAACATTTTTCTGACCAAGTGTTGAGGGTTGTTTCATTCAAAAGGACTTCAAACTATATAAATGGAAAGAAAACAGCCGAAAACAGATTTCACAATGTAATTTATTTAAACAAACTCAACAGCAATATTTATATGTGTATTTTTTTAAAACTATGATTCCCTCTAAACATGTCAATCCAGATGACCAGCAAGAACGAAACAAAAATAACCCTGTGTGAAGGAATGAGGCTGACTAAGTAGCATACAGGCTCATCAAAACTTAAAATGCAGGAGAAAACAAGACTGCATTCATTTTATTGCATAGACTCAACCTTAAGTGTACAGAATTGAGCTGAATTTAAAACTGCTGAAGGGTGTGCCAGTATCAAGAGCAAAATGGTTTATTTTTCAGACAGCTTTGGGTATCACTCCCAATTCAGAAAATTTCAATTTTCATGATATGTTAGCACTTGCAGCATATTTTAGTTCTACCTTTCATGCAAGTAAAAATATCAATTCACATATAATTGTAGCGAGCTCTGCCCAACATTACAGGGTCAGATTCCTTTCATTAAATATCAATGTTGAAATTTACTGAACGCTTGGTGCAAAGCATTATTCTAGCAAAAATTAAGAAGATTATGGAATGCATTACTTATGCTATTATTAATGCCACATCAAAATTTCCTGTGACTTCTGCTCTGTTGTGCAAAGGCCCTCAGCAAAAAAGCAGAGAACTATCCCCCATTCAAATAAGTGCTGAGATTAGATAGAAACATAGGAAATGAATAGGTATTTAGCCCTTCAGTTTGTTCTGCTTTTCGGTGGCTCCGTGGTTAGCATTGCTGCCTCACAGTGCCAGGGACCCTGGTTCGATTCCAGCCTCTGGTGACCTCATGTGTAGAGTTTGCACATTCTCCCAGTGCCTGCATGGGTTTCCTCTGGGCACTCTGGTTTCCTCCCATAGTCCAAAGATGTGCATGTTAGGTGGATTGGCCGTGCTAAATTTCCCCATTGTGTCCAGGAGTGTGTAGGCTTGGTGGATTGGCCATGGTTAATGGGGTTATGGGGATAGGGTAGAGGGCTAAGTGGGTTACTCTTTGGAGGGTCAGTGTGGACTTGATGGACCAAATGGCCTGCTTCTGCACTGTAGGGATTCTATGGCTAACCGTGACCTAATTCGGTTTTTTAAAACTTCATTCACGCGATTTGGATGTTGCTGATTATGTCTACGTTTATTGCCCATTGCCCTGGAGAAGTACCTGAGGCATGGAACATTAGCAAGACAAAGCAGAGACTACGGCAATGGATGAATGGACACCACACAACAATCAACAGGCAGGAGTGTTCCCGCCCAGTCAGAGAACACTTCAGCGGTCTGGGACATTCAACATCGGACCGTCAGGTGACTGTCCTCCAAGGCGGACTTCAGGACAGGCAACAATGAAAAGTGGCCGAGCAGAGGCTGATAGCTAAGTTCGGTACTCATGAGGATGGCCTCAACTGGGACCTTGGGTTCATATTACACTATAGGTGACCCCATTGCACTACACACACACACACACACTCATATAGACCCATGCACTCACGCAGACTCTCTCTCATACGCTCACACATACACTCCCACACTCTCACATGCACTCTGTCACAGACTTATCCCCTTTACACTCATACTGACAGACATACGCGCACTCTCTCACAGACACTCATAACCCCCACCACCACCACCACCATCCCCCACCCCAACTCACCCACATGCACACATACACATATAAATTTGTGGAGTGAATTTGTACTTGCAGAATTACATTTTACTTTGCTCAATAACAGCATGAATCCATGTAAGATTCTGTAAATCCATTTTTTAGATTAGAATCAGTCTGATCATTGTGGCACAGACAGCCTCACACAGGGCAGCTCACACCTTCAATGTATTATCTGGGCCAACATGACACCAATTGTTAAAGTTCACTTGAGAATACTAACTTTTTTAAAAGTTCTGTGAGTTACATATGAAAGAACTGAAACCAACATGGTCATTCTAAAAGATGAGAGACTTAACAAACAATCCAGGTCTTTTTCAATATATAATTTCACTTATATCACACTGTAAAGCTAGTGCTTCCAAATAAATCTTTTGGACTTTTAGTTGGTGTTGTGTGATTTTTAACTTTGTACACTCAAGTCCAACACTGGCATCCCCAAATCATTCTTAATTTACCCTCCTCATTAATCCTTTGGTCATTCTTTGAGGTTTTCTTTCATATTCTGACCAATCTTCTAATCTGCCACTCACCTTTGCATCACTCAATGGAGCAGAATCTTTCAGGAATCAGAGCGATGAGGGCTAGGGTGGGATTTGTGACAGAGTGAGATGAGAAGTCTGGCGAGGCCGATTTCAACATTGGGAGCTTCTTGTTGCATCTTTTACTTGCTTCATTAATATTCAGCTTTCTACCTTACCTAACTTGCCAAACGAACTAGACTTTGAGAAATCTACACACGGAAAGTGCAGCATGTACCTGGCAAATTCAGCTCACCGCTTGTTTTGAATGATGTCCATGCTGTGTACGACCCAGCAGCATCTCAGAGCATGAGGCTCCAGTTGCACACACCCGTCATCCACAGACATTGGCACCTGCTATTTGGCATTTACCATTATGGCATCTCTACACCACACTGACAGGGCACTGTGGAATCCAGGCTGGCTTCACAGGGCGCATCAACAACTCGCATTGATAGATTGGTGCAGAGAACCTTTATGCACATGGATAGACACCCAGAGGGAAGCTTGGGCCAGGCTGCATCTAAGAGCTGCTTGTTTGCTCTCTCACTGGTCACTCAGTTAGAGTCCACCTGCATTCTCACAGGATCCTTGCCTTGCCTTGTCTTGCAGTGTCTGTTAGCACAGTAACACAACCAGGCAGCTTGCCTTGCTGGTCAGCAATCAAGGGGGTGGAGACAATGTGCTAAAATATGGAAGGGAAAGGGGTCATGGAGAATGGAGGTTTTGTCTTTGGTCAGGAGCTCCCTACTTTCAAGGGGTAGACCGTGTATGAGCACACTCGGCATGGTCACCTCAGATCCCAGAGGCAGGAGGAAGGGGATGGTAGGAAAGTGCAGCTCATGTAGATAGCTGGATAGGGACACAATGAAAAACTTATGGAGTTTATGGGAAGAACTACCAGAAAGAGATTTGGATGTTGAGGTGCCTAAACACAGACTAATGAGTGCTCACTGTCACCTTCCACCCTGTTAGAAATCGAAAGTGTGCATCCATTAAAAAAAAGTCAAGCACAGAAAAATGGGATTGCAAGGAGCAGATGAGATGGATCTGATTGCCTGCGGCTAGAGCTGACAATCTAATATAAAAACAAACCATCTTACTGGTTATTGTTGATCACGTTTATGAAGATAAGCAGAACTCTTTCCCCAGATACTGCACAATAATAAAAATGATTTTCAAACAGGAGCAAATAACTAAACTGATATAGCTTTCATAATTGTAGGATATAGTTGGTCTTTCCACTTGCAGACAAAAAAAGCCAAAATTCTGCATTCCGCAGCACAGCAATATAACCCCAAACATGATGCAGATTAGTCGTGTGCTTGACCAGTTTCTGTGCCATTTATTCTAAACAAGTAAGTGCAAGTCAATGCGACATAGGTGTTCGTATTTCCTGCCAATTTCACATCTAATGACAGGAAAAAAAATCAAATAAAGTCAGCTGATGTGTCTGCATCAAAGAAATGTCTTCCTATTTCAAACAAATTTGTATTTTTACATCTTATACAAAGTGATAAATGGATATTCAGAGATATTTAGAAAAGCATGTATAGTTGCAACATACACAGATATTGAGATTATACAAATACTGGAATATAGTTATATATATATTTTTGGGATCAAAACATATGCAGACTTGTAGAGTGTTCAATAGTTAACGGATATATGGATAGATATATAGCATGACCTGAAATTCAAACTTTTTTGCTTCAGTTTTGGGCATTAGCAGCCTTGAAAGAAGTTGGGTCTGGTTGCTTGGTTCTGGACAGCACCATCCAACTTGTTTGATTTCCCATCATTCTAGTTTCGGATTCCCCTACCCTGGGGAAAAGACATTGGAAATTGCTCCTCCTGATTTTATAAACCTGTATAAGGTCACCCCTCAGCCTTCCATGCTCCAGGAAAAAAAACTTCCAGTCTATTCAGTGTCTCCTTATAACTGAAACCCTCCACTTTTGGTAACATCCTTGTTTTGCACCCTTTCCAGTTTCATAACATTCTTCCAATTGCAGGGTGACCAGAATTGTACACATTATTCCAAATGTGACCTTACTAATGTCTTAAGCAACTGTAATATGATGTCCTAACTCCTATACTCAGTGCTCTGACCGATGAAGGCAAGCATGCAAACCCTGCCTATCTGTGACACCATTTTCAAGGAAATATGTACCTGCACCCTGAGGTCCCTCTGTTCAACAAAATTCCCAGGGCCCTACCATTACCTGTATAAGTCTTATCCTGTTCTGTCTTATCAAAATGCCACACTTTGCATTTATCTGAATGCTGATTGTGAACTTAAAACGATGATAGTCATTTGAATGTCTAAAGACTTATAAAGGATATTTTTGAAAGACCAACTCTTTCCATTCTTTATAAGAAATAAAGGACTTGTATTTACATATGAACATTACATGAACTCAAGGACATCCTAAACCACTCGACAGTAAATGAAGTGCTTTCGAGGTGTAGTAACTGATGTAATGTGGAAAATATGACAAGAACGTATATGGAGCTGTGAATTTCAAAATATGCTTACCCTTCCCTCCCAGCGTCCAATCCACTAAAAGTGTTTCATGCTTCTAGAAGCACTCAAAACCCTCCACTATGGACTGAGGTAGTGCGTCTAATGGAACAACCAGTTAAACAGCCAAATCTGACCATATCCTCACCCAAACTCCACACTGTTGAATAATGATCTGATGCAAGAGATTGTGTGGCCAATGATACTGTCCCTATTACTGTTTTGGGTAAGATCAATTGCCTTCAAATAGATCAGAGATCCTGAGTAAATTGTCTAAACTGCATGCTTCAAAATCACACAAATAGTTAACAGTGTGGTTTGCATAACAATAAACTCATTAAACTTAAAATGAATTTATTCAGAAAAAGACAAAGTATAATTAGAGCAATTATGGTTAGTTATCTAACAATAAAATTGACAACAGACAATAAATTGACAAGTGAATATGTTTCGAAATGTTTACAAAGCAATGACACTTTGAGCGCTTTGAGAGCTGATAGTGTGAGATAACAGGATGTTTAATTCTACAGACCTGCAATGATGTGAGCTTTTTCCAAGACTTTTAAAATCAAATTTGTAACTATGTCAATTAAACTAACCAACAAGAGATGATCGAACAGTTTCATTGAAACTGGCACAGCCTGACCAAAAAGCTGTCAACTTCAAAGCATCCCTGAAGACAAACACATTTTTTAAAAAGTAATTGTATTGAAAGTACAAAAACACTCTTATTTTGATAGAGTCTATTGTAGAAAATGTTGATCGATAACTGTTGGTGCGTTTTACAGTATTTTGGTAACAGCTGTTGCACTTTCATTTTGATTGAAAAGGGATATACCCACAGATTTTTTTGTATATTACTCTGCATTTGGAATTTTCCTTTAATTTTAAAATTTACTTTCCTCTTTGCAGCACGGGAAAATCTACTAACGGCAGAAGAAAATGTTTGTTTTGGATTTTTTACGTAAAATATCTAATAATGATCATTTCCAATGAGGCTGATGGATAGCAAATTAAGGATTTCACATTGTTCTTCCAAAAATGTCCTCTAATCCCTCTTCTGCAGGCCAGGCTAGAACTCACTTCCACCCATGACCAAGCTGATATTCTACAGTTTCAGTTCAGGTTCTTCCTTTTGTCGTCCTCACCAGCTTATACAATGCTTTGTCCAAATGACACACACACCTCGTCAAAGAGCAGTTCTCCTGTTGAGGGTTAAAGTTCTCCACTTATAGCCAATTGCCTTTCTGGCACCATGGCTTATTTTCATTGAGAGGATGGTGAGAAAGCAGATATGCTCACACTCTGATTGAGGACAGCATTTATACAAAAGCAAAGAAGGATAAAGAGCAGTATCTGTCACTCCTCTGCATCACTGCTACTTCCATGAGCTTGTGGCTCTTCAATTCCATCTATCTTGAGGACAGCAAACTGCTGAAGCTTTGTGATGCCCTGAAAGCCCCTTTGTATTTTCTCCATCAATCTCTCCAAGCAGAGCACAGGTTTGAGCACGCAGTCTGCCTGGCAGCCGTTCAAACTGTTAGAAAACCTACTGTAGACATCCTGTTTTGAGGGCACAGCTACAGATAGAGGTGGCAACAATTTTCGAAGTAGACTGCAGAGATGCAACCATATTGTTCTGAAGATGACCTTTTCATAGAAGCACTTCACTTTGAAGTCTCCTGCTAGATTTCTTTGGAGGTACCGTGGATCATCAGAGTTTGATGCTTGACCTTTGACATAAGGAGAGGTCTTCATAGCGCAGTTTTACTTTGTTCCTTAGTGTAATGCACAGCCTTCTCCTGGACAAAAACAAGGCAAGAGTGAGCAGGCAGAACTTGGGATTGATATCTATGGTAGGATTTTGGTCTACCTCCTGATTCCAGTGGACAAAGATAGGTCAGGTCTAATCGCTGACTCCAGAGGATCCTTGATTGATGATAGGGGAGTGTGAGAGTGGCAATCCTTTGTCTTCTGACTCATAAACAGTCCTGTAAGAGCACCAAATCTGTCCTCACCTCCTTTTAGCCACTGGCTTTACTGAAGCCTGGCCAAACACTGTTAAACTTGTAAAACACATTGCCAGTCTCACTAAACAGTAAGGCGGTACAGTAACTTTGTGGTTAGTACTGCTGCCTCACAGCACCAGGACCCAGGTTCGATTTCAGCCTCGGGCAACTGACTGTGCGGAGTTTGCACACTTTCCCCATGTCTGCATGGGTTTCCTCCCACAGTCCAAAGATGTGCAGGTTAGGTAGATTGGCAATGGGGATTGCAGGGTTGCAGGGATTGGGATAGGGATAGGGGGTTGTCTGGGTGAAATTCTCTTCAGGCGATCAGTATGGACTTGATGAGCTGAATAGCCTGCTTTCACATTGTCGGGGTTCTATGATTCTATGAACTGAAATTGCTGAATTGCACACTGCTCAAGGCTCACCTCATAGCAATATTAGACTGCTATGTAAAGTAGATTGGAAGCAAAGACTTTATGGTGGGACAGTTGACAAACAGAGGAGGACTTTTAAAGCAGTTATTCAAAGTTCTCAGCAAAAGTGTATACCAGTGAAAAGGAAGGACTGTAGGAAAAAGGGTAATCTGCCATGGGTGGGGAAGGAAATAAGGGAAACTATCAAATTGAAAGAGAAGGGATACAAAGTGGCTAAGATCAGCAAGAAACGCGAAGATTGGAAAAACTTCAAAGGTCTACAGAAAGCCACAAAATAAACTATGAAGAAAAGTGAGATAGATTATGAGATAAAGCTCAGAATATACAGACGGATAGCAAAAATTCCTATAAATGTATAAAACAAAAAAGAGTGGATAAAGTAAGCATGGTTCTTTAGAGGATGAGAAGGGGGATTTAGTTATGGAATATGAGGAAATGGCTGAGGCATTGAACAGGTATTTTGTGTCGGTCTTCACTGTGGAGGACACTAATAACTTGCCAATAAGTGACAAAGAGACAAAGGTAGGTGAGGACCTGAAGACATTCATTATCATGAAAGAGGTCGTGTTAGGCAAACTAATAGAGCTAAAGGTAGACAAGTCTACTGGTCCTGATGGAATGCATCCCAACATGCTAAAAGAGTTGGCAGGAGAAATAACAAATGCATTTGTGGTAAATTTCCAAAATTCACTGGACTCTGGGCAGTTTCAGCAGATTGGAAACAGCAAATGTGATGCTCCTTTTTAAAAAGGAAGGTAGACAAAATTATAGACCAGTTAACGTAACTTCTGTCGTGAGGAAAGTGCTCGAGCAATTTATCAAGGCATTTGGATAGAAATTGTCTCATTGGGCAGACGCAGCAGGGGTTCATGAAGGGCAGGACATGCTTTTGGAATTCTATGAAGACATTATGAACACAGTGGACAATAGTGACCCAGGAGATGTGGTGTATCTAGATTTCCAAAAGGCATTTGACAAAGTGCCACATAACAGGCTGCTGCATAAGACTAAGATGCAAGGTATTATGGGCTATGTATTAGCATGGATAGAGGATAGCCAACAGGAAGCAAAGAGTGGGGATAAATTAGTACTGTTCTGTCTGCCAACCAGTGACTAGTGGTGTGCCTCAGGGATCAGTGCTGGGACTGCAATTATTCACAACCTACATAGATGATTTGGAGTTGGGGACCACAGGCAGTGCATCAAAGTTTGTAGATGACATGAAGATGAATGATAGAGGAGAGTGTGCAGAGGACTGTGAAACTTTGTAGAGGAGCATAGGTACTTTAAGTGAGTGGGCAAAGATCTGGCAAATGGAATACGGTGTTAATAAATATGAGGTCATTCATTTTGGTAGGAGTAACAGTAAAAAGGACTATTACTTGAATGGCAAGAAATTACAGCATGCTGCTGTGCAGAGGGACCTGGGTGTCCTTGTGCATGAATCACGGAAGGTTGGTCTGCACGTAGAACAGGTCATTAAAAAGGCAAATGGAATTTTGTTCTTCATTGCTCACGGGATTGAGTTTAATAGCAGGGAGGTTATATTGCAGCTGTACAGGGTGCTGGTGAGGCTACACCTGGTGCAGTTTTGGTCTCCTTACTTGAGAAAGGATGTATTGGCACTAGAGGTGGTGCAGAGGAGGTTCACTAGGTTGATTCCGGAGTTGAGGGGGTTGGCTTATGAGGAGAGACTGAGTAGACTGGTATTATATTCATTGGAATTTAGAAGAATCGGGGGGGGGGGGTGGTCTTATAGAAACATATAAAATTATGAAGAGAATAGATAAGATCTAGTTTCACTGGTGAGTGAAACTAGAACAAGAGGGCATAGCCTCAAAATTAGGGGGAGAGATTTAGGACTGAATTGAGAAGGAACTTCTTTACTCAGAGGGTTGTGAATCTGTGGAATTCCCTGCCAAGTGAAGTAGCTGAGGTTTCCTCAGTAAAAGTTTTTAAAGCTAAGGTAGATTGTTTTGAACAGTAAAGAAATTAAGGGTTATGGTGAGGGGGCGGGTAAGTGGAGCTGAGGCCGCAGAAAGATCAGCCATGATCTTACTGAATGGCGGTGCAGGCTCGAAGGGCCAGGTGGCCTACTCCTACTGCTGGCTCTTATGTTCTTATAACCTGAAGACAGCACGTTGCTGAAGGAACTATCGAAGTGATTTACTGGATATGTTTACAACTCCCTCTGGATTAACCTAATGCAATATTAAAGAAATAATTGGCCATAGATTTTAAGCATTTTGAGTTAGTTGATATTGCAATAACTGATACAGTCAATGAAGTATTTGTTTGATGACAAAAGAGTTGTCACTAAAGAGAAGACTATTGCTGATCAAAGTAAGTGAAATATTTGTAAGAATAGACATTTCCAAAGGTTGAACAAGTTTGGTGCACTTGATTCTGGAGGTATACATCAACCACAAATATTGTAATGTTAAAATATGCTTTATGTATAATTCAAGTAACCTGTGCAGATGAAATAGAACATTTGATTTCGTCACAACTCTCAACTGAATGCTATTTGATTAGGATAGTTCTTTGTGACTAAAACAGGCTAAAGCCATAATTTTGATTGTGCACTAGTTTTGCTAGAACTTAACAATGTTTCCCATGACAGAGTAATTTCTTTTAATGATTGTGTGTTAGACAAGCTGATGTATAAGTGTCATTTTGATTCATAATATTAGGAAGTAACTTCTCTTTAGATCCTGTACTCAGATATGCCTGGGAGCCAATCTGAAACCCCTGACCTAGGGAGGGCAGGGGACGATAAAAATCACTCCCAGCTGGAATCTGCTACACACTTGACAAGTTGACAGCTTTCAACACAACAGCTATTCCAGATCGGCTTTCCAAATGGTTGAATGTATTGGACTCTATTGAATTGGTTATAGTCATTCCATATGTTGTCAGCTTGAATCAATAAAGGCCATAATTGAACCAGTTCTGAGGAGTAAGAAACCTAACATGATGAACCTTCATCTTCTGAGAGATACAACAGTAGTTTGGTATTGATATTACCACAGTATGTATTTTAATTTTTTTAATCATAGAATTATGTAATGTTACCCATTCTTTCTCCTCTGCACTGATGCCTTGAAAATAATATTTAGCAAATGTTTAATAAATACACAAGGTCTGAATTTTAAGTAAGATGAGAATTGAATGAACAGGCTGAATTCCTCTGGCCTCACTTATTTGATTGTCGGGTGATTTTTAACCTCAATGCCTTGTCTGTACATTCCTGATCAATTGCTCACCTGAGGAATGAAGGAACTATCCCTAACTTGAGATAAGTCATGAAGTTTGGAAGGACCATGTGACTAATGAGGAGGAAGGGAATGCTTAAACTTTCTTGATAGGCTTAATGGAGCTCTACTCCTCCTCTCACTCCACAGACAAAGGTTAAAACAAATTGTTGAATAACTTCCTGGATTCAACCTCTTCTGGTCTGGACTCTTTTTTCTCCCCCTTAGATTAACCTGGTAGACAGCCACAATAATTTCCACTGTTAAATGTGATCTGGGAATTTAAAAAGGCTGTAGTGATTTCCAGTGAGGGTCATTTCTGGCTGTCTGGAAACGTGGGTTAGTATGGAAACGGTGGGAAGCAAATATGTCTCCTCGATGGTTTGAACTGCCTGGCTGCCTATTCAATTTTCACAGGGCAAGGAGAGTTAAATCATCCTTAAAGTTAAATTACACTTTTTATGTAGAATAGCATGGAAGCATGGACAACTGGTGAGCATTTCATGGTATTTGGCCAAGATTAAAAGGGGTATTTCTGGGTTCAAACTGACTCTAAGGCAATACTCCTGGCATTGAAAGTTCAGACGTAAATCAACCTCAGTGACAGTTTGGTAGTCTGATACCTGAACCAGGAAGGCACAATCCATCCTGGGACATTCAATGAATTGTTAGTCAATTTTCTTCAGGGGCAAAGCTAGAACTAAAGATTTCTCTCTCAGCTTCTGATAGTCCCACAAACCAATGTAGGGCTGCCCTCAGTGAACTAACAATGGGAAGCTTTTGCAAGTAAATTGTACGGTTTTAACCAGTTAAATTCTAACAATTGTACAGACTTAGGCTTTGGTTCTGTTAACCTGCGCCTAAACTATCTGGAGTTTCATTGGGGAGCAATTACCTACTTCTTATCAGGCAAACAGAAATGTTACATATGTAGATTCCACAAAGTTTTGAGCCTCTCAAACATAGAATTGACTGACCATGATAATTGCTTCACTAAAAATAAAATAATTACATCAGAAACATTATATGCAAACCTTCCACTTAATAGGCTTGCAAGCATATCTTAATAGAAACGGGAGTCTATGAATTATTGGGAAAATAGCATTTACATCTTTGATGTATTCATTGGTCTGTACAACTGCAACAGATTGACCTGTAGGGTCCCATGCTTGATCCCTTGCCTTTACAGAGTTGGCTGGCAGCAGTCGAGTGGCTGCAGTTGGCCATGTGGTCTAGGGTTGAGGGTGCAGAGGCTATCAGTCTAATTGCTGTATATAGTATTGCTGTTGTAAAAGGTATAACACAAATATTTCTGAAGAATAAGAATAACGACTTCTCATTCTCACTCTGAGCACAATCACTTGCTAAACCATTATCTTACCTGCATAAATGAAGAGTAGTCATTGGGTGAGATATCAGAGAGTGTATAATATTGTGGGTGTGGAAAAAATTGGAGGATGTATTCTTGAAAAAGCAGGAAGTGAAAGAAAATGAAGAAGATCCTTCCACCGTTATCAACATCGCAACTTCCAATTCAGAATTCCAAATAACTATCAATAAATAATTTTACCAGAATTAACTTGAAATACATTTAATGTTTTCAAAGTCTTTTTAAAAATGTACAATTACATTTGTTTCTAAGTCATAATTAGTTAGATGCACCCAGCCATCACTAACTTTCCTTTCACAGAGGACATGCTAACATTGCTCTCAGTATCTGACGCAAATAGGTCAACAAGATTCAGAATTGAAACAAATCTTTTTTTCTTGTAAAGTTGATCATGCAGCTTTGACTATGCAATAAACAGAAAATGATTGATCCTGTAGCAGAAGTAAATACTTTTCTCAACAGCTGTGGGTACTCGGCTTTTAATGTAGTAAATAATTTAATTATTTCTTTGGGAATCAAGGTTGTTTAAACTCTTTCTGGGGGGGTGAGCCTTGCTCATTTTCTGAACCTAATTAAGGTAGTTTACTTTAAGAATTAAATTAGAAAATCCAGATATTCATATCTTCAGGTACAGGTTGCCAGGCTTGTTTATACAGCTGTATTGGATGTTAACTCTTCAATCATTAACAATTGCTGTGTTTGCTGTTTATAATAAGTTGCACATCAAAATAATTATTTTCATCATAAGGGATTTAGTGCATTGCTCCTTTACCTCTCTGATATTGAGGAAAAAAATTCCAATTGATTGAGGGATTGAAAGTTTACCCTTTCTGCTAGTTACAAGAATCCAATTCAAAATGAATTTAGACATTTCTAAACCAATTTGTCATGGAGGTAGTCTCATGACACAACAGAAGCCACTAGTGGCACTATATGAGTAATGTCCTTCAAAGAAGCTACATGAATGGGTGTTGTGTGTTTGAGATGCATATGGGCTCAGATGGTGGCTATAATACATTATTAGAAGAGAGTGGAAAAAGCTCTAACTGACTTCATTATCAAACACAGCAGCACTTGATATTGGCACTAGATGTCTAAAATGAGAAAGGTTATAATTACTCAGCTTTAACAGCATTCAGAGGAATAATCCAAACAAAAATATTATATTTCATCAAACTGGCATTCAGCCATTCCTTTGTAATGTCTGCCAGGCAAATGCATTACTATCAGTTTCGATGAAAATTAATTAACCTTTATGTCCTTCTGATTGACCTGCTGTTTTTTTCCAGTATTTCTGTTTATATGTCAGAGTCGCTGTGTATGTGAAATATATATTTAGCACAAGTTGAATAGTGATTTGTTTGGGGATGAGGAAAAGAAAATGTTGAAGATTCAGTTGAAAGTCTAATGATACCATGTTACAGTCCAGTGGTCATATTTGTAAAACACAAAAATCAATTTTTAAAAGTGACTTAAGTATTCATATAGCACTTCATGAGGAATTTCTTGCTAGTTTTTCCACTGGTTACCATTGTGTATATATGTTATTGAAGAACTGCAAAGAGATCACATTTTTGAAAAGAGTTGGACCCAGCAAATTTCATCTTCTCAATAATCATTTGCAGGACAGAAAAACTGCTACATATTCTTCTTGGGAATAGAGAAAGGAACCCAGCAATGGAACAGTTAAAAGATCCAAGAATGTGGTTCTAATCTCCTTTCACCTCACTAATTAAAATGTGTTAAAATCCAGGCTGAAAACTAAAAGCTGGAAAATGCTGGTGCATGAGAAATAAAGTAACAAATGCCAATAGCTTCCAAGGGTTGAAAACTATACTGGGCCATTATTCAGGTACAGGGTCACATTTTTCTTCCTGATCAGTTTGGTTCCACTAGACAAATTTGGAGTTGGCACCTTGTTACCAGAATTAGCGTAAAGGCTATGCATGTGCCTTGGTGCTCGTTAGGCATTCAAGCAGGACTTGCCTTTATTAAACTTCATTCACAGTACATGGCATCACTGGCTCGGCCAGTGTTTATTGCCCATTCCTAAATGCCCAGAGGGCAGTTAAGAGTCAGCCACATTGCAGTGGCTTTCAAGTCCCATCTCACCTCGGCCCGGCCAGGTAAGGGGGGGCAAATTTCCTTCCCTCAAGTACATTACATTCTGGCCTTAAGCAGCCAGATTTCTGTTCTTAAAGTCAGCTCAGTCCTGTTAAGGGAAGCTCCACTGAGATACTGGAGACTGGGTTTGAAATATAATGCTTAATTCTAATCAATGGGAATGGAATCTTGTAACTGGAATTTTACAGTATAAAAAAACTCATCCTAAACTGATCACATGCTTCTGGAGTCATTTTTAGATTGACGGTGCCAGAGTCCACTGTTAATCTGGAAGTTTTACCTGGTTCTGTGGTTATATGACTATCACACTTACAATCTCTTAGGCCTATGACTCATTTCAGTGTCCCGAAATGATTGTCAGAAACAGCTTCTACTTTCTAACACCCATCCTTCTATCTGTCTTAATCTTGAAAATACAGTCATAAAATGCCCCTAACTGTAAGGATTAGATATTATATATAAAAAAAAATACCTTGAATCTAGGGTGGCACGGTGGCTCAGTGGTTAGCACTGTTGCCTCCCAATGACAGATTCCTGGGTTCAATTCGAGCCTCGGACAACTGTCTGTGTGGAGTTTGTGCATTCTTCCTGTGTCTGTGTGGGTTTCCTCCCACAATCCAAACATGTGCAGGTTAGGTGAATTGGCTGTGCTAAATTGCGTATAGCATTCAGGAATGTGTAGGTTAGGTGCGTTAGTCAGGGGCAAATGTAGAGTAATTAGGGGAGTGGGTCTGGGTGGGATACTCCAGAGGGTTGGTGTGGACTTGTTGGGCCAAAATGGCCTGTTTCCACACTGTAGGGGATTCTATGAGTCTATAAACTGGAATAGATGTTAGACGCTGCTGTATAGCTGAATTACCAGGAGAACTGCAATTTTGAGTTAAATTCTGCACAATTTTAGCTCAGCATGGATATATTGCCATTGGAGCAACAAGATGTTTGTATTCCAAGCAGTGCCAATGCCTTTGAATTGAGGAAATATGGCCTGATGACAGCCTCCAGATTGGTTGAGCTGCTGTTTGCAGCACATTGGTGGGAGCCCTGCAGCCAAAACCATCCAGGGCTGACAAACAGAAAACATCTTCTACCCTCCTCTCTGTGTTGGTTAAAAGACAGAAAAAACAAGAAACTTAAGAGAAAGAATTATAAAACAAGAAAAGACCAAGGTCTAACATCAAACTGAAGAGTAACTGTTACTATACCAAAAACAGTTTATGATCATTGCCAAAAGGAAAAGAAATTGTGAGAGACAACTTAATCTATTCTTGGCATCTGGACTTTTGATCTTTAGACCTTTGTTTTACCTGTCTAGATTTTCCACGTATAATTTTTGAGTCAAACCATCTGTTTTGTCTGACTTATTCAAGAATGAGCGCGTGTGTGTCTTTGAGGTTTTAAAGGGGTGTAGTCTAAGTCACATTGTAGTAGATTAGTAATCCTTTAATTTTTCTACCATTGTTTCTTAAAGCATAACTAATTAAACTCATTTTCCTGTTCATGATGAAACCTGGTGTCAATTGCTTTTGTCTTGAATCGATGTCAGTCTGGTAAATTAATGACCTTGGTGGTTTAATTGGTTATTTACACATCTGTGGCACCTTGTAGAGAAGTGGGGCTGGATAGTTAACGCACTGTTCCCAGGTAAGTCTTCACTTAGATTTTAAACAAACCTGACTTCCTCAGTCTTTCTTTCCTCCTCAAATCTACAGAGGTTTAGAATCTAGGCCAAGTATCACCTAACCATAGCCTCTCAATTCATCATTGATGGTGTCATTTAAAAGAATCAAGCTATGACGACTCAGGGAGACATATTTCTATCCAATACATTGACATTTTGAATCCAGTAAAGATTTCCACTGAGATGATGGGTGATGCATTTTCGCAGAGTTTAGATTAGACCAAGAGATGGAGAGCCTGAAAGTTAGCGTTTTAACTTTAAATGGCTAACACTATATCCATATTTGTAGATGAAGCATCTCTGTAAAAATAATCTTTCAGAATTCTTCTGTGCAAAGAAATCATTCCTGCATTTATTGTTTTTTTTCGGATGGTTACCATGTAAACTAACAGAGTAAGTCATTTCTGCATTGGTTTCCACATGGACGCTGTTGACCAGTGTGGCTCCTGAAAGCAAAATAAGAAAATTAACAACAAAAAATCCAGTTAATTTGATTCTTTTAATATCTTGACAACTTCTTGTGACTTTTTGAAAACAGGACACTCTTCATCTCACTTTGTAGGTGTACAGTTTTTATGTGTGACCTTAGCCGCTCAGTGTTGGCAGGCTTGACCACTACCTTGTATTGCAGTGAGTTTTTCCCTCATCAGATACTCACACATCTGCACTTTTCAGCAACAGAATAGGAACCAATTAAAACAGATCATGGCTTATTATTTTTTCTGTTGAGAGAGTGATGCTGGAAAAGTACAGCATCCAAGGAGCAGGAAAATCAACGTTTCGGGCAAAAGCCCTTCATCAGGAATGAGGCAGGGAGCCTCGGGGGGTGGAGAGATAAATGGAAGGAGTGGGGCTGGGGGGAAGGTAGCTCAGAGTGCAATCGGTGGATGGAGGTGGGGGGAATGGTGATAGGTCGGAAGGGTGGAGCGGATAGGTGTGAAGAAAGATGGACAGGTGGAACAGGTCATGAGGGCGGTGCTGAGCTGGAAGGTTGGAACTAGGTTAAGGTGGGGAGAGGGGAAATGAGGACACTGGTGAAGTTCACATTGATTGAGGGTGGGTTGTTGAGGGTGTGGACCTGACGAGGAAGTCACGTAGGGAACGGTCTTTACAGAAAGTGAATAGGGGTGGGGAGGGAAATATATCTCTGGTGGTGGGGTTCGTGTGTAGGTGGCGGAAATGGTGGAGGATGATGCAATGTATACGGAGGTTGATGGGCTACAAGGTGAGGATCAGGGGGTTTCTGTCCTTGTTGCAGTTGGAGGGGTGGGATTCGAGGGTGGAGGTGAAGGAAGTGGATGAGATGCGCTGGAGGACATCTTCAACCACGTGGGAGGGGAAATTGCAGTCTTTAAAGAAGGAGGTGTGTTCTGTGGTGGAACTAGTCCTTCTGGGAGCAGATACAGCAGAGGGGGAGGAATTTGGAATAAGGGATAGCGTTTTTGCAGGAGGTAGGGTGGGAAGAGGTGTAATCCAGGTGGCTGTGGAAGTCAGTGGGTTTGTACAAAATGTCAGAGTTGAGTCTACAAACCCACCGTTCCCTCCGTGACTACCCAGTTAGATCCACGCCACCACCAACAACCCACCCTCCCCTCCCGGCACCTTCCCCTGCTACCGCAGGAATTGCAAAATCTGCGCCCACACCTCCCCTCTCTCCTCCGTCCAAGGCCCCAAAGGTGCCTTCCACATCCATCAAAAGTTCACCTGCACTTCCACACATGTCATTTATTGTATCCGTTGCTCCTGATGCGGTCTCCTCTACATTGGGGAGACAGGACGCATACTTGTAGAGTGCTTCAGAGAACATCTCTGGGACACCCGCACCAACCAACCCAATTGCCCCGCGGTTGAACACTTCAGCTCCCCCTCCCACTCCACTGAGGACATGCAGGTCCTGGGCTGCCTCCATCGCCACTCCCTTACCACCAGATGTCTGGAGGAAGAACACCTCATCTTCCACCTCGGGATTCTCAAACCCTCATTTCCCCTCCTCCCCACCTTCTAGAAGGCAGAAATAACTCTTGGCTTCTTTTTCACTCTTTTAATTGTCCCCTGAAACTTTTCTTCCCTACCCCTTTCTTTCTGAGCTTTAACAACAACTGCAAGGAACTCTGGATGTCTTATTCGCTCAGATAAAGATCATCCATTCAGTTGCCTTGGCTTCTCTGTGCCCAGACCTTATCCAACAAATGAAACTCTCCTGCAGTTTCCTTCTCTAAAGGACACTAGGGAACCAGATGAGTTTTTCTGACAATTGGCGATGGTTTCATGGTCATCATTAGACTTTTAATTCCAGATTTTTATACAACTCAAATTCCACCATTTGTCATGGGGCTGTTGAAGTACTGTGGCAATTAGAGCTGAAGGTGAGACTGTTGTAAGTGGAGGGGCTTTGCAAAAGGAAGTAGCGTTGGAAAACCATGGGGAAAGTGGGATATGATGAGAATTAGTTGGAGATGGCCCCACCCCATTGATTTTACAAGCCTTTACTGCAGAATATTGAAATTACTGCTCATTGCCAAGCTGTAATGAAGGATCTGATTTGATAATGTTCAGAATAATTCTAACATTATTCTGCCCCTGTAACTGTGACAGTGTTTTCAAGCTGGAGACCAGAACTTGTAGAAAACCTTTAGGAATGATTTAAAAAAATGTAACTGACATCATTAGGTAATGGCAAAATATTGACATTGTGACTTGGAATTGACACTATTGTGAAATCTTTGTGAGATCAGAGTTGAAGGACTACTATTGGCACAATTTTCTCTGTAGTGCTGCCTTGAGTATTTGTTGCTCTTCTAACTAATGGTTAGTTATAAAGTGAATGGCATATGTTCTAGAGGAACCTGTTGCGCCACATTACAGGTGAATTGTGTTTGTGAGTTTCTGAATGGTTTCACTGACCGCTGTTTAGTTAGGGGTCACTGGGTTAGCTCACTGAGACTATCTGCAGAAAGACACTTAAGAGCATTGGTACTTAAGAATGTAGGAATCTTTGAAACAAGAAAAGGCAATGAAGCTCAACAGACCTGTCTTCTTTTGAATGAGAAACTCACATCACCTTTCTCCTTTGTCCCTTTGTAGTGATCCTCTATCTTCTTCAATCCCAGAGACACAGTCAACACTTCGTTGAGTGTAGTGGTTCTCCTTTATCAGTAATTTATTTCACATTTCTGGTACAGTTGGTTCTGCTATAACACACGTTTCTTCAATGCAAATTGGCTTTAATGCACTTGGAGAGTTTAGACCGTTATTTGTAGGATGCGAACTTTCCTTCCCTGTACTGGCTATAACACGATTCTGGCCCCATTAATTTAAATGGCGCAGCTATTGCACAATTTTCTTCTAATGCGGGATCGCATGAGAGTGGAACTATCGTATTATATCAGAGCTGACAGTACTCTGTAGGTTTCCTTCTTATTCCAAACTCTCAAGATCTTACTTTGCCTGCACTGATATCTGAATCCATTACAACAATGAGAAACTTGCCTGGAAAGTCATTGTCATTTTTGTTCATAATTATTTATACTGTTCCTGACAATGATGGGAAATGGCAGTATTATTTGATCAAAGAATTAAGTGAATAAAAGCAAAATACTGAAAATACTGGAGAAACTCAGCAGGGCTGGCAACTTCTGTGGAGAGAGAAACAGAATTAATATTTCAAGTCCAGTATAATTCTTCCATAGAACTGGCAATGGATGCCAGCTCAATAAGGAATTATATGCCTGATGCCAATAAGCTTTTCTAAACAAGGAAAGAAAAACATATTGAGTCAAGCCAACTGGATTGAGTTAACATACAGAATAGTCATAAACCAATTGTAAAACATTTACAGCCACACAAAATAAAGCAGAAGAAGACCATTAGTCCCTCGACCTTTACCTGTCAGTCAAGTCATGGCCAATCTGTCTTCCAAATTTCACACAACCTTGGATGCCCTTGCCATCTACTTTTGCCTTTAAATTGTTTTTAATAATCCATTCTTCACGGCATTCTGAGGCAAAAAGTTCCAAAGTCTCACAACTTTCTGAATGAAAAGGTTTGTCCTCATATCAAATGAAAGCCTTCATTTTAAGTAAAGCTCCCTAGGTCTGGACTGACCCATAAAAGGGAAGCATTCTTTCCACACCCACCCTTGTTAAGGCCACTCAGGATCTTATACTTTGCGATCAAGTCATCCCTCATTTTCTAAACTCCATTGGAAACACACTGTCCAGCCAATCCACATAAAACGACTTTCTTATTCCAGATATCAATCAAAGTAGACTTCTTCTGAACAGCCTCCTGTGCAGTTATATCTCGAACATAGTGTTTGAGATGTAGTCTCACCGATGCCCTGTTAAACGAAAGATCCTTCCTTTAATGTCCAATTTCTCTGATCATAAAGGAAAGAAGTCCATTCACACTCTTGATTACCACCACTAACTTTTTGCGCCTTATATATTTGAATACTTAAATCTTCCTGCAGCTTGGAATTCTGCAGGATCATTTGGATCACTTAAGTGGATCACTCAAAGATCAGCAAGACAGCCTATGTCTGGAGCCACAGGAGATAGGAGAGATAATAAACGAGTATTTTGCATCAGTGTTTACTGTGGAGGCGAATATGGAGGAGAATGTGGGATGTATAGGATGTAGGGAAACATTAAAAAATGTCCATATTACAGAGGAGAAGGTGCTCAATGTCTTGCATTTGGATCACTTAAGTGATCCAAATACAAGACATTGAGCACCTTCTCCTCTGTAATATGGACATTTTTTAATGTTTCCCTACATCCTATACATCCCACATTCTCCTCCATATTCTCCTCCACAGTAAACACTGATGCAAAATACTCGTTTATTATCTCTCCTATCTCCTGTGGCTCCAGACATAGGCTGTCTTGCTGATCTTTGAGGGGCCCTGTTCTATCCCTAGTTACCCTTTTGTCGTTAATGTATTTATAAAACCCCTTTGGATTCTCCTTAACCCTATTTGCCAAAGTAATCTCATCTTTTGCCCATTTTGCCTTCCTGATTTCCCTCTTAAGTATAGTCCTACTGCCTTTATACTCTTTTAAGGATTCACTTGATTTCTCCTCTCTATACTTGTCATATGCTTCCTTCTTTTCTTAACCAAGCCCTCAATTTCTTTAGTCATCCAGCATTCCCTATGCCTACCAGCCTTCCCTTTCACCCTGACAGGAATATACTTTCTCTGGATTCTCGTTATCTCATTTCTGAAGGCTTCCCATTTTCCAGCCATACTTTTACCTGCGAACATCTGCCCCCAATCAGCTTTTGAAAGATCTTGCCTAATGCTGTCAAAATTAACCTTCCTCTAATTTAGATCCGGTCTATCCTTTTCCATCACTATTTTAAAACTAATAGAATTATGGTCGCTGGCCCTAAAGTGTTCCCTCATTGACACCTCAGTCACCTGCGCTGCCTTATTTCCCAAGAGTAGGTCAAGTTTTGCACCTTCTCTAGTAGGTACATCCACATATTGAATCAGAAAACTTTCTTGTACACACTTAACAAATTCCTCTCCATCTAAACCCTAAAAATTATGGCAGTCCCAGTCTATGTTTGGAAAGTTAAAATTCCCTACCATAACCACCCTATAATTCTTATAGATATCTGAAATCTCCTTACAAATTTGTTTCTCATTTTTCTGCTGACTATTAGGGGGTCTATAATGCAATCCCAATGAGGTCATTGTCCCTTTCTTATTTCTCAGCTCCACCCAAATAACTTCACCCGATACATTCCCAGGAATATTCTTCCTAAGTATTTGGATAGGCAAGGACTGATTAGGGATAGTCAGCATGGCTCTGTGCATGGAAGGTCATGCCTCATGAACTTTATTGCATTTTTTGAAGAAGTAACAAAGAGGATTGATGAAGGCAGAGTGGTAGACATGAACTATATGGAGTTCCCATGGGAGACTGGTTAACAACGTTAGATCTCATGGAATACAGGGAGAACTACCTAGCCATTTTGATACAGAACCAACTCAAACATAGATGGTAGTGGAGGGTTGCTTTTCAGACTGGAGGCCTGTGACCAGTGTTGTACCACAAGGATCTGCGTTGGGTCCACTGCTTTTCATCAGTGCTTTTCATAATGATTTGGATGTGAACATAGGAGGTATAGTTAGTAAGTTTGCAGATGACACCAAAATTGGAGGTGTAGTGAACAGCGAAGAAGATTACCTCAGATTACAATGTGATCTCTGACTCCCATCTCAGGGTCCTTCTCTTTACAATGGGCTGAGGAGAGACAGATGGTGTTTAATTTAGATAAATGTGAGGTGCTGCATTTTGGAAAAGCAAATGAGAGCAGGACTTATACACTTAATGGTAAGGTCCAAGGGAGTGTTGCTGAACAGAGAGTCCTTGGAGTGCAGGTTCATAGCTCCTAGAAAGTAGAGTAACAGATAGATGGATAGTGAAGAAGATGTTTGGTATGCTTTCCTTTATTGGTCAGAGTATTGAGTACCTGAGTTGGGAGGTCATGTTGCGGCTATACAGAATATTGGTTAGGCCACTTTTGGAATATTGTGTGCAATTCTGGTCTCCTTCCTATCAGAAGGATGTTGTGAAACTTGAAAAGGGTCAGAAAGATTTACAAGAATGTTGCCAAAGTTGGAGGATTTGAGCTATAGGGAGAGGCTGAACAGGCTGGGGCTGTTTTGTCTGGAGCGTCGGAGGCTGAGGGGTGACCTTATAGAGGTTTATAAAATCATGAGGGACATGGATAGGGTAAGTAGACAAGGTCTTTTCCCTGAGGTGTGAGAGTCCAGAACTAGAAGGCATAGGTTTAGGATCAGAGGGGAAAGATATAAAAGAGACGTAAAGGACATCTTTTCCATGCAGAGGGTGGTACGTGTATGGAATGAGCTGCCAGAGGAAGAGGTTGAGGCTAGTACAATTAAAAAGCATCTGGATGGGTATATGAATACGAAGGGTTTGGAGGGATATGGGCCATGTGCTGGCAAATTGGACTAGATTAAGTTAGGATATCTGCGCGGCATGGACAAGTTGGATTGAAGGGTTTGTTTCTGTGCTGTATATCTCAATGACTCTATGATCCTCTGTTTTTTCATTCTCACTGCTGAAGTGAGCAACTTCACATTTTCCTGTTTTAACTGCCAGAATTTTGCTCATACATTGAATCTATCTACATCCACCTGCTAACTCCTAATGACTTTCACACAATATATTTTCCTACCAAGCTTGGTGTTGTTTGCAAATTTAGCTGATATACCTTCATTCCTCTCATCTAAGCCATTATTGTAAATTCTAAACAGTTGAGGCTCCAACACAGACTACTGTGAGTCTCCACTCATTATATCCTGCCAATCAGACAAAGAACCATTCATACACATTCTGTATTTTCTGCCAGTCAGCAAATCTTTTAACCATTTTGATTTGTTACTCTCTACACCATGATTTCTCTGTGACACCTTATTGAATGCTTCTGTAAACAAAAGTACACTACATCCACAGTGCAAGTTACTCCTTTAAAGATCTTCAATAAATTAGTTAAAGATGATTTCTCTTTGACAAATCCATATTAATACTTTCTGATTACCTGAAGTTTTTTTCTCGATGCACAGCTAAAATTTCTTTAATGATCAATTCTAACAACATCCCCATAACAAAGGCCAAGCTCCCTGGCCTATAGGTTCCTGTTTCTTAACTCCCTTCCTTCATATATTTGCTACTTTCCAGTCTGATGGAACTTTTCCAGAACCTGGGAACGTTTGGAATAAAACACTAGTACCTCATTAGCAACTTTTTTAAAAAAGGCCTTAGAATGAGATCCACCTGGGTGAAGAGTGTGGTGCTGGAAAAGCACAGGAATTATGCCCGAAATGTCGATTCTCCTGCTCCTCGGATGCTGCCTGACCTGCTGGGCTTTCCCAGCACCACACTCTCGTCTCGGCAGTACTCATTTTTTTCTACTTGAAATCCACCTGAGCTGGATGTTTGTCAGCCCAGTTTGCCAGTTTGCCTGGTACTGTTTCCCTTGTAATTGTATTTTTACTGTTGATCTGTCTTGTTTCATGCACCCAAACTAATTTGGGCAATAATCCAGAGTTTATACCTTTTAGAATCTGAGTTTCTGCTTTTTAAATTTTATTCTTCCTATGTTGTTGATGACCATAACTAATGGATCATTGTCACTCTCACTGCAAATTCCTTTTGAACAGATATCTCAAACCCTTGTGCCAAGAAGGGAACACAACTGTTTGGAATCTCACTCTTTGCTGCAGAGAACAGGGTCAGTCCTCCACATTATACTGTCACCTACTGTGCTCCCTCACCTGAATGGCTTCCTGCACCATCGTGCTATGATTAACTTACTCATTCAACTTGCAGCCCCCACTCTCACCCAAACAAGCTGAGGGGGCTTGGAACCAACCAACACTCCTGCTGTCTGAGTCACCTTACCTGCCTCACTCGCAGTCACATCCTCCTGACCATGACCACTGACCAAATCAGAAGGCACTTAGTGGTGTGGCTGTCTCCTAGTAGAAAGTAACCTTCCCCTCCTTAATGGTACACTGTGTCTGTAGTCCATCCTTCAGCTCATAAACCCTGAGTTGAGGTTGCTTGAACATCAAACATTTATGACTGTCATGTTTACCAAGGGTGACAATGATATCCAAGAAATCCCACAAGCTACAGCATCTCTCCATACAGCACCTCTCTAGCCATCTTCAATGAGTTTCAATTAGTTACTTAGTTATTTTATTCATTTATTTACATTGGTTTTTATTGGCCAGACTTTCCAAGAAATGGCAACCTCATGCAGGTTGCTAACCACCCTCCCATATTTTTGTTGTAAAGAGAAAGCTCTGCATTTCTGACAGAAAGATTTTGAGCAGGGTTACTTCAGAATTGTAGAGCCATACTTCTACTCTGTAAGTTCCCTCACAGTACAGAACATTTAGAGAAAGGTAACCCACAATCTCCCCCCACTTTACACAGCGCCCAGCTGTTGGATTCAGGTATTTAACAGACCACAGGCACAGACAGTCACTTTGACAGCTGCTGGTAAATGGTAAGTACATGAGGTAATATGTGGCATGGTGCCAGGAGGATATGGGTTAGCTAAGTAGGTTGCTCACTGAGTAGGATGCCAGGGTGCAAGGTGATGGAGGTGGGGAGGGAAGCAGGTAAGTTATGCCATGTTTAGGGTAGCCATGATGATGAGGTGCCAGGGTTGGACTGGGATGGACAAGGTCAGAAGTTACATGACACCATGTTATAATCCAACAGGTTTATTTGAAATCACAAAAGCATTTGGAGCGCTACTCCTTTGTCAGGTGAAATGAAGAGAAGCACACAGGCAGAGAGTTTATAGGCAGCGAGACCAAATGGTGTGAGTGAAGCATTGACAGGCTGAATAATAAACCTGAGCAGGGGATCAAAAGTGTCAGCAGCTGTGAGTAAAGTGCCACTAACTGAATAGCAAGTGAAGGAATGACTTAAAATCCAATTAATTGAGACAAAGAGATAATTATAAAAAATTAAAAATAAGGCTGTGTTGGAGACAAACCAAATGGCTGGAATAACATGATAGGAATAAGAGTCACGTGCCAAGGGTCAAACCAAAGTAATAAGTAATCCAAAACTGTACAAACTAATTAATGTAGAGAGATCATAAGAAGTTAGCGAGGTGATGGTGTCAAAACAGGACATTAAGGAAGATTGGGTCTAGCAGCAGGAGTAAGGGAATTAACTCCTGGAGAAAGTGAGGACTGCAGATGCTGGAGATCAGAGCTGAAAATGTGTTGCTGGAAAAGCGCAGCAGGTCAGGCAGCATCCAAGGAGCAGGAAAATCGATGTTTCGGGCATGAGCTCTTCTTCAGGAAGAAGGGCTCATGCCCGAAACGTCGATTCTCCTGCTCCTTGGGTGCTGCCTGACCTGCTGCGCTTTTCAATTAACTCCTGGAGTCAGTCAGAGGCAGTTTGGGGAAGAGAGAAGTGTGGATCTGGATTGGAGACAGAGTTGAGCCCAGATGAATGAAGGGTATTCAGCTCTTAGGAGGTAAATGGGGATGGGGGTGGGTTGGGGATGTGGAATGTAGGTTCTTAAGTGAAGGAAGGGGTCAGCATGCGAATTCCTGCGTAATTCCTCTGAAGTCTGCTACTTTCCATAGATTCAACAAGTGGCTAGCTCCTTTCTCTATGGTAGAGCAAGAGCCAATTCAAATCATCTCCAATGAATCAATCCCTCTCTCTGACTCCCCATCTCAGGGTCCATCTCTCGCCTGTTTCTCTGGGACCCTTCTTTCATCTGCTCCCCACAGGTTTTGTGGACAGAAAACTGACAAATTCCATATTATTTCCAAATCTTCTCTGTTTCAAACTGAAGCAATTTGAAATTTTGAGTTCAGAAATCATCCTATTCATTATTCTCATAACTCAATCCAAAATGGCAAGGTTTGTTCAAAAGCAACATTTCCAAATTTGCCACAATGAGACCATATGACATAGGAGCAGAATTAGGCCATTCAGCCCATTTGAGTCTGCTCTGCCATTCAATCATGGCTGATAAGTTTCTCAACCCCATTCTCTCACTTTCTTTCTGTAACTCTTGATCTCCTTGATACTAAAGAACCTATCTATCTCAGTCTTAACTATACTCAACGATCTGACCTCCACAGCCTTCTGTGGCAGTGAATTCCATAGATTCATAGCTCTCTGGCTGAAGAAGTTTGTCATTATCTCCATTCTAAAAGGTCTTCTCTTTGCTCTAAGGCTGTGCCCTTGGGTCCTAGTCTCTTCTACCAATGGAAACATCTTCCCAACATCCACTCTGTCCAGCCCATTCAGTATTCTGTATGTTTCAATTAGATCACCCACCCGCCCTGATCCCTCTAAACTCCATCGAGTACAGACCCAGAGTCCTCAGATGTTCCTCATATGTTAAGCTTTTCATTCCTGGGACCATTCTCGTGAACCTCCTCTGAACACATTCCAGGGCCAGTACATCCTTCCTGAGATATGGTGCCCAAAACTGTGCACAGTACTCTAAATGGGTGAGACTTTCTAGATGATTGCCAAATGTGTTCAATATTGGAATTGTGCCCACAATGCCAGCCTGCCATGACAGTCAGGGACCTAAAGCATCAATAACTCACTAACTGCAGCTGAAAGAAACCTAATTGGCTACTGCATACAGCCAGCTGTTAGGATGGGCCTGTGATGATGGTGGTGGGAGGGTGTAATGGGCTGTCCTCCTCACCACAGTGTAGTGGTGGTGTGAATGTGAGGGAGTGGCCTGGAAGGTTTTTATATGTGTCTTGCTTTCCTACTACTCCTGATTTCATAATAATCATTGCTAAAAAAAACTTACTTTTGTTGAGAAGCCTTCAGGGGTCACTTTATGGATTTGGCCTTGCAATACCTGGGCAAAAGTAACTGACATGCTCCATCTCAGGTTTTTTCCATTTCTCCTTGAACATTACAACTAGCATCATACAAAATACATATGGCCCATATTTACACATTTAAACAGACTCCTGCTTGCTTTGGTAAGTGTTTTCAATGCCGGTTAAAAGGCTGCCTGAAAGCTGATTTAATCAGATAGGCAAATTGGTGCATGTGGCCCTCACCAGATTTCCTGCTGCTGGCACCCCGTTCTCTCAGGTGTGAAATAGCTGACGTCTATTTGAAAGCCTCGTCCAATATTTCAAATCCAGCTTTAAGAATGGCTATATAGTTAAAAATAACTTTATTCAATTTGCAATGGAATGCCCTCTAGGTATATTCCAGTATTTGATTAACTTTGGACTATAATGTCATATTATCTGGATGTTTTTAATGAAGAATTGATAGCCACATCCAAAACTTTTTCCACCTTTGGCAATAGGACCACAAGTCATTATATACATGTGTTTCATGTTTCCTGGACTAATATTTATTATCCATGTTAAATTCAACCTGCGATTTAATTGTCTACTTACTTAAATGGCTCAAGTCCCTTTACAATTCTGTCAATCTCCCCTACATAAGTCACCTAGCTTGATGTATTTTGTAAATGCGATACTTAAAGAAACATCTTATCACATCAATAGCAATAATTCAAGAGCAACCCTTAGCTATTGCCTCCATACAGGATCTTCCCCATTTATCATTACACCTATTTGCAATTACAAGCAAATATTCAATCAAGTACAGTACCTGCAATATTCTGCAATTAACTAGATAAATATTTATTTTCCTAAAACACTAAACAAATTTTTTTTAGAAAACCCCCTCAAGAAATGCTTACAAGTTCACGTGATGCGACTTACCGTCTGTAGATGCTGGATCATGACCCGCTGCTTGTCAGAAGCACAATGGTTGCAATCCATGAGTTCCTGATGTTCAACTAATTGATCTTTAATTCCCTGTCTCACATCTCAAAATAACAGTGACTATTATATTGTGTTGTGAAACACCTACTTTTTATTTTAGCCAGAGTCATATCAATTTCCTCATTCATTTCCTTGAGGATACTAAAGGTGTATGCCATCTGGATGGGTGCCCTCTTGACATTTAATTCCTTGTGTTTCTTTATAACACATGGTTTAATGACCTCTACATATGCTATAAATTTCCAAAGCAGTTTGACTGGATCTGGAATTTGTCTTCTATCTTATTTGCAAAGATTGATGTGAAGAATTAATTCAGCATGTCTACCCTTTCCATCTAGGCACCCATCTGTTGTTGACTATTCTACCTACTTCATAATTAACCTTTGAGAAAAAAAATCTTTAAATCCTCCTTTCTTCTTTCGACAATCAACCTTTTAAGTTTCCACTTGACCCTTAATAATCCTGAACTGATCTCTGTATAACTCCCAGCTTGCATTCACTTCAATGACTGGGTTTTGTTTGGAGTATGAGCTTTCCATGCAGTTTTTTTGCTCAGACCCTATTGATCTACCTTAGCTATACTGTACATTGTCTACAACAGTAAGGATAGTGTAACAGTCTGTTTGTGTATCTCTGCTGATTACACCTGGTGAGGGGAGATGTTTGATGTCAATCCACATTCAATAATCTGAGATTAATACCTCTCCATAGAAACATGACTAAAATTTGGAATTTAGTTGGGTGTTGGTGGTGGAGTATAAACATCCTTTTCCTGGTCCATGGAGTTCAAACACACGGCAAAACTATGCTGCTCTGATTCTTTATCTCCTTCATGACAACCTTTTTCTATTCCCTATATGTCTCAGTGGGGTAATGGTAATGAGGCATATTGGCATGAACGCAAGAATTTAAATTAGGCTGATCTCAGCTTGTACACTTATAAGTGTATTTAAATATTCCATGGCAGCCCTGGGTAAGGACTAGAAATAATTAAGCAGTATTCCCACTTCTGATCACTATTTAGTAACCCATTCTGGAGATTGTGAATGTTGAAGGAAGGTGGCAAAGTGTTACGATGTGATGGTCCCCACAGGAACCTGTCAGCAATTTCTGTTTAGAATCATAAATGAATCCTGGTGATGTACAAAGAGTATTGATGTATGCATTTTCAAAGAAACAGGAATTTTCTTTTAGCAAGCATTCTGGCATGAAGGTGGTGTCTGTTTAATGTCTTCTGAAGTATTTGTGGGTTTCCATTGGCTGGTGCATTGGTATGTAACATTTGTCAGTTCATGAACACACTGAGCAAGCCATGTTTAAACATCAAATTAAATACTTGCTTTGGCTCCTGAGGGTCTCCTGGGCCACAGTAAATGGGGCATCCTACCCAGTTAGTAATCCCATTGGTTGTGATTATAAGCTTTGACTAGCTCGCTGTGTGTTACTGTTATCGGCTTCTTCCCTCATCCATGTTGAGGCTTTATTTGATTTGGTTGGATTTGAACCCTGCAATGTTTCACCACTTGGAAAAGCCAGTATGCTCGCAGGGCTGAAAGCAAGCATTTTAAAAAGCGCTAAGCAATCGCCTGCTCAGAAACCACAGGCATGGCTGAAATGAAAGTTAGTAACAATTCAGTTACTGTCTTGTCCACTACTTCACTTGAAAACAATAGCAGACTATTCTGTCATTGATGATTCCTGCCAAGCCCTCAGGTCAATTCAGGCCCTTGATAGAACAAATATTTTGGCTTGAATTCAATTAGGTAGCAATTTAAGTAATCTGGATTGCAGAGAGTTCTAAATATTGAAAAGTATTTCTGCCAGTGGGGAAATTTTCATTGAGAACCAAAGGCTCCTATTTAAATGGATTTTCCAAAACTGGCAAGTTAAAATGGGTGTAAATATCCAGATCTTAATTTCACAATGTCCTCCAGCTTCCTTTCCATCTTTCAGAGGGATGCCATTGGAGTCTTGTTAGCAATTTGCACAGCAGCAGTGGGCAGGCAATAAACGATTACAAGGGAAATGCAGATTAGGATTCATGATCTGTATGCCTGAAAACAGAAAAGAATTGAAAACAGAAAAGACCTAAAAGGAGAACAGACTTGTGTACACGCTGAGTTCGGACCTTTGACAAAGAAAATGTTTGCTTTTTGATCTGTTTAGGTGAAGCAAAGTTCTTTCTTCCCAAAGGACCTGAATGGACTATAGTGATCCCGAAAACCAAAACCAGTTGATGCCAAGATTTTTGGATTAAGGATTTCCAACTGAAAGAGAGAAATTGACGGGCCATTTATAGCCAACATCAGAAACCAGGTAGCTTAGAGAAGGGGAATGCAGCAAGAGGTCACTGAGGTAAGCAACTGAACTTGCAGTGATTACTGAAGCATCCAGAATCATGAGATCCACACAAATAAAGGCACAGTGGTGTCTATTTACAAAGCTAATGGAAGAGTCCTTTTAGAATCGTATCTCAGATGAATAGCTGGAATACTAAGGAGAAGTGTCTGGTGAAGTATTCCTTCCAGCTGACCTTCCCAACTTAAGTGATGTGTGACTCTTGTCTGTTTCCAAGCTGGTCATTAAATTCTGTCACCAATGTTAAATTCAAGACATAGTGCAATTACGGCACAGAAGGAAGTAAGGAGGCCTATCAAGTCCATGCCAGCTATTTGAAATTAGTCTCAGACTCCCACTCTTTCTTTGATTCCCTCAGGAATCCATCCAATTTCATTTTGAAATCAATGACTTTGGGAATGAGCTCCTGGTCATTAACCCTAAAAAAGTGCTTCCTGACATGTTCCTGCCTTTCTCGACTAAAGCATTAAATCTGTGTCTTCCTTGTTCTTGTACCATTAGCTAATGGGAACAGCTTTACTTTGTCAATCTCAGGTAAACCTGCTATAATGTTGTGATCCTCTATCAGAGCCGGTACACCTCTATCAAATTCCATCTCTATCTTCTTTGCTGTCAGGAGGATGGTCTCAGCTTCTCCTACCCCACCTGGTTGCTGAAATCCCTCATCTCTGGAACCATTGTGCTAAAGCTCCTCTTACAACCTGCCAGAAGTTCATCAGTCCATAAGGTATAGGAGCAGACGTCTGCTCTGCCATTCGATCATGGCTAATATGTTCCTCACCCCTATTTTTCTGCCTTCTCTCCATATTCCTTTAATCCATTCCCAATTAAAAATCTCTCTAACTCCTCCTTAAATTTACTCACTGTCCCAGCATCTACCTCACTTTGGGATCGCAAATTCCTCTAATTCACAACCCTTTGGGAGAAGTAGTTTCTCCTCAACTCTGTTTATAATTTGCTACCCCTCACCCTATGACATCTCATCCTGCAATGCCCCCACAAGAGGAAGCATCTGCTCCATGTCAATTGTATCTGCATCTTTTATCATCTTGAATACCTCAATTTGATCTCCCCTCATTCTTCTGAATTCCAGACTTAAAAATCCAACTAGCAACTAGTGCTGGCTGCAATTCCTGGAGCTTTATAAAGGCTCAGCATAATCTCTGCATACCTATTGTGACACTCTTCCAAGTTTAGTATTATGGCAGCACTAGACACCCATGCACTCTGGGTGCTGCTGCTGGACCACATGCCAAGGTGACCCAATGTCTCAGTGCCACATTGGAAACTCATGTGAAGGTCATGAGATCCATGCTGCTGCCACGCTGGCTCTGACAACTGCCATTTTAGCGACAGACATTGGTGTTGAACAGGCAAGGCAGGTTCTAGGAGATTTTTGACATTATATGCTCTAGCAGACTACTGGGGTTGCTGAGATGCTGTCCCTTGGGAGCAGTGGCGTCACTGTGGAACTGTAACCTGCTGCCGTTTCTCAGGAGCACACTGCCAGCAGCCTGCCTGTTATGAGTCTGACAGACTGCTGCCATTATCAAGGCACTGTGCAATCGTTCAAAGTTCAAAAGGAAAATACTGTGGATTCTGGAAAACTGAAATAACCGCAGAAACTACAGGACATACAGAGGAACCTCGATTATCCGAAGGGCATGGGGGGTGGGGGGGGGGAGTGAGTATTGCATTTGTTTAATCTAATGCCGGATAACATAGTTTCACCGAGCATCGGGACCTTGTGATCTTGCTGGATAATCCCAAATTCGGATAATCGAGTGCCGGATAATCGAGGTTCCTCTGTACTCAGCAGGCCTGGCAACTTCTGTGGAGGTACAAAACTGGGTTAACATTTCAGGTCATGTTCTTTCTCAGACAAACTGAAATGTTAACTCCGTTCCTCTCTCCACAGATGCTGCACCACATGCTGTGTTTTACCAGAATTTTTCATGTTTAATTAAGCTGCTCAAGCACATCCTTCAAGTTCATCTTCAGTCTCCCAGCGAAAGTCAGCAGCCTTCTGGCATTAGGCCAGACTTAGGCACCTACACAACAGGCATTAAAGCAAAGAATGAAAAGATCATTAATTATGAGCATTATTGAATGCACTGTTGGATAAAGATTTTATGATAAGGTTTCTCTAGGTGGCATTTCTGGTTGGACATGGTGGAACAGCACAGTAATGGGGCACTTAACATGGCTGTAATAATGGGGAATGATGATCAAGTGAAATGGCACTGGAAGGAAAAGGAACTTATCACAGAGTCAGAGACTTATGAATGATATGCAATGTCTGGTTAATCTAGTAACATGCTAGATAAGGCAGAGCCTATGAATGCTGTCTGTACAGAATTCCAAAAGCATTTTAACAAGGTTAAGTGGGAAAAAATAAAGTACATGGAAATGGAGGCAACCTTGTTGGACATTTGTTGAGAGGTGTAAGGCGGTTTGTAGGGGTCAAATAAACATTTTTACACTGCAAAACAATATGGATGCTGGAGATCTGAAATAAAAACAGAACCAAATGTTCCTGGTAAGCTGGTTCTCTTGCATTTGGCTCCTGATAAACTCAAAGCAAAAACAACTTCAATTTCATGTCTCTTCTTAGCAATGTTAAAAAGCACTCTTATTGGCTGGATCTTACTGATCCTATTCTCCTGGGATCTGCGTTTGGACCTCAGCCTTTCACCATATTTACTGCTGTCTTGAATAAATGAATAAAAATCTTATATCCACAAGTTGCAGGTGACAACAACTTTGAGGCAGGCAGCAAATAAATATGCAGGGTTCATTGGCAAGTTTAATGAGTGAGCAAACTCAAAGCCAAATATTTCACCAGGGAAATTAAGAAAAAGGTTTTTGCACAATGGGTGTTATAACTTTGGAACTGGTTTGTGCACAGAGCAGTTGATGCCAAACCGATTGTTGATCTTAAACACAAGTTTGATTGTCCTTTTTGTTTACCAAAGGTATTAATGGAAATGGAGCAAAGGTAAGTTTTTAGATTAGACTCCCTACAGTGTGGAAACAGGCCCTTTGGCCCAACAAGTCCATACCGACCCTCTGAAGAGTAACCCACCCAGATTAATCCACCTAACACTATGGGCAATTTAGCATGGCCAATTCACCTGACCTGCACATCTTTGGACTGTGGGAGGAACCAGAGCACCCAGAGGAAACCCACGCAGACACAGGGAGAATGTGCAAACTCCACACGGACAGTCGCACGAGGCTGGAATCAAACCTGGGACCCTGGTGCTGTGAGGCAGTAGTGCTAACCACTGAGCCACCGTGCTGCACAAGTTAAGGAAATAAAAATAAAATAGGTAAAGTCATTATAATCCCAGAGGGCTATCAGGCTGCTTTCTCATTAGGGAGAGATGACTGATGGTGGTTTAACCTGAGGGTCACCACGCCTCAGGTGAGGAGAGAGGCGGAGAAGGAGAGTCCTTCATAGTAAACTCAGCCAGTTAAGGAACAAGATTTACTCTGATCTCATTCAATGCTTTGGGGACTAAATAGCCAAATCCTGCTTCTATGATACTGTGAAGCTGTGACACATCATGGTCAACATGGCAATATTTGAAGTCATGCAAGAAAGACGAATTTGAATATTTCCTTAACTTGAGAAAATAGGAATTGTGGAGGAGCCAAGGCATGCTTACTTAAAGGTCCTGGTCTCATACAAAATATAATCAAAATGTCAAATCGAATATTGCCCTTTATCTCAAGGGGATTGTCACTCACACAGATTATTACTAAATGGTTTCAGTAAAAAAAAACTAATTTTTAAAACTTAATTGAACCACTTCTGCACCACCAATACTTACTATCCTGGACGTTTTGTACTTTAATTATTTGAAAGTTATTCTGCAGGCTCAGGTGTAAAATCATATTAAAAATTCTGAACTTATCATTGATATTGTATTGGAGTTGTAAGGTTGTATGGTAATACTGTAAAGGTAATTAATCCTTTAACTTTACAAAATTAGAAACAAGAAAGCTGGCAACTGGGACGAGGTCAGATTGGGATGTCTGGTCAGGATGGAGGAGTTTCTCTGCTGTATGATTTCATGACTCTATGACTCTACTGTTTATGGAAGTCAACACTTAAAAATCAGTCTTCAATACTGCAGCTGGAGTCAAGCATCCTCACACTGGGAAACAACATGGAAACCGGCCAAGACTTTTGCTTTTGACTGCTTTCTGTGACTGGACCTGGACCATACATAAGCATGAATATGGGCAAGGACAGAAGAAAGCTTGGCTGTGACGTTTCTGTGGTAGAATAGTCTGCCAACACTCAGAGGATAATTTTGTCTTTGGGCCAAACTGTGAAAGGATATGATTCACGTAGCAGCCTGTTACAAGCTTCTTCTGATTTTCAGTTTCAATGAATCAATGTGGCCCTAGTCCATGCTCAGGCTGAGCCTGCGTTTTCAGAGAGGGAATGGGAAGAGGAAGAAAGGACAAATTTGCAGCAAAGAGCAAAACACAGGCTTGTTGAAAAAATAAAGATAACTAAAGTAAACACTATACTGAGACTTGGCGTTAATAAAAACCCTTATAGCTTACAAATTCTGCCATTGTTGGAAAAAGCAATCAATTTTAGTTCTGTTAATACTTTTTTTTCCTTTGAAGGGTTGTTTTGACTTTCAAACTAATGCCTCAAGCATAAATATTTGCACTGCAGGATTTAAACCCAACACTGCTAAAGCACAAATGCTGAGAAACCTAAAACCATGTCCTTCTAAGGACTGTGGTGGTAACATACACACAGTCTAACTGACTTCACCAATCCTGCTGATGATGGATTTCCCAAGTGTTTGCGAAACAGAGCAAGTGTAACATGAGCAGAATTTCACATGACTCCTTAAATCACTTTTGTGTCTCTCAAATATATTTCACTTTTTCCTTTGCAATGCGCCTGTGAACATGTTCTTCCCTTTTAACAGATGAGAAACAATTGTAAACTTATAAATTAATCTTTGTATTTTTATCTTCTGTGTCTGCAAGCATATCTTCAGTGCATAAGATGAAAGATTTATCTTGCGTCTTTTCCTGAAGACATTAATTTATGCTGAGACACAGTTCAATATGTTTAACCTGGTATCAGTGCTTAGACCAAAACACCACCTTCTTGCACTAATTTAGTAATCCTACTCTCTATCTTACATAAAAATCACTACCGAGACAAATCTATACCAGTGCTTATACTCCACAAAAGCCTCCTCCCATCCTATCAGTTATTGATTTTATATTAATATCATCCAGACTCAATTGGTAGCACTTTTAGCTCTGAATCTGAAAATTGTATATTTGAAGTCTCACATCTCCTCTCCTCTTCCGAGCTGATCCTATAAGACATGGGCAAAGTTTCCACACAAATTGATTGCTCTATGGGCATCACTAGCTGGAGCAATATTTCTTGCCTATGGCTAATTGCCGTAGAGAAGGTGGTCTCTTGAACCACTGGGCTGGAGTGCTGTTGGGTCCTCCAGCAGCCTCCTGCCAAAGTTATGGTGAGAATATACTGTAAGACTCATTAATTTGTCAGTCTGTATACTGTTTAGATTCACACAAGGAGAATAGATCTGCTCTGAATTCAGATGCACAGAGGTTTGTATCTGAATATTAACTGGAACAGAACCAGCATAAACAGCAGAGACAGTTGAGTTCCTTTAAAAAGCACTCAGGAGAAATGTATTAGCCAACACATGGCACACCCAATAGATGAGGAACAATTCTGCACTTAGTTTCAGTAAATGAGGCTGGGCAGGTGAAGATATGGATATCTTCTGATGACAGCCGAAATTCAAATTTTAGATCCTCACATGTGCCAGAGTCATAGAGATGTACAGCATGGAAACAGACCCTTCGGTCCAACTCATCCATGCCGACCAGATATCCCAACCCAATCTAGTCCCACCTGCCAGCACCCGGCCCATATCCCTCCAAACCCTTCCTATTCATATACCCATCCAAATGCCTTTTAAACGTTGCAACTGTACCAGCCTAGACCACATCCTCTGGCAGCTCATTCCATACACATAACACCCTCTTGTGTGAAAAAGTTGCCCCTTAGGTCTCTTTTATATCTTTCCACTCTCACCCTAAACCTATGCCCTCTAGTTCTGGACTCCCCTCATAATTTTGTAAACCTCTATAAGGTCACCCCTCAGCCTCCGACACTCCAGGAAAAACAGCCCCAGCCTGTGCAGTATCGCCTTATAGCCCAAACCCTCTAACCTTGGCAACATCCTTGTAAATCAAATTTCACAACATCTTTCCGATAGGAAGGAGACCAGAATTGCACGCGATATTCCAACAGTGGCCTAACAGCCGCAACATGACCCCCCAACTCCTGTACTTAATACTCTGACCAATAAAGGTAAGCATACCAATGCCTTCTTCACTATCCTATCTACCTGTGACTCCACTTTCAAGGAACTATGAACCTGCCCTCCAAGGTCTCTTTGGAAAAACTGAGGACTGCAGATGCTGGAGATCAGAGCTTAAAAATGTGTTGCTGGAAAAGCGCAGCAGGTCAGGCAGCATCCAAGGAGCAGGAGAATCGACGTTTCGGGCATAAGCCCTTCTTCAGGAATGAGGAGGGTGTGCCAAGCAGGCTAAGATAAAAGGTAGGGAGGAGGAACTTGGGGGAGGGGCGTTGGAAATGCAAAAGGTGGAAGGAGGGTGAAAGGCCGGAGAGGGGGTAGGGGAGGAGAGGTTGGGAAGAAGATTGCAGGTCAAGAAGGCGGTGCTGAGTCCGACGGTTGGGACTGAGATAAGGTGGTGGGAGGAGAATTGAGTAATTTACTGCATCCGCTGCACCCGATGTGGCCTCCTCTACTCTGGGGAGACAGGCCGCCTACTTGCGGAACGTTTCAGAGAACACCTCTGGGACACCCGCACCAGC
>NC_057720.1:58705321-58710271 GCF_004010195.1 Chiloscyllium plagiosum
TCTGCCCCCACCCCCTCTCCGGCCTATCACCCTCACCTTAACCTCCCTCCACCTATCGCATTCCCAACGCCCCTCCCCCAAGTCCCCCTCCCTACCTTTTATCTTAGCCTGCTTGGCACACCCTCATTCCTGAAGAAGGGCTTATGCCTGAAACGTCGATTCTCCTGCTCCTTGGATGCTGCCTGACCTGCTGCGTTTTTCCAGCAACACATTTTTCAGCTCCAAGGTCTCTTTGTTCAGCAACACTCCCTAGGACCTTACATTTTAGGGCAAATGATCATAATTCAATTAGCTTCATGTAACTATGGAAAAGGGCAAACTATAGTCCAGGAACAAACGTGAAGGGGAATCAGATAGGGATGCAGCATCCTGGATTGACCTGTGTACTGTGAATCCAGGGGTTATATCTAGTGTAGAGTGGCCTATTCTCACCTTGGAAAATGATGCAGGGAAGGCCTGATAGGATGCAGAAACTGACCCAACAAGTGCTGCCAATCATAAGCTTCCTGGAGACATGACTGACCTACAGACCAATGTGGGTGATCTGCCACAGAAATGGGGAGTATGTCAATACAGTTCAGGAGCTGAGAAGGTCCTCTTAAGCAACTGCTGTCTGTCGCTCCAATTCTTACCATTTCCCCAGAGAATGCTGCCATTGCAGAGGACCCACACTGCACAGCTGAGCCTACTAATCACCAAGCTCCTTCACAAATTGTCACTGTGTGCTCTTTGCAGCTTCTAGGATGGCAATTCCCAGGCAGCGAAGTGTATAGCAGAACCTCCAGCTGTAGGTGGCAATGGTGAGGGAGGACAGCTGGAGCCATTGAATGGATCCTCCTTAAATGCCAAGATAGAGTCATAGAGATGTACAGCATGGAAACAGACCCTTCGGTCCAACCCATCCATGCTGACCAGATATCCCAACCCAACCCAATCCAATCCAATCTAGTCTCACCTGCCAGCACCCGTGCAGTAGAACATTCTAGCTGGAGCTTCTCTGCTCTGCCTGTTCACTTTCTTTTTTTCTCATTACTTGAGTGTTTTTTAAAAACTCTTAATGTTTTAAACTTATTCAGAGGCTGTTGTGGGAGGTGAGGCCCTTGTGGACTGGAGGCTGCTGCGGGAGGTGAGGCCCCAGTGGACTGGAGGCTGCTGCGGGAGGTGAGGCCCTAGTGGACTGGAGGCTGCTGCGGGAGGTGAGGCCCCTGTGGACTGGAGGCTGCTGCGGGAGGTGAGGCCCTAGTGGACTGGAGGCTGCTGCGGGAGGTGAGGCCCTTGTGGACTGGAGGCAAGGCCAAGAGTTTTGAAACCCGATGAGATGGAGACTTGGCCCGATGCGGTCTGGAGACTAGGTGCTGGCATGGACTGCGGTGAACAGGACTGCAAATTGTGTACATTTTTCCTTTTTATTTTTGTGCTGGACCTTTACTTATTATTCTTTCAATTTTGTTCCAAATACTTAAGTGTCTGTACCTAGATAAGTTGTACCTAAGTTGGCGCCATAAGCAGTGACAGTACAAACTTTTCACTATCCTCATGTGAGTGCACATGACAATAAAGCTAATTCAATTCATTCATTCTTTCATTCCTGAGAGGAAAGATTAACTTTCAGGAAGGAAGCCTCATGAGAAGAAGGGATCAGACAGACAAAGGATGTAAACTGCAGACTGAAATCCATGTAAAAACAATGTCTTTCTTGTTTCACCTTAATTTCCTTCCATGTTTGTGATGATTTGCTGCATGTGGAATAAAATATCCCAGCTACATGGTCTGGGCTGTTTGTGCTCGTATTGTACAAAGATGTTTATTAACACATAAAGAACAAATGGATAAGTAAGGAAATAGACCAATTAAAGAGAGAAAGTTAACCTGTGCATCCAGACAAGGGCATGGTCCTTATTGACTACTTTGCAACTGAATTCACAAAAGAGTGAAACAGAACATTTTATTATTCATTCAGAGGACATAGACATTGCTGGCCAGCCCAGTATTTATTGTCCATCCTTAATTTCCCAAAGGGCATCTGAAAATCAACCACATTGCTGTGAATCTGGAGTCACATGTAGGCCAGACTGGGTAAGGATGGCAGCTTTCCTTCCCTAGAGGACATTAGAATATCGCATGGGTTTTTCCTTACAATTGGCAATGGTTTCATGGCCTTAATTAGGCTCTTCATCCCTGATTTCCATTTATAAGAATTCAAATTTTACCATTTGCCATGGCAGGATTTGAACTTGGGTTCCAATGACATTACCTCAGTCTCTAGATTAATACTCCAGTGATAATACCACTAGGCCATTACCTCCCCATTGTGGCTAAAGGAGGGAAGTGAAATATTGGGTGGTATAATGTAATGAGAGAGGAAAGAAGAAGAAGATGGAGATAAGAAGAAATGTTTTCTCTCATAGGATCATTAGTTTGGAATTCTGTCCCTCAGAGGCCAGTGGAAACAGTCATTGAATATTTTAAAATCTGACTTAGCTAGCTTCTTGATTGACGAGGCGATTAAAGGGCGGGGAAAGACAAGGATTTCGAGCTGACTGGCTTTGATTGAATGCAAAACGCCTACCCCATCTCTGCCTGTGTGAGGCAGCACCATCAGAGGAATAGGGTGTAATATAGAAAAAATATTTATTAAAAATAATGTGCTAGCTGTTAGTCAGTTGGTAACGCTCTTGATCCTGAGTCCATGTCCCACTGAATGGCTTAAATACAAAAATCAAGGCAAACATTGCAGTCTGGCAGCACTGCACTGACAGAGGGGCTGTCTTCTAGGTGAAACCTTAAACTGAAGACGTCTGTCAAATTAATAATGCATAATAATTAGTAAGATTATATTACATAATGTTGTATAACAGCCGCTGAAGCCTGGTCTGAATGCAATCAAATTTCAATGAAATAATCGGTATCTCAGATTTCAACTAGTTGGAGCATGATTGTTGATGATAAGAAACGATTTACAGTAAATGTAAAAGAATGTATCACTTTGGCCAGGCTGGTGGCTGTTCCAACAGTGAACGAAGCTTAAAAATAAACATGGAGAGAATTGGTTCTCTTTGTAATTTTCAATGAGGCTTGCTTCCTATTCATAACATCCAGACCTAACCAATTGGCCCTTTCTTCTCCAAACTGAAACATAAAGCTTTGCCAATAACAACGAAGCCGCTTCACAAAGGAGCTGGATAAATGTTTTGCAGTAAGATGAACCTGGGGTGCCATGGGGATGGGACTAGGGAGAAAGATAGAATGAGCGCATGACATAATCAATGGGGCATGATCATTGCTGGGTTATGATGGCGAGACATTACACATGAAGAACAGCAGACCACAGTTCAGTTGTAATGAGATAAGAAAGCATGGAGGTTTTAAATAAGAATCACATGGGGTGTGGCATTACAGGAAAAAGTATTTATTGCTTAGACTGAGCTGTTCTTGAGTGGTAGCAGTGAGCTGCTGCCTTGCCCTGCTCCAGTTCTCCTAAGATACCCATATGCAGAGGTTTCCAGAATTTTGACCCAGGCATGATAAATGTTCAAGTAGGACAGTGCCTGTAATAAGGGGAACAAGGAACGGATGGTGTTCCTCAGTTGCTCTTGCTTTCCTTGGTTGATGGTGGAACTAGTGGGTTCAGAGATGCTGCTACGGAAACTGTGCTGAGTTGCTGCAGTCCTCATTGTGGATAGTAGATACCACAATTACAGAATGATGTGCCGATCTAGAGGGCAGCTGGATCCAGACGAGCCTGGCACTCTTTGAAGCTCCTTACTGCTACAATCATCTAAGATTATTGAAGAATTATTTGTTTTGTGTCTTGAGGCTTTGGCACACATCACAATGCACCCAATCACTCTGTTGTCAGAGCTGCAGCATTCATGTTACTGGTCCCGGTGAATTTCCAGTCAGTGATAATGCAAGATTGATAATAACAAGCTGAGTAATGATTACCAAGGAGAGGTGCGTAGAAGGAAGTTGTCCCCTGACGTTTGTGCAGCATGAATATTGTTTGTTACTTGAAAACCTAGAATGTAAGGCTTGCAGCATGTGGGCCTGAAATATTTAATGAGAAATTATAAAATGAAATTGCAGACAGTGCAATCAGCAAAAAACATTCCTGCTTCTGATGTTATGAGTTTGATGTGTTTTCTGAAGCAGCTGAAAAATACTTGGGTGAGGAAGTCTCTGTCATGATGAGCATCCAACAACCATAACTAGCTTTCTTCACATTCAGTTTGTTTCCCCTAAGTCCCCTTCGCCGTGCACAATTTGTTTGATGTAAGACTGTGTGGCTGTGCCATGCATCTTGAAGAGGTGACTGATAGGCATGACCCATTTACCCCATTTGTATGTTCCTGATTGCTGGCAGCACCCAAAGAAGGAACATGGTCACCACACACTGGACAGTTCCACAAATAACAGTTAAATCAATTTTACTGAAGCTCTTGGATGCCATATTGGGTCAGATGTTGCCTTGATGTTAAAGGCAGGAGAAAGTGAGGTCTGCAGATGCTGGAGATCAAAGTTGAAACTTTATTGCTGGAACAGCACAGCAGGTCAGGCAGCATCCAGGGAACAGGAGATTCGACGTTTCGGGCACAGGCCCTTCTTCAGGAATGAGCAGAGAGTTTTC
This sequence comes from Chiloscyllium plagiosum, assembly GCF_004010195.1. Classification (NCBI taxonomy): domain Eukaryota; kingdom Metazoa; phylum Chordata; class Chondrichthyes; order Orectolobiformes; family Hemiscylliidae; genus Chiloscyllium; species Chiloscyllium plagiosum. The sequence continues at coordinate 58,709,949 of NC_057720.1, forward strand.
AGCAGGAGAAGATAAAAGGTAGGGAGGAGGGACTTGGAGGAGGGGCGTTGGAAATGTGATAGGTGGAAAGAGGTCAAGGTGAGGGTGATAGGTCGGAGTAGGATGGAGGCGGAGAGGTCAAGAAGAAGACTGCAGGTCAGGAAGGCGACCTCACTTTCTCCTGTATCCCATTGCAGACGACCTGCCCTCCCCCTGTCTGTATTCCATTGCAGACGCTCTGCCCTCCCACTGTCTGTATCCCATTACCGACGATCTGCCCTCCCCTGTCTGTATCTCATTGCAGACGATCTGACCCTCCCCCTGTCTGTATCCCATTGCAGACG
>NC_057720.1:58710327-58780701 GCF_004010195.1 Chiloscyllium plagiosum
GCAAGGGAAGGTGCCGGGAGTGAGGTTGGGTCGGTGGGGTGTGTGGATCTGACAAGGGAGTCGCGGAGGGAGTGGTCTCTACGGAAAGCTGATAGGGGAGGGGAGGGAAATGTTAAAGGCAGGCACTCTTACCTCACCTCTGCAATTCATCTCTTTTATACATGTTTCAATCTAAGTTGTAATAAGGTCAGGAAAGTAGTGGATCTCAGTAACTGCAACTTGATGATTCTTGCCATTATGTTGGTAATGATCATTAACCATTACGTTGGTGATGATTGTTAACAGTCATGTTGGTAATGATCATTAACCATTACGTTGGTAATGATTGTTAACAGTCATGTTGGTAACGATTGAGTCAGCCATTGGCCTTGCTGATTCATGTGGTCAAATTTCCAAGACATTTTTCTGCACCATTGTGGAGATTCAGATGTTAGTATCACATCAGTATAAATAGCTTGGTCGGAGACTTAATTGGCACATTTCTACATGTCTACACCAGTCTTTGCTGTGTGAACTGGACTAACTTATTTATTGTTGTCATGTGGAACGAATGACCAAAGTCGAGAATCTTTGGTGGTGGAGACATTAGCATGAGACCAAGAGGTCGAGTACTCGTCAAATCTGGATAAAGCGGGTTGTAATTGCTTCAAGCCTGGCCTTCTACATTCTGTAATTTTTTTTCATATTGTCATAAAATAGTTGTTAACTCAAGGCACCAAGTTCTTTAATTTCTGTACCAGTAATGCATTAATACCAATATGGGTGAACAACACAGGAACAAATTCTCCTCAACTTTTCTGAAGACGAATAATTCAGTTTCACTTTCAGCCTAGCCGCCCTTGACTGTCAAAGCTGGATTTGAACTTATGTGATTGCTGTCAAGGTCAATACTAAGCAAGAATCAGGCTGCGCTCCAGAGACTGTATTGTTTGCTTTTTCGAGTTCTTGTGGCACAGAGAAATGTACTACTCCAGCGGAAATCCAAACCCCAAGTTTAATCAAACTCAGCAAACTTGCATTGGCATAGAGTTTCACCCTGGTCTTTCCTCATCTTGTCTCTATGTCAATTTTCCTCATTCAAAATTTGACATGTCATTAACACTACCAGTATCTCTGTCTCACCTCTATCGTTTGTTTACAAAAGGTTATCTTCCTAATGCAAAAACATATCACTGCCATTTAACAAGGTTTCTTTTCTCTCCATATGCTTGTCTTCCAACATTTTTCAATAGGAGGAAACACAAAACAACCAAGATAATTCACTAAAATAAATACATATTCTTTTTCATATTTCAGGTCTGTAGTGCCACCTGGTGGCAAACATCATATTGAGATATTCATCTCTGTGTTGGGCTGATGTGCCCTAAATGTCTGACACTTTGCTTGCCATAGTAAACTTGGGAGGGGGTGCCCTAGTCTGGGGTGTGCTGTCACTGTAGTCAAATAAAATGCTACAAAGGCACTCTGAAAATTTCACTTAGGAGTTCTGATATTGACTCTGTGTTCTGGCAGAAGATCATCCAAGATCAGCCAGCCAGGTTAAAGAAAAATGGCAAAATAAAAATTGTCTCCTCCAAAATCAACTGCACAGAATCAGAAGAAAAATATAGCAATTCATCCAAAACTCAATTATATGCAGTATCTGGTCCTTCTTATAGCAGAACGTTGGGACTAGAAATCATCCTTAGCACTGTAAACCATCCAGATGATGAACGTTGTCAGCTTCGCTTCAAAAGATAATCAAGGAAATATGGACAGTCTTGACAGATTTAAAGAGGCACCATCTTTATCTCAAAAATGTTCAGGAACATCATTTTGTTAAAAACCACTCCTGTGTGAGGTTAGGGGAGCGAACATAGCAAATTGTGATGAAGGCTACTGAAGTAAATGGCTAGCAGGCGGATTAGGGACATGGAAAAACAGTTACATGTAGAAAAATGTAAAGAAGGAAACTTTAGCAGTAAAGAAAGAAGGAAATAAAATAACCATTCTAAGTACCCTGTTATTAAGAAAAAAAACAGAAGAACTGCAGATGATAGAAATCTGAAACAAAAACAGAAATTGCTGGAAAAGCTCAGCAGATCTGGCAGCATTTTTCTGAGCAAGGGTCACTAGGCCCAAAACGTTGAGTCTGATTTCTCTCCACAGTTTCTGCCAGACCTGCTGAATTTTTCCAGCAATTTCTGTTTTTGTACCTTGTTATTCAGATATGCAGGCTTTTAAAGATAGCAATGCATTGAAATAATGTCATCCTGAAGAGGAACATAGAGAACAAAAGAGGAACTGTGAAACTAGTCAGTGATCCAAACAGAGGTATCTCCAGCAGCTACAATTCACACATGAGATGTTCAGCAGGAAGAAGATGGAACAAAAGAAACACTGGAGCAAATACAAAAACGTAACCAAAATGGCAAACAGTCTTTAGGAACATGAAAGGTCCATGTCTCTAACAAGCTCAATAATCTTTGGTTTCATCTCACTTGACCATTAGATTAGATTAGATTACTTACAGTGTGGAAACAGGCCCTTCGGCCCAACAAGTCCACACCGACCTGCCAACCCAGACCCGTTCTCTTACATTTGACCCTTTCACCTAACACTACGGGCAATTTAGCATGGCCAGTTCACGTGACCTGCACATTTTTGGACTGTGGGAGGAAACCAGAGCACCCGGAGGAAACCCACGCAGACACGGGGAGAACGTGCAAACTCCACACAGTCAGTCGCCTGAGGCGGGAAGTGAACCCGGGTCTCTGGCGCTGTGAGGCAACAGTGCTAACCACTGTGCCACTGTGCCGCCCATAAAATCAAATTCTTCCATCTCCTCTGTGAAATGTAAGACATTGTCAACTTTATGGGATATTTTTGTAGTTACGTTACAAATTTATTACACAACAGACACTCTGCCTAATTATTGCTCTGACTCCTAAATCTATAATATGCTCCAATTCAGAATATGATCTATATGATCATACTACAACTTATTCCAAACCCACAATATGATCAGCTGCTCCTGATGTATGTATGGTTAATTCATTGCTCAACTAACACTCTTGCAAGATTTTCAGACATTTGTAACCACACAGAAGGTGTCCTGTTTTTTGTTAAAGCCCAGCTATGCTACGGGTGAAATGAAAAGCCCTTCACAGCACACATGGTGGGACGGAAACATAGATGAAAAACTCGCAGGGCACACAAGTGGCATTTCACTGGAAATCGAATCATACATTTGTAAATGTATTGTCACTTTACATTATCACCTGCCTGATCAACCGTTATGGTAACTGCAGCTACAAAAAAATTAGGTTAGAGGTTAGAACCCAGTCTAAGGGAGTGCTACTCTTTCTTTACGCCTAACATAGCATAACATCCTGTCATTGGTCAATGTGCCAGCATCACATGTTGGAAAGCCTTCAAACAAACGAAAATGTTTATTGAACAACCATAAAAAAAACTGAAGGAAAAGCAAACAAAGAAACAATGCACTAACCTTTGGGAATAATCAGAGACTGCTTGCTTTTTGAGCAATGACAAATTTACAGTCAACGAATAATCACTGCAGCTAGCTGACATCGATTGAAAGTTGGCATTAATTAAATCCTGTCTGATATGTTATACCCAATCCTGCACCATTCTCTCACACTGAACGTGATCTTCTTCCTGTTCAGCATCCACATCTTCCTCCTCAGAAGGTAGCTGCTGCTGTCCTAGATCTTTCGAGTCTGTCACATCCCTTCTTTTTCTGCTCCAGGTACGCAGAACACAACATGCTAGGATTATGCGGCACATTTTGTTTGGATTATACTGCAAGGACCTCTAGATCTATTGAAGCATTGCAATCTCATCCTCAGAAAGCCTATTATCTGCTTCACTATAGCCCTGATGGAAGAATGGGTTGCATAGTTCCAGGCAATGACCATCATCAGTCAGAGACAATCTAACCACTGCCCCTTGACATTTAGTGGTGTTACCATCACTCAATCCGCCACTATCAACATCCTGGGGGTTACCATTGATAAGAAGCTCAACTGGACTCACCACATAAATACAGTGGCTACAATAGCAGGTCAGAGGCTGGGAATACTGCAGCGAGTAACTCACCTCCTGGCTCCCCCAAAGAATGTCCATCATCTTTAAGGCACAGTCAGGAGTGTGATGGAATACTCCTCACTTGTCTAGATGGGTGCAGCTCCAACAATACTCAAAAAGCTTGGCACCATCCAGGACAAAGCAGCCCACTTGATTGGCACCCCATCCACAAACATCCACTCCCTCCACCACTGACTCAGTGTACTATCTACAAGATGCATTGCAGACAGCACCTTTCAATTCCACGACTGCTTCTATCCAGAAGGACAAGGGCAGCAGACACATGGGAACATCACCACCTGCAAGTTCCCCTCTAAGCTACTCACTGTCCTAACTTGGAAATATATCATTGCTCCTTCACTGTCGCTGGATCAAAATCCTGGAACTCCTCCCGAAAGGCATTGTTGGTCAACACAGAGCTGATGGACTTCAGGACTTGAAGAAGTCTTGAAGAAGGACTTGAAGAATGGGGTTGAGAAACTTATTCACCGAGATTGAATGGCAGAACACAGTCGATGGGCTGAATGGCCTAATCTCTCCTCCTAAGTCTTATGGTCTTAAGACAGTTCACTACCATCTTCTCAATGGCATCCAGGGACAGACGGTCAATGGTGGCTAGCCAGCTACACCCACATCCCATGAATGAATATACCTATGCTTGGCCTCAGAGGATTGAGTAGCAGAGTATTTTTTATAAAGAAAACAATGTTTAACTAACTTTATTGAGGCATTTTCAATGAGGTAACAGAGTTGGTTTGATGCGGATAATGTGGTTGATGTGGTGTATATGGATATCCAAAAGACATTTGATGAAGTGCCACATAACAAAGTTATGAGCAAAATCAAAACCAATAGAATAAAAGGAACAGTGGCAGTTTGGATATAAATTGAACAGAATTGCTGACTCTGAAAATTATGTCTGACCACAAATGCAAAATACTGTGGATGCACAGTACCTCTGGCAGTACTGTCAGTGACATCATGCTTTCCCATTCACTCACATGTATTGTGTTTATTTGGGTGCCACCATGTTATTTACTGGAAGGGTGTTACACAAAGTGTGTATACACAGAACTTTCTAAATGCACATTGTCAACCTTTTGGGTTGGGTGAGGCAGGGAGTGCAGGAGGCTGCTCACTACTACTCCTGGCTGATTAAGTTGGAAGCCAAGAGTAGTAGTGGGCAGTTTTCATGGACATGAGGAAGAGATAACATGGGGATCTCTTATGGGTTGGTTTTAGGACTGCTGTTCAGTCTTGTTGTATATTAATGACTTGCTGGATGCACAGGACACAATTTCAAAATGTGTAGAAGATGCCAAATTTAAAAATGGGAAACAAGAAAAGTCACAGACTTCACGAGGAAATAGATAGGCTGGCGGAATGACCAAACATGTCACAAATGAGGTTTGAAGCAATACAATTTGGTAGAAAGAATGAAAAGCAGACAAAATAACAAATGGAATTCTAAAAGGGATTCAGGCCTAGGGGTGCAGATGCACAAGTTGTTCAAGGCAGGACAGGTTGAGAAAGTGATTACAGAAACAATAGTACTATGGATATTGGGAGTCGGAAATAAAAACAAAATGCTGGTAATACTCAACAGATGGGGAGGCAGGGCCTGTGGAGAAAAAGAAATGCTTAATTTTTAAGATTCGCATAACAATGGCAAACCAAGGGAAATTTGGAACTGTCCGGAGCACTAAAACAATGGGAATAAGATGGGTAAAGAAAGAATAAATTATTTACAGGAAAGCAAAGAAGTTGTTTGCTAAACATATAGCTGTTTGCTATAAATAGTAAAAACATCAATAAAGGAAACCACAGGTGATGCACACAGATTTGGGACCAAAAAGGTGGTTTTGTTTTTGGAAGCTAATGAACTCATTTCTATTTTGCATTTGCCTTCACTGCAAATAAGGATGCTGAAAATGCACCAAGAAGGAAGTAATGATTTTAGATAGGATAAAATAGGTAGAGATGATAGTTAGAAGTGTGACAGTCCTCAAAGTGGAAAGATGATGAAAAGGTTATCCGTCTGTAAAGCTACCTCTCCTACCCACTCCAAAGATGCTTCCAGACCTGCTGAGTATTCCTTGTCTGTCTTTAATTTAGAAAAGTCATATGAAATTAATGGGATCCATCTTACGTTTCTGAGGAAAGTAAGGAGAGATACTACAGAGACTCTGTCCACAATCTTCCAATCCTTTTAGGTACGGAGTGTCAAAAGACCAGGCAATTATAAATTTTAAATCCTTGTTCAAGGAAAAAAAAGCATAAAACCCAGCTACAGGTCAGTCAGCCTAACAATGGTGGTGGGAAAACCTTTAGAGGCAATAATCTCTGACAAAATTAATTAGCATTTGCTAAAAATACAGGTCAATAAATGAAAGTCAGCATGGATTTATTAACGACAATTCATCTTTAACTAACTTGATTTACTTTACATCTTTAATGACCTAACAGAAGCCTGATGTCATGCACATGGACTTTCAAAAGGCATTTGTCAAAATACCACATAATGTATTATTGATAGAAACATTTAAGCCCATATAATTAAAAGAATAGCTGCAGTGTGGACACAAAGCTGGTTAAGGAGCAGGAAATGAACAGCCGTGGTAAACAATTGCTTTCCAGAGTGGTTTTATGATAGTGGGGGAGGCAATATATTCTCCTATGAGCAGGATGAGGACAACTTCTTTGATGTGTATGTGACCTGGAATTAGATAAATAGAACATAGCTCAGAAATGGATTAAATAAAGAAGGCCACAAGGATTGAGTGAATGTACTGAGAGAACTTTATGATTCTTTGTTTTATGTTAGTTGTCAGTCTCTTTTCACAGATCTGTATGCTGGCTCCTTTTGTCTACATCCCTTCTGACCTTGTTTACTAAGCCTGGCTCTCAATTGTATTTTGTATCTGACACCTATCATAAACATACGCTTCCTTCTCGGTTTTTATTTCTATCTCCTTCTTATCTAGTTAGCACAAGATTTTTTTGTCCCTTCTTTCTCTTTTGACTGTGTCTGAACTGTCTCCTCTTCAACATCTTTTCCTGTCAACCTTTGACTCCAGTCTCTTTGGCCCAGCTCCATACTTGTACCAACAAAGTCAGCTCTCCACAGTTAATTATTCTTATTCTGTATTGTTCTTTGTTTTTTTTCCCACTGTCATCCTAAATCTTACAATGCAATTATCATTGTCCTTGGTTTTCCCAATTGACACTTGATGTACTTAACCTGACTCATATTGGAGTCAAAGTCTAACAGCATCTCCTTTCTCATTGGATTGGATACATACTGCTGGGAAAATTCTCCTAAACACTATCAAGGAACACTCTCCCTCTCTACCCTTTATACTTCCACTAACAATTCAAATACAGACTGAGGTAAAGTTCCCCCATTATAACTACTCTATAATGTTTATAGCTCTCTTTAATTCCCTTGCAGATTTGTTCCTCTCCATCATACTCACTAGCTGGTGGCCTGTAAACTACACCAAGCAACGTAATTCCAACTTTCTTGATCCTTAGCTCAACTGAGATTGATTCTGTCCTTAAATCCACTGGGATATTCTTTGTCTCCAGTACTGCAATCTCTCCTTAACTAATAAACCATCTCTCCTTTTTTGTTTTTCCTTTTCTAAATTTCCTGAACATTTTGTATAAAGGAATATTTAACAACTAATCCTGTTATTCCTTGATCCAGGTCTCAGTAAACCACATCATCATAATTCCACGTGGCAATCTGGACCTGTGACTCACCAATCTTAGTTACTATATGCTGTGCATTCCCATATATGAGCTATAGGCCTGGAGTAGAAGGTTTTAATGTAACCCCTTACTCTGATTCTACCCATTAACTTACTGTTCTCTATTCTATTGCCAATTGTCTCTCCTAGTATTTTACGCACCCAAACATTCTTCTTTGATATTCTCTTCTGCTTCCCACATTCCTGCTGATTTCAATTAAACCCTTTCTAAAGCATGAGCAAACCATTCCACAAGGAACTCGATCCTGGCTCTGTTTTGATGCAACACATCCTCCATTGCCAGTCTCAGTGTTGAATTTAAAGATCTTCCTTCGACACCATCTTTCCAAACACTCATTCATCAGTCCTATCCTATTTCTATGCTCTCTTGCACTGGATGTAATCCAGAGATTACTATTTTTGAAGTCCTGCTTGCTGATTTTCTACCTAGCTTCTAAATTCTGACAGTGAGACCATAGCACCTTTCTACCTATGTTGTTGGTATCAAAATGGACCATGACCTCTGACTGATTACCCTCCCTAGAATATCTTAGAGCCCGTTCAGTGGCACCCTTGACTTGGGAGGCAATATCATTCTGGAGTTATGTTTACAGCCTAAGAAAAGCCCACCTCTTCCTCTAACTAATGAATCCCAATCTTTACTGCACTTCCATTCTTCTTCCTTCCTTGGCTCTTGCTGCATTCCTCCAAGGAATCATTCCCCTCACCAGAATATTCGGAACTGAAAACAGTGTACACAAGAACCTAAGAATTAGAAGCAGGAGTTCACCATCTGACTCTTCGAGCCTGATCCCCCATTCAATAGAATCATGGCTGATTTTTTTCCCATGGCCTCAGCTCCACTTACCTACCCACTCACCATAACCCTTAATTCCTTTATTGGTCAAAAATCTATCTTTACCTTAAAAACATTTAATGAGGTAGCCTCAACTGCTTCACTGGGCAGGGAATTCCACAGATTCCCAACCCTTTGGGTGAAGAAATTCCTCCCAAATCAGTTCTAAATCTGCTCTCCCTTATTTGAGGCTATGCCGCCTAGTTTCACCCACTAGTGGAAACAACCTCACGGCTTCTATCTGATTTATTCCCTACATAATTTTATACATGTCTATAAGATCCCTCCTCATTCTTCTAAATTCCAATGAGTGTGGTCCCAGTCGACTCAATGTCTCCTCATAAGTCAACCCTCTCAAGTCTGGAATCAACCTTAGCAAGTAAATGTTTCAGAGGACTCCTCTACCATGTACCTTTATCTCTTGGACTGCCTTGTGCCTGCATGTCCTCATCCTGTAGTGTAAGCATCCCCCTGAACATGCTATCCACATAGTCCTCGGGTTCCTGGATGCACTACAATGACTCCAGAAGCCACATGAATAGCGCTATGACTCTATGGGAAAAGCACCAACACAAAAGCAAGTTTGCTAAATCTTCATCAAACAGAAATCAGGCCTCAGCTGGAGGATTGTGTACAATTCTGGATACCCCACTTTAGAGACTCTGTTAGAAAGTTAGAGAGGATGCAAATGAGGTTAATGAGAATGGTATCAGAGAAGAGGAACTTTAGTGACATGAAGAAACTGGAGAAGGGAAGGTAATCCTCCTTAGAACAGAGGAGACCAATAGGACACGATAGGACCATTCAAAATTGTAATCCACTTCAATTGGGTAAAATGGGAGAGAAAAAAAACTGTCCACTGGCAGATGGATCGGAGGATACAGATTTAAGGTAATTAGCCGAAGAGACAAACACAATGTTAGGAAACATCTTTTAATGTAAGTTATGAATAGCAATTTTCAAAGGGAAAGAGATAAATACTTGAAGATAAATACCTGATGTGGGGTTGGGAGAAGAACAAAGGAGTCGATCTTCTTGGACATCTCAACCAAAGAGAGAGCACAGGCTGCATGACCTTTGTTGTATCATTCTACAATACAGCAAAATCAATTGTGCACTAGTCGAGATCATATATTTTGTCATGTCATTCTAGGCTATAACTGATGGAATTTTGAATTCAGTTGGATTTCAGTGGGAGGGGAGAATCCTGGGAAGGCAGCAGAGACATCTACAAAGAAAACTTTTATATTTGCATAACAAGGGTACAGTATCTGGCAGATTTTACTAAGCAGAGCATCTGTGCAGTTGCTTAATTTGGTAGACATTTCAATAGTCATTCTTAGGATCCTGATTTACAGGATCCTAAGAATGTCTATTGAAATGTCTACCAAATGACTCACCATCCGCCAAACCCTGCAAAATGTAATTAAATCAGAGGCAACTTATTATAAACAGATGAAAGGAACTACTTGCAGGGTACTCAACTAAATAAGTGATCTGTATCACTGCATAGATATAAATGTAATACTTTATTTAGAAGGGGATGTAGACAAGTACTTTCCAACAATATAACTATAAAGTAGTAAACTGTTTTACATTCTGAACTCTGATTAAAAGTGCAATAATGCTTACTGTCGTGAAAATGAAATGTGCTTTCTATTGCTTACATCTATTAATGTTTCAAATTTACCACAGATCAACTGAAAGTAGTATTCAATAATAAAGGACTTAACATTGTATGGGCATTGAATGAATCTTAATTACACATTTGAAATAAAGTAATCATTTTAATTCAGTGGTATTGTGTCTGGCCACAGGCTGCAATTGGCACATTTACTATAAACTGAAGAACCATAACAAGATAGGATCAGGAATATGGTTGTTGAACAAGCACCATCATGATAAACATTGTATTCATTGAAAGGAAAGGTATTCAGTGAAAGGAAAGGTATTCAGTGAACAGTTGGCGACTCTGTAGCTTAAAGAACCATGTTAACTGTATTAATGAATGGTTATTTTAAACGAAATGGGTAGTTGATAGATTTGTTGATGTAGATTGTCACCTTAAATAAATAGCATGTGTGGTGTCCTTTCATGTGCTAATTTGTACAACTTTCTCGTTGTAATACAATACTGGTATTGATAGTGAGAATGCATATTTAGTTACATTAATTTTAATTTTCAACTAGACCATTTAAGAGACTGGAAACAACATATCACCAATACAGGGTGTATATATGTATTTTTTACATATATTTATATTTTATTACATTTTTACTTAAATCCTAGCTCATGATAATTTTTCCTGATAGCTTTGTCTTTTTACAATATTCTGAACCTTGAACATGGAGTAGGAGATGATAGTATACAGTAACATTTCACATTTTTCAGGTTTATCCTTTAGTTATTCCTCCTTTGACATTTTATCTTCTGACTTAATAGGATTAGTCTTTTAAGTGATCACTGTAGGACTGGTACGGCCTGTTCGCTCATGAATCTGAGAAATCTTCAAAGCAATTTTTATTAGAGGGGAGAGCATCACCTGTAAAAGAAACAAATTACAATTTTCAAATTAATTTCCATTTAGAAAACAGTTGTTCTCTTGGCTCGCTTATTTGGTGCACACACACAGTGAGTCAGTTGCAGCTGAGAAGGCTGCTTTTAGGATTTTGATAGATGCTAGGAATTAATCTTGTGGCACTCTGAATGTGCTGCAGGATTTGAATAACTCCCTTAAATCTGGTTGCTTAGAGATGGACATTCTTTCCAGAACACTATATGGTTTTAACATGACTGCCTCATTTTTAATCGACTGTTTGTGTAGTGCAGCATTCAATTTATTTTGTTGATTACTGCACAGCCACTGTGATTGGACTACTGACGGTCGACTTGAGCCTATTAAACTTCCCTTTCAACTTCAAGCTGTGCTATTTTAGACCTTTTCATGAGGAATGTAGAACAGTAAAGTCTGGATTTCTTTCAGAATTCCTCTTCAGTGGGAGAAGCTCTGTCCTTCACTTAGTTGTTTTCTAAAATTGACAAAGTTGAGTTGGATACCTCAATAGTACAATAGTGCATGAATTACACACACTAACCAATGGGACATTTCAATATAACAAATTTTGGTGTTCCAATAACATGAAATACACTGCTACACAAGATCTTACATTTTCACTCTTTCTCTCATGATGGTTTCAAGTGATTCTGGACAGTTTCACTAATAGTGGGAGGTCCTTGTGACTCTACCCAAATGCACCATTTTTCACACATGAGCCTAGGTGCAGCATAATTTTCTGGTACTGAACATACTTTAATCATGAGGAAGCACCACAGCAATCTTTTTTCTACCTGCTGTGTACACATATACAATTTCAGGTGTAAGTCAGACAAATATAGGTTGTTCTCCTGTAGCATGCGTTTTGTTAATGCAAATTCACTATAACACCATTGACCAGTTGAAGACAGTGTTCCTATAGCATGAAATTTTAAAGCATGTATTGGTTAGAACAAGATTCCAGCCCCATTTGTTTTAATGGTGCTGTTAATTACAAAATTTTCTTATAAAATGGGATTGCATGAGAACAGCGCTATAGTAGAACTGACTGTAGAAGGAGAAACAATGGCTGTTGCTCACTTTCAACCAGAACACTTGGGTCAACTGCAGCACTAATAACTACTGCCATAGTTAACTCTATTCAATGGGTGAATGAGAAGGAGTTGTGCAATTCTCAGACTTAGGGTCAAATTTGGAACCTTCCTGGTCTATAAGACTCACTCCTGTTAAACCACTGAGCCTTCAGGAGGCTATTTCTTACATTTATAATCAAAACAATTGGCCACAAGTTTTGACTCTCAACACATAAAGACATTGTTTTAAATGGACGTTATATCTATTGCAAAGGAAAAGTTTGGTCAATAATTTAAAAGGACTCAAAAATCAAAAGAAATCAAAAGCAAAAAAAGGTCAGCAGATCATACAATAGTGAAATAAGTCAACGCGTGCTGCTAAATATTGATAAGGTAGGGTACAAGGTCAACAATTCAAAGTTCTGAAGCTCCTCCTACCATGAACCTGACAGGCGATACTGACATATGGCTGGACTGAACAGAAACATGCATTGCACTGTATGCAGACAGCCATGGTGCAAACTATGACAGATGAACCCAAAACCTCCTGCCAGTCTCCGGCGCCAGGAAACTCTCCTTCTATTATGTTAGAGTGTGGAAGAGGCAAATGTGGGATTTCAAGCTAGTGATGGTCAAATGTCAAGTAGGCTTATTAATGAGCCTCAGAATTATCCCTCAGCATTCTGCAACCTAGTGGCAGATCGGGGATTAAATAGAGGTCTCCCTTGCCCCCAGGAAGTTGCCCAGCAAAATCTGCTGCTGAAAGCCACTCCTATGCCCTTGCCTCTACCACCCCTTACTCATTCCCCGACCCCAACTTCACTTACATGCGTTGTGAGGTTCCTTAGTGATTCTGGGCCTCAGCTGGGTGCAGTGCCTCCAGAAGCTACTGCTAAAAAGGTGCCAATGATGAGCTGATACCCTCTGGTTGGACTTTCGATCTCCTTCATAGGGAAGGCCTGATGGTTGTCAGTTAATTGCCTGGAGGATACTTGATCACACTGGGTAACTCTCAAGGAACTAAGCAGGGCTAACCGCCAGTTATTTGACTGGTGGGCAAGACCCCCATTGGCCCCGCAAAATCACACCGTGATATGCACACACAACAAAAAGACTCTTTCTTTCCAATTTTCTGCCTAATTAATGCAAAAGTACAAAGACCCATTGGTGCTGACAATCCCTCAGTGCTCCAGTCAAGTGGTTACATGAGATAGTGAATACTGGCTGAGTATTTGACTATGGACAATATTGGACACTCAAACCCAACATTTATGAAATACAATGTGGAGGAGCCGGTGTTGGACTGGGATGGACAATGTTAAAAATCACACAACACTAGGTTATAGTCCAACAGGTTTATTTGGTTTGGAAGTACAAGCTTTAGGAGCGCTGTTTGTTCAATACTTTACATCAGTTGTCTGACACTTTGATCTTTTACTATAAATTCTAAGTCCTATGATCCTTCCCCACTATCTACCTGATGAAAGAGTGCAAGTTTGCACTTCCAAATAGTTGGACTATAACCTGGTGTTGTGTGATTTTTAAATTCATAAAACATGTTTTTTTGAAAGAGATCAAATAGCAACTGGAAAGACTGGCTTCTCATTTGCTTGGTGTGTAGGTATTGAACTACTCTATAACATCTGTGCCTCTGATTAGCAAATTGCCAGAGATCAGCAACAAATGACAGTTTCCAGTGTTACTTAGCAGAAAACACAGTGATGAACAATGGTAGATATTTCAGAAAATAGTTCATGACTCATAGCAAAGATATATCGCAGTGAGGAAGTAGAATCCTAGGAAGAGGATTAAACATGGCTAGCCAAGGGAGTTAACGATATTGTTAAATTGAAAAAAAAACATACAACCTGGCAAAGATTAGTGGTAAGCAAGGAGTTTGAGAAAGTTTTAAAAGCCAACAAAAGATGGCCAGAAAATAATAAAGTGGGAGAAAATCAACTACGAGGATAAACTAACAAGTAATTAAAAACCATCACAGTAAGAACTTCTTTAAATACAAAATAAGATGATAAAATAAGTGAGCAGGCGCCTTGGAGAATAAAGGTGGGAAAATAATAATGAGGAATGAGGAATGAGGAAATGGCAGAAGAGCTGAATAGATAACTTGCATTAGTCATCACAGTAGAGGATGCTAAGAGAATTCAAAATTATTAATTCAGGGCCAAAAAATGGAGAGGAAGGGATAAATAAAACAACTATCATGAGAGAAAAAGATACTGGGGAAACTAATGAGGCTAAAAGGCTGCAATGTCATCTGCATATGAAAGGTTGCATTCCAGCATGTCAAAGGAGGTCTCTGGATGAATAATAAAGAAAATGCCATTTTAAAAGGAATATTTTTAAAAATTACCTGTGGCTCTTTGAAGATTTTACAAGCATCTTTGTAATAGCTATCAATGTAAATTCTGATGGTTGCTCCAGCACTGCCAGTTCCACTTAATCTAAAGATAAGGCGTGATCCATCTGTGAAAATGATTCTCAATCCCTGTCAACATATGATTTATGAGAATTATTCATGAGTGATACTAATGTAGTGACCTGACAATGATATGGCTAACATTCTATATATACACATATATATCTTTAGCACATTGCTATTACGAGTTACCGGTGTATATTTCCAAATAAAATGTAAAAGTAGAACAGATTGTAATCTCTTCCAGCAGGAAATTAAAAACAAATTTGGAACATTTCTGAGGGTTCGATTCCTGTTTTTTGCTGATCTAGCTGATCCTTGTTTTTGAGTAGGAGAACCACTCACAGGGTAGAGGATGAGGAAAAGCACTCCAGTCCTTGCAGCAAACTAGTGACTTTTGCTAGGATGCCTGTGCACACAAATGTTTGATTTTTATGGAATCGATCTTTGGTTGATGCCTTCCACAGAACAACTTGTTCTCATCATCCTGGTTCATATCTGAACTAAGGACACATGGTTAAGATATCAGAAGACTGCAAACAGCAGTACAATATGAAGCACCAGACAGCACCTTGAGGAATGAAAGGGTGAGAAAGGGAAGAAAGCTGGAAGAAAAAAAAAATTCTGAGGACATTAATCCTCGCCTGAAGGAAAGTTAGAACACAACTCTAATTATCAAACATTTCTATTGTTTACAGCCAATATGAAGGTACAGCCATTTACATAAGGATATTATTTTGTTAATGAGTCCCAAGGGCTATAGAAGCTACTGGTAAATATAAATAGCTAACATGAAAAAACAAAACAATTTAAATATGTTCAATGGAACTTGCAGTACATTGTAAAATTTCTATATTTTTGGTAATTTATTTGAGGACATTTAGTGCTAGAAATATAACACATTCCCACTTCAGGCATCTACTTTTAATATCATGTGTTCCCAGTTAAGATTCAGAAGTCATATTTAAAGTAAAACTTTGTGCTATTCTAATACTGCATTATCCTATTGTTCAAACTTCACCTTCAAACCTCTCACATCAAATCATCCTCATGGTCTTCAAATAAAACAAATAACTTCAGCCAAATTAGTGGCATTTTATGGGCAGCATTATGGTTCAGTGATTAGCACTGTTGCCTCACAGCGCCAAGGACCCAGGATTGATTCCAGCCTTGGGCAACTGTCTGTGTGGAGTTTGCACATTCTCCCTCTGTCTGTGTTGGTTTCCGGGTTTCCACCCACAGCCCAAAGATGTGCAGGTCAGGTGAATTGGCCATTCTAAATTGCCCCATAGTGTTAGGTGCATTAGTCAGAGGGAAATGGGTCTGGGTGGGTTACTCTTCGGAGGGTCGGTGTGGACTTGTTGGGCCAAAGGGCCTGTTTCCACACTGTAGGGTATCTAATCTAATCTAATCTATGTAGTAGACTTGTAAATCAACATCCAGATTCCCAGTCACAGCAGAGCAGGAACCTCCGGCTACAACGAGTTTATGGTCTTTCTCATACCGATGCCCCTGAATGGCCACACTAAAGATAAGCGTAACAGAGGAACCTATATTGTAACAGGTCATCATTTTTTTATTTATTTACTCCATTCACGTGTTATCTTGATGTGTAACGTTCCAAATTCATGCAAGTTTAAGTTACAGAAATTTCAACGTGTAATGAACTTATTTGTTGGTAGCTAATGAATCAAATATCACATACTTACACTCCCACTATTCTCTTACCTGGTTTCTTGAGACACTGCCATCGACAGGGTCACAGTATTCAAAATTGTCAGCCTTATCCACAATATACTCTTCCTCACAAACTGTGAACTTGTGACCAACAAAAGCACGATCTGCCATTAGAGTTTCCAGATCCTTCATGATTTTACCTGCTGCTGCTGCATCTACTTCTTCATAGTCATACCTGTAACAGGGAAAATCAGAGTGAACGACTTCAATACAGCTGTGTACACAGATGGTGAAGAGGTGACTTGATACAAATTTTTCAAGCTTAGGAAAGTAAATGTGATTGTTTCCAAGGCAGCAACAATAAGCTGTAATTTTAATATAACCACAGATGGAAGTTAAGGGAGGTAAGAAAATTCTTTACAATTAGAATGTTTAAAATGGTAACTTTTTGCCCAAATCATTGCTAAAGGGTTATTAGTTATTTTAAAAGAGAACTAGACAGTTGCTTGCAAACAAGGAATA
This sequence comes from Chiloscyllium plagiosum, assembly GCF_004010195.1. Taxonomy (NCBI): domain Eukaryota; kingdom Metazoa; phylum Chordata; class Chondrichthyes; order Orectolobiformes; family Hemiscylliidae; genus Chiloscyllium; species Chiloscyllium plagiosum. The sequence continues at coordinate 58,727,288 of NC_057720.1, forward strand.
CTAAAAGGCATGGAACGTCAGGAGAATGGGCATAGACTACTAGGCTCATGTGGACAAAGCACAGACTTGCTGTTTAATTAAAGATATTTTAGTTGAACTTTGATGCTCCTTTAAGACAAATGCATTTCCTTTCCTTCCCATCAGTTCTGAAGATGCTGATGTTTGTCAAAAAATGTTTCACAAAAATTGGCAGCTTCCAGCCCGAGCAGTGTCACCTTAGCAGGGGCATTGCTGAGATGATGACATGTTGATGGTCAGTGTTCTTGAAGAGAGGCAAGTAGGGTCGCCTTAACGTGGGAGCTAGGCCCTCATGATCGACAGCAAGGTTGGTGAGTGGAGGGTGTTGTTCATGTACAGACAAGACAGTTGCAAACAAAAGCCTTTGTCACCTGGGTAAGCTTCATTTGCAATAAAAAGAATGCCCAAAAGGAGCCCTCTACTATGTCTCCAAGTTGCTAGGTTTCACCAGCAGTCTCCCCACACATTGAGTCAGCAGCCAAAGATTCACCAATGCCAATAAAGGTAGCAATTGGATTGTGGGTGGGCAGCTCATCTGCCAACTTTCCCACAGTTGGCAAAATGCTTTGTCAGTGGGCAGAAGCCAGGAATGTCACCAATCTGCCACCATGGTCAATTGTGTGCCATTTTGCCAGCTTTCCCACTTGCCAACCCATCTCTGTATAGCCTGGTAAAATTCAGCAGTGAATTCTGATTCCTTTCCTCCAGAATAGGTCTTCATTATTTTTATTTATTTTGTTCCTTCACTCAGGAAACAATTGGATGGAAAGCACTGGCAGTCACGCTGTTTAGTCATTACATAGATAAACAGGATGTTCATATATAGGTTCTGGATTAGTGGTGCTGGAAGAACACAGTTCAGGCAGCATCCAAGGAGCTTCGAAGTCGACGTTTCAGGCAAAAGCCCTTCATCAGGATATGACTTTTCTTTAACACTGTTCCTGAATATAAAATAGGAAGCATCCTGACAAATGATAATGGTGAATTGGGATTTTAGATGAACCGGAGAACCAGATCTTATGCAAATCTATGCTTTTCATTTTGAAACGCTGCATGTGGTGTGAAAAGCAGAAGTGGTTTTTTAAATGAAATGATCTAACCTGGTGAAAAAGTTGCGACCATATTTCTGCCAATGTTCCTGCATGATTGTTTCCACACTTTGTTTGGATTTGGCAATAATGGACAGCCAGGCAAGCACTGCCCACAGACCATCTTTCTCACGAATGTGGTCAGATCCTTAAGAGAAATAATAAATGTGACAATCACTATGTGACAATCAAAATTTCAATGAAAATAAACTTTGTGGATACTATGGTAAGGAAATGCTGGCACAAACAAAATATTAGAATGGCTTTATCAAACACTTCCAGGTGGGACTAAATTAAGAGAAAGCTCCCTCTACTTTGGATTTAAACAGACCTGGAAATACTTAAAGTTCAAAGAATAAAGCTTTACCTCCTGTATTCTAACACTGTCCTTAGACCTAACCTACTAGTAGGATATCAATGGGTGTGTTTCTCCTTCGAAGTTCAAGCAAACCGATTTTTTGTGAATAAGCGATCAGCAAAGGTCAGGAACTGAATATGTGACTTTCTGTTATGCATAGCTTGGTATAACATTAGACAATACTTTACCCAGTAAGGTGCTGGAGGAAATAACTTTGGAGTTTTATGAAATGTTGCACTTTTTTTGAGTTATTTAATATCTTGGTGAAAGTAAACAGGAAACCGAAAAATGCAAACTAAAACAAATTGGCACCTAATTCCTCTAATCTTAAATACCAGGGACACATCAGGTAAACTTCTCTTTTTTACTTTCTGATAAGGGCATTAGCAGGGATGGCAGTGCAGGGAGAGGAACGTTCCTCCTGCATGATGTTTGAGGTGAGGGTTGCCATTAGTGTCCCCTAAGTACATCTGCAGGAAGTACACCCAACTCGCGCTCCTCCAAGACCACTTTAGGGAACTGGAGCAGGAGCTGGATGAACTTCGGATCATTTGGGAGGCAGAAGCTGCGATAGATAAGAGTCACAGGGAAGCAGTTACTTCTAGGCACGAAGAAAGCTCGGTAACTATTCAAAGGGGGAAGAAAAACAATTAGTGCTGGGATCCCCTGTGGTCATTCCCCTGAAAAACATGCATACCGTTTTGGATACTGTTGGGGGGAATCGACTTACCGGGGCATGCAGTGGGGTACAGGTCTCTGGTACAGAGTATGTCCCTGTTACACAGAAGGGAAGAAGGGAAAAGAGGAGTGTGTTAGTCATTGGGGACTCAATAGTTAGAGGGTCAGATAGAAGGTTTGTTGGGAATGAAAGAGACTCATGTTTGGTGTGTTGCCTCCCAGGTGCCGGGGTCCGTGATGTCTCGGATCATGTCTTTGGGTCCTGAGGGGAGAGGGTGACCAGCCCCAAGTCGTGGTCCACGTAGATACCAACGACATAGGTAGAAAGAGGGATAGGAATGTAAGGCAGGATTTCAGGGAGCTAGGGTGGAAGCTGAGAGCTAGAACAAACAGAGTTGTTATCTCTGGTTTGTTATCCATGCCACGTGATAGTGAGGCAAGGAATAGGGAGAGATATCAGCTGAACATGTGGCTACAAGGATGGTGCAAGAGGGAGGGTTTCAGGTACTTGGATAATTGGGGCTCATTCTGGGGAAGGTGGGATCTCTACAAACAGGACGGTCTTCACTTGAACTAGAGGGATACGAATATCCTGGGTGGGAAATTTGCTAGTGCTATCCAGGTGGGTTTAAACTAGCTCAATGGGGGAAATGGGAACCTGAGGTGTAGTTCCAGTGCACAGGAGAATGAGAGTAGGGAGGGCATGGACAGGATTTCACGGCACAGGAATGTGCTGGCAGACAACAAGCTGGTTTGAAGTGTGTTTACTTTAACGCCAGAAGTATCCAAAATAAGGGAGGTGAGCTGGCAGCATTGATAGGTACCTGGGACTTCAAAGCTGTGGCCATTACGGAGATATGGATAGAGCAGGGTCAGGAATGGATGTTGCAGGTCCCAGGATTTAGATCTTTCATCAAGAACAGGGAAGGCAGTGAAAGAGGGGGAGGTCTGGCCTTGTTAGTCAAGGACATATGGTGGAGTAGTGGACAGTGTGGAAGAATGTTGCAGGGGGATTTGGATAAACTGCAGAATTGGGCTGAGAGGTGCAAATGGGATTCAATGCAGATAAATGTGAGGTGATTCACTTTGGGCAGAATAACAGGAAGGCAGAATACTGGGTCAATGGATAGATTCTAGGTAGTGTGGATGTGCAGAGGGATCTTGGAGTCCATGTACATTGATCCCTGAAAATTGCCATCCAGGTTAATAGTGCTGTTAAGAAGGTATATGGTGTGTTAGGTTTTATTGGTAGAGGGATTGAGTTCCAGAGCCATAATGTCATGCTGCAACTATACAAAACGCTAGTGCGGCTGCACTTGGAATATTGTGTACAGTTCTGGTTGCCCCATTACAGAAAGGATGTGGAAGCATTGAAAAAGGTGCAGAGGAGATTTACCAGGATGTTGCCTAATGGATGAAAGAACTTTTGATGAGGACTTGTCTACTGAGGTAGTAGGTTGAGGTTAGAAACAAGAGAGGAGAGGTAACACTGCTTGGAGTTTTTTATAGGCCTCCGCAGTGTTCCAGGGATGTGGAGGAGAGGATCGGCAAAATGATTCTGGATAGGAGTGAAAGGAACAGTGTTGTCATTATGGGGGACTTTAACTTCTCCAACATTCACTGGAAATGCTATAACTCTAGTAGGTCGGATGGATCAGATTTTTGCCCAATGTGTGCAAGAGGGTTTTCTATGTCGAAGGGCCAACAAGAGGGGAAGCCACTGGATGTGGTGCTTGGTAATGAACTAGGCCAGGTGTTTGATTTAGGGGTAGGTGAGCACTTTGGAGAAAGTGATCATAATTCGGTTACGTTAGTTTAGTGATGGAAAGGGATAGGTATATGCCACAGGGCAAAAGTTATCGATGGGGGAAGGGCAATTATAATGCGATTAGGCAAGACTTAGGATGCATAGAACTGGGTAGCAAAATGCAGGGGATGGGGACAATTGAAATGTGGAGCTGGGTCAATGGAACTCTAGGAGCTTGTCTAAGGAACAGATATTGCGTGTCCTTGATAGGTATATCCCTGTCAGACAGGAAGTGATAAGGTAAGGGAACCGTGGTTTAGTACAGAAATTGCATCTCTTGTTATACAGCAGAAGGATGTTTATGTGATGATGAGATGAGATGGTTCAGATGAGGCAGTTCAGATGAGGCGATGGAGAGTTACAGATTAGCTAGGAAGGATTTAAAGCGAGAGTTAAGAAGAGTAAAGAAAGGACATGAACAGTCTTTGACAGGTAGAATAAAGGAGAACCCTAAAGCTTTCTATAGGTATGTGAGGAATAAAAGGATGACTAGGATAGGAACAGGGCCAGTCAAAGACAGAAGTGGGAAGTTGTGTGTGGACACTGTGGAGATCAGAGACGTGCGAAACCAATATTGTAGGAAAAGGAGAATATTGTAAAGGAGAAGAATGAGATATGAGATATTATACTAGAAAGGATCTAGGTTAGTAAGGAAGAGGTGTTATCAATTCTAGAAGGAACGAAAGTAGACAAGTCCCCTGGGCCAGATGGGATTTATTCAAGGATTCTCTGGGAAGCTAGGGGGGTGGTGTTGGAGCCTTTGGCTTTGATCTTTGAAACTTCATTGTCTACAGGTTTAGTATCAAAGGACTGGAGGATTGCAAATGTTGTGCCTTTAATCAAGAAGGGCAGTAGAGATGACCCAGGTAATTATAGACCAGTGAGCCTTACGTCTGCTGTAGGACAAGTTTTGGAAAGGATGATAAGAGATAAGATTTATAATCACTGTGCAAGCAACAACTTGATTGCAGATAGTCAACATGGTTTCGTCAAGGGCAGGTCATGTCTCACAAACCTCTGAGTTTTGAGAAGGTAACCAGGCATGTGGATGAGGGTAGGGCAGTTGACGTGATGTACATGGTCTTCAGTAATGACTTTGATAAGGTTCCACATAGTAGACTGTTGGAGAAAATGCAGAAGCATGGGATTAAGGGTGATTTAGCAGTCTGGATTAGAAACTGGCTTTCTGTAAGAAGGCAGCGAGTGATGGTTGATGGGAAATATTCAGCCTGGAGTCTGGTTACTGGTGGTGTGCCACAAGAATCAGTTTTGGGACCACTTCTGTTTGTCATTCTTATAAATGACTTGGACGCAGGCATAGGTGGATGGGTTAGCATGTTTGCAGATGACACTAAAGTCGGTGGAGTAGTGGACAGTGTGGAAGAATGTTGCAGGTTGCATGGGGACTTGAATAAACTGCAGAATTGGGCTGAGAGGTGGCAAATGGAGTTTAATGCAGATAAATGTGAGGTGATTCGCTTTGGGCAGAATAACAAGAAGGCAGAATACTGGGTCAATGTAAAGATTCTTGGTAGAGTGGATGTGCAGAGGGATCTTGGAGTCCATGTACATAGATCCCTGAAAAATTGCCATCCAGGTTGATAGTGCTGTTAAGAAGGCATATGGTGTGTTAGGTTTTATTGGTAGAGGGATTGAGTTCCGGAGCCGTAATATCATGCTAAAATTATACAAAATGCTAGTGTGGCCGCACTTGGAATATTGTGTATAGTTCCGATTGCCCCATTACAGGAAGGATGTGGAAGTATTCGAAAAGGTGCAGAGGAGATTTACCAGGATGTTGCCTGGTCTGAAGGGAAGGTCTTATGAGGAAAGACTGAGAGACCTGGGTCTGTTTTCACTGGAAAGAAGAAGGCTAAGAGGAGATTTGATAGAGACATACAAGATGATCAGAGGATTAGATAGGATAGACAGTGAAAGTCTTTTTCCTAGGATGATGATGTCAGCTTATATGAGGGGCAAAACTACAAATTGAGGGGTGATAGATTTAAAATAGATGTCAGAGGCAGGTTCTTTACTCAAAGGGTGGTAAGGGCATGGAATGCCCTGCCTGACAATGTAGTTAACTCAGCAACATTAGTGAGATTTAAACAATCCTTGGATAAGCTCAAGGACAATGATGGGATAGTGTAGAAAGATGGGCTTAGATTAGTTCACAGGTCGACACAACATCGAGGGATGAAGGGCCTGTATTGTTCTATGTTCTATAAAACGTCGATTTTCCTGCTCCTCAGATGCTGCCTGACCTGCTGTGCTTTTTCAGCACCACTCTAATCTAAACTCTGATCTCCAGTATCTGCAGTCCTCAGTTTTGCCAACGTGTGTTGAAGTGGCTTGCAACTGGAAGCTCCAGGCCTTTTTTGCAGACAGAACATAGGTGTTCTGCAAAGTGACCATCCAGTCTACGCTTTGTTCTCGTAACATAGAGGCAACCACATTATGGATTGAAAGTCAAAGATAAACTATTACAAATGAAGGGATCAGCAATAACTCTGTCTGGAATAAACTATTAAAAGGACAAGGGCAAACTTATAGAGGAACTGAAAGCAATTAGCTATTTCTGGAGAAAGAGGAAATTGAAGTACACAAACAAAACTGTTTTGACATCTACTTGATAGATGGCTGTCTTAGGCCACAAGGATAACTGATTGCCCGGCAGAAGAATTTAAAAAGTCAACCTCAGAAAGCTGTGTCTTCAAACAGATAGTCAATACCAAGTGTAACAAGGAACAAAGAAGCTACTTCTGATAAGGAGGTAAGATGCAGACTTGATGGCTTCAGAAGGGTAGTCAATATTGTAGATGAAAGAACTCTAAAGAATCATCAATAATATCATATCATAGGTCTGAAGGACAGAAAACTACAAGAATTGAACACCAGAACTCCCCCTTAGCAGAACTTTGAAGAACAACACTGCACAAGGATTGAACCCTGGACACTTCAAGAGTTAAATATTTTTGGTTGGTATTATAGCTAAATTCCACCAGTATTGTGTTGTGTTATGGCGCTTAATTTGCTTACTTGAGGGGTCTTATTTTGATTTTTATGTAAGTTTAAATCATTGTTTCAGTTGGTGAGATTTCTGAATAAGTAACAAAATTAACTTGTGGTGATTCACCCACACTGTACTTGCGCCGAACTTTTCTACACTTATCTCCTGGTTATTGTCCTTTTTTTTCTAGCTTTAGAGAATGATTGTCATCTTTCATTCACCCTTTTGAAGATAGGCTATAAATTGGAAACAGTAATTTACCTAGACAAAGGTTTTGAGTTTTGAAGACCAAGTGGAGTTGATGTATATAAAAGCTGACACTGGCTGAGGTGAATGTGAAAAAGGAAATAAACTGTCGAGTTCAGTATAGGAAAGATCTTACTGAAGCAGTTCCACAACTGGAACAGCTCGTAGGGTTTCTTTGGGAAGATATATGGAATATAAAAGATGCAATAGCAAATCTGTATAAAACCTCAGTGAGAACACCTTGAAGAAAATATATACTTTCAGTTCCACAGAATAAAAAGAATGTCAAGACAGCACTGATTAACTGGGATTCCGAAAAAAAGAGAGAGATGGAAATACAAAGTAGATCCATCAGTATCTGGTAATAAAATGGAAATCAATCAACATTTCAGACTTCAGATATTAAAGATGAGAACACTGAAAAAGGCACACAATGAAAGAAAGGATTCATGTGCAAATGAACAATGCTCATCTTTAACATAATACAAACCCAAGGTGCTTCACAGGAGCATTACAGATCCAAATGTAACACTGAACCACATAAGGAGATATTAAAACAGACAACCAAAAGTTTAGTCAAAGAAGTAGGTTTTAAGACTGTTCTCAAAGAGTTAGAGAGACAGTGATGAGTAAAGGAGGATATTCCAGCCTAGGCAATTGAAGACACGACCACTAATGGTGAAGGGACTAAATCGGAGATGCTCCCTAGGCCAGAGCTACAGTAACAGTGATATCTCAGAGGGTTGTGGAGGAAGAGGTTAGAGAGATGGGAGGACCAAAGTCATGGAGGGAATTGAAGACCACATGAGAATTTTCAAACCGAGATATTGCTTGACTGCAATGTAAGTCAGTTGGGGTTGATGCGTGAATAGCACTTGGTGTGCATTAAGACACAGGCTGCAAAAGTTTGGGTGATTTCAAGTTTATGGGGAGGAAAATGAGAGAGACCATTCAGAAACATTATTAATAGCCAATTTCAAAGATAATGAAGGCATGTGAGAGTTCTTAAGCAAAAGATGAGCAGAAACAGGATAAGTTGGGCCATATTATGCAAGGAGAAAGTGAGGACTGCAGATGCTGGAGATCAGAGCTGAAAATGTGTTGCTGGAAAAGCGCAGGTCAGGCAGCATCCAAGGAACAGGAGAATCGAAGTTTCCTGAAGAAGGGCTTATGCCCGAAACGTCGATTCTCCTGCTCCTTGGATGCTGCCTGACCTGCTGCGCTTTTCCAGCAACACATTTTCAGCCCATATTATGCAAGTGCAAATAGGTGTTCGTTATGATGGTGCAAATGAGCTGGGGAACTCAAATTGGAGTCAAATGACTCGAAGGTTGCACATGACAGCCTTAATCTCAGACTATTTCTAGGGACAGGAACGGAGTCAATAACTAGGGAATTGAATTTGGAAGCAGACTTGTTCCTGGGATAGTGGGACTGATTTGATTTGATTGATTGTCACACGTAGCAAAATACTGTGAAAAGTATTGTTTTGGATGTTATCCAGACTGCCCTATGAAGAGAGATTAGGAAACTGATCCTGTATTCTCCAGATTTCAAAGAGTAAGAGGCGATCTCATTGAAACCTGCACAATGCTTGGAGGGATAGAGAGTTGGAGACTCTAGTACCAGGGAACTTAATATTGAAATGCGGGGAAAGACACTTAGGATTGAGATAAGGAGAATTTTGTTTTCCTCGGGGGTTATGCATTTTTGGAGTTGTCTACCCCACAAGGCCATGGAAGATCAGTCTTAAATATGTTTGAAATAGAGATTGATGGATTTGTAAAGACCAATGACACAAAGGGACATACAGACACTGTGGAAACAGGCACTGAAATAGATGATCAGTTGTGGCTATATTGAATAGCAGAGCAGTTATAGATGAGCTTGATGGCTTCCTCCTACGTGCCTTCTGTGGGAATGCCGGCACAGCCATTGCTTGCTTGTTAAACTGCGGGCTGATATAAACCATAGGAAATTGAGCTGTTTTCATTAGAACAACAGGAGAGTAGAATCATTTGTGAGTGTTTAAAAATATGAATAGACAAACTCCCAAATTCAGATAATCTTGCAAATAAAATTGAAAAAGCATTTAATTTTGATACATTACTCGATTCACAGCCACGTTATTATGTTGAGATTTGGAAATTGGTCCCAAAAGGCTTGCCTTTAAAAATCAGTAGTAAAACTGAATCTTTCATTAAACACATATCAATAAATTGTGCTGTGAAGCAATTTAGCCAAGAATTCAGAGAGGATTAAAGGAAATCACTGTGATTTATACTAGGCATGGTTCCATGAGCACAAACACATCCATTTTCCTGGAGTAATCTCAACACACAGTAGTAGAAACCCAATACCCCTGGGTATTGAAGCAAATTATAGAGCTCCATCCAAGGTCAACACAAGTCAGGAAGCAACCTATAACCTACCAGTCTGTGTGACTTGGTACCACACTAAGTGGTGGCATTACACGAATTTCTCAATCATTTACTACCATACTGAGTTTTCAGTGCATGTGATCACTTCTAAGTTATTAAATATAACTTTATCATTGCTATTCTACCTCTGCATAGTTATTTTAATTCTTAGAACATAGAAAAGTACAGCACAGAACAGGCCCTTTGGCCCACGATGTCGTGCCGAGGGTTCATCCTAATGTAAAATAAAGTAACTTAACCTATGCACCCCTCAACTCACTGCTATCTATGTGCATGCCTAGCAGTCGCTTAAATGTCCCTAATGACTCTGCTTCCACCACCACCGCTAGCAACTCATTCCATGCATTCACAACTCTCTGCATAAAGAACCTGCCTCTGATGTCCACTCTATACCTTTCTCCTAATATCTGAAAACTATGATCCCTCGTACCAGTTAATCCTGCCCTGAGGAAAAGTCTCTGGCTATTGACTCGATCCATTCCTCTCATTATCTTGTATATCTTGCTCAAGTCACCTCTATTCCTCCTTCTCTCCAGTGAGAGAAGTCTGAGCTTACTCAACCTCTCTTCATAAGGCAAGCCCCCAGTCCAGGCAGCATCCTGGTAAACCTTCTTTGCATCCTCTCCAAAGCCTCTGTATCGTTTCTATAGTAGGGCGACCAGAACTGGACACAATCTTCCAAGTGTGGTCTCACCAGAGATTTGTAGAGCTGTAGCTATTGTGGTACACATAATGCCTATTTTCTTATTCAATTGAGTGGTGGTTGGCATGGGATTTTGTCTGGGAATTCCCTTCAATGTCATTTAACAGAAGCAGTGCTTCTGTTCACTGTTTTCAGGAAACACTGCCAGTGCCTACTGAAAATTTGTAACTTAGGATATCCAAATCCAAAGAACGAGTGTGCTCACAGTGGAGAACAATATAGACTACTGCTAGTCAGTAGCTTACTTAATGACAAGGGATTAAAAGTAGTACATCATAAAAATCAAAGCAAACTATGATCAAATGAGCTACTCCATGATATGATTTAAGCGTTGTTATCAAGTACAGAAATATTTTTGGAGTAATATACCACACTAAGACTCCTAGTACATATGTACCTCTACAAAGCTAAAAAGACACAAAGTGACTTACCTTACCATACATAATTCCTCTTATTTTTACCATGCAGAATTACAAAGACACTGTTCAAAAGGCACCAAGCACCCTACCTAACCTCACCAACATGACAATCTTTCAGAAGCAATGAGAGCTAATAGTGGGCGGCACGGTGGCACAATGGTTAGCACTGTTGCCTCACAGCGCCAGAGATCCGGGTTCAATTCCCGCCTCAGGCGACTGACTGTGTGGAGTTTGCACGTTCTCCCCGTGTCTGCGTGGGTTTCCTCCGGGTGCTCCGGTTTCCTCCCACAGTCCAAAGATGTGCAGGGTCAGGTGAATTGGCCATGCTAAATTACCCGTAGTGTTAGGTAAGGGGTAAATGTAAGGGTATGGGTGGGTTCGCTTCGGCGGGTTGGTGTGGACCTGTTGGGCCGAAGGGCCTGTTTCCACACTGTAATGTAATCTGTAAAAATCTGTAATCTGTAATAGACAACTATGAAAACTGCAATTATTGTAATAACTTTACAATCTTAAGAAGTTTATTGAATATTATAGAAATAGCTTTTTCAGAGTCTTAAAAAAGTTCCCATAGCATTTTCCTTGGCTGACAAACAGCAGGACAAAGGCCATTAACTCTGTTAAGGACAGGTCACTAGTACAGACAGTGAAACAAGAAATTCTTAACCCTAAAAGGACCCTTGATTTAACTGAGCAAAGAAAAATTAAAGAGGATACCCTAACAAGTGATCAGCCACAGCATGATTTCATCAGCTTTTGCTGGAAATAAGAGAAATTATCTTGTAATTCTGTACTTTGCTAATAAGCTACTGAACAACAGATTGCCATAAGACTGCTGGAAATAAAGAAATAAAGTGTAGAAATGGACTCTTTTCCAAAGTGATCCATGTTTCAGCCCAACACCCTCACTACCTGAAGAAGAATGAGATCAGGACAGATTGCCACATTCAGCCAAGAGATCAGTTTCATTCATCAATTTATCTGATGTGGGACCAATAAACATTGTAAAGAAGCTGCCTCTCCCAGCCATGAAAATCTACACTCCCTCACGTCATTCTTAACTGTTACAGGGTAGCAAGGCTTTTCTGTCTACTTAGCTTGAATATTGTTAATTCTAAATAAACTGTTTTAAAATCACCCCCAGAAATCAACACCATTGTAGATATCCTGCGATTCCCAAACGAAACTCTTACACAATGCAACTGCAACACAAGTTGAAACCAGGCAATCTTGATACTCCCCAGGCATCTAAAACATGCTCACATTCCAACCAAAGACACTGGACAATAATCATAAATAGGATCCCTAACTCATTTCTACCTTCATTCACCAAGAGGTGCTGAAAGTATTGCCACCCACTTCTCTTATTTGCACCCTATCTGAAATCAGCCAAATCAATACACAGCAAAGATCAGAATGGAGGCCTCAAAATCCCCATCCCTCAGTTGTCTACAGCCTTCCAGTTAACATTAAATTTTAACATAGTGTGAATCATGCATTAAGTGCCTTTGTACTCTAAGCATTCAAAAGGAAAAAGCCAAACAAGCTCTCAGTTCATGGTTGCTGAAAGACATACAATAGTGATCCAAAGATGAGTTACCTCAGTTTTTGATCTACTGTGGTATTAACCACTTGGCGGCGCTGGAAATATAACTTCAGTTTCAGCATTGCCAATGCACCACATATTTGCTACATCAAGTTTCTACATCATTACATGACAATGCAGTTCAATTGTGAGTACGTTCCCACAGGTGTAGTAGCACACAGCCATTAAACAGTTTAAAATTTCACATTTAAAAAAAATCTTTCAACTGGAGGAAATAAGTAGTCCAACTGCACAAAAGTAATTTCTTTACCAAATTAAAAATCTTTCTTTTATTTCCCAAACAGAAAATAAAACACCTTACCAGTGCCAAAGCTTTCTTCTCCACAAAGGGAAAGTTTGTTGGCATCCATCAGATTTCCAAAGAACTTCCATCCAGTAGGAGTCTCATACAAGGCTATTTTTGTGGCCTTGGCAACCCTTCAAAAAGAGGAGTTAAGAAATCCAGTTTTCAACGTTGTTCAACTTGTTAAGAAAATTGCCCCAAAATGTACCCTTTATGCATTGTAGAATTGATCTCACATCTACAGATCCAGCCATGAAAGGAGAATATGTGGAATAGAATGAGGAGGGTGCCAAGGACAGATCTTTGAGAGATTGCAGAGGTATTAGTGAGGGACCAGAAAGAAAAACCAACGCTGGAATGCACTCATTACAACTGGATAGAGAAGAGTGCAACCAGATTGAGGGTAGGTCACTGAGCCAGACCATAGAGTAAAGGCATTGGAGGAGGTTTGTCAACAATGTCAAAAACTGCAATAATCTCAAGCAGATCAGAGGATTACGGTAGATTAATAATGTCCATTGGTCACACTTATGGAAGGAGTTATTTGTGCATTAGACTAGAACCATCTTAGTGCTGTGGCTGGATCAGAAACTAAATTCAGAGATTCAAACGTTGTCTGAAGAAAACATGAAGACAGTTGTTGTGGTTCTGTTCGCCAAGCTGGGAATTTGTGTTGCAGACGTTTCGTCCCCTGTCTAGGTGACATCCTCAGTGCTTGGGAGCCTCCTGTGAAGCGCTTCTGTGATCTTTCCTTCGGCATTTGTAGTGGTTTGAATCTGCCGTTTCCGGTTGTTAGTTCCAGCTGTCCGTTGCAGTGGCCGGTATATTGGGTCCAGATCGATGTGCTTACTGATTGAATCTGTGGATGAGTGCCATGCCACTAGGAATTCCCTAGCTGTCTCAGTTTTAAAAATCCAATATCTCCCATTTAAAACAGAAATTAAACATGCTTATTTCCTCTCAGAGGGCCCTGAATTCGTACATCTCTTCCTGAAAATGTGATGGAAGCAGAGCCATTGAATGTTTTTTTTTTAAGGCAGAGGGAGAGAGATTCAAGATGTTCCTGAATAATGGACCAGTCTTGAAGGACTGAATAGTCTATCCCTGCAGGCATGGCACTCATCCACAGATTCAATCAATAAGCACATCGATCTGGACCCAATATACCGGCCACTGCAACGGATAGCTGGAACAACCGGAAGCGGCAGATTCAAACCACTACAAAAGCCGGAGGAAAGATCACAGAAGCATTTCACAGGAAGCTCCCAAGCACTGAGGATGTCACCTAGACAGGGGACGAAACGTCTGCAACACAAATTCCCAGCTTGGCGAACAGAACCACAACAACGAGCACCCGAGCTACAAATCTTCTCACAAACTTTGAAAACATGGAGACAGATTTGGAAGGCAACAATATGTCAATAACTTTCTCTCTAAAGAAAGATTGAGGATGCAATGGTAGCTTGCAAGAACAGTGAGTCAAGGGAAGCTATATTCAGGTCAGGGCGTTGACAGTGATTTTGATAGGAAGCAACACAGTAAGAATAGAATAGAACAGAATAAAATAGAATACGCATCATAATTATCTAATTTTCCCCTACAACTATCTTACTTAATCTACTCCAACTATTCTGTAGCACCACGCTGGATAAATAATTTTTTTGCTAAACTTAAAGAAATAAGTGTAACATCAGAGATGTTAAGATGGTTAGAAGTTTAGTGTGAATGGGAACAACAGGGTAGCAATCGGACCCATGGATAAGATGAACTCAAGAAACGCATGAGGGAGATACAGGTCAATCTCGAGAAAAGTGTGCGTTTAAGAACAGAACACAGGGAATCCTTAAGTAAGTTTGGCTTGGTGGACAAGAGAAAGGAAAATGGGTGGAATACAGCAGAAGCCATTGAACAGATTGTCTCTATATTGGCGATACAGAAATTAATGAGATGACTGTATTTAATGCTAGTGACATGGATGGAGTAAGTCAGGAAGAGAGGTTTAAGAAATTGGTAATGTGGAAATACTGATATCTATGCTCTTGAGTGTTATGGCGCTTGAGGAGGGGAAAGCCTAATGGTGCTTATTTATGGCTAACTCATTATGTATTTTACCATTGTCTGTCTCACAATGAACATAACTTAAAAAGGTATGTGCACAAGCAAGCATTAAAATTATGCAAAATAAAGCATTTCTCTTTGAAAAATATCTGTCTCAAATTTTACTGAAACACTAAATGTACTAGTCATTTGTCAACATTATCCCCAACCTGTATCACCTTTTTAACAAATGTCAAATGATACTGATTCAAAGACTTTTTTCACCCAAATGATATCCACAGACTACTTTAAAAAAAACTTTAAAATAAAAACCGAAGGCAGGCTCCATCTCAAATGTTAAATTCTTGACTTTCAAACATATGTTTGCAACACAGTGTCTATAGATAAGAAGCTTTTGTAAGGGACACATGGAGAAGAGAAAAGCTAAAGCTGTCCAATTCAAGCAGCACAATAACAAGAAGTAGTCATTGGGTCCCACTACTAAGAATGATCAACAATGCTTGCATTACTGAGAAGCAGTTCTAAGCATTCAGGCACTGAAGGAAAGCAAGATGAAGCATCCCACACATCTTTCAGAAACTCTCAGATAGGTTTCTTAGCTGTAATGCAGACACCTAAATATTCTCTTTGGAAGCTAACATAAGTTGCGCTTATTGAAAATATATTGAAAGAATAGGAATAAAATTAAAGAGTATTAAAGGAGACTATTAATGTTAGTGCACCATCTCAAATCAGAGAAAAGTGGACATGGGGAGGAAATAAACAGCGCAGTCAACCACAGTATGTAGGATGCATGAAAATGGATAATTGCTGCCAGCATTTGAACAGTAAAGACTAATTCTGTGAATTTAAGTTCAAATTTAAATCAGATAACCTTATAATCTCCACCTTGGCATCAGATAGGGAAGACACAAGAGTATTACTTTGCCATTAGAATAAGACAGGATTAGTGGTACCTACTGAAACGTTCACAGTCAAGCCCAATACTTTTGATTGAATAGAGACAGACACAGGCAGTAGGAAATATTGAAAACATACAAAATACATAAAGGCAGAGAAATCAGAACATAATTTGAGCAGGGAATGTATTGGTTGTTTAAACACCATCTCTTGAAAAATATTTTAGTAAAATGTTGCAAACCACAAGTCTTTGGCATATCCTGAAACTTCAACTATTATTTTCAGAAGTACAAAAGGAATAATGTAGTTTTGATTAAAATTTATTAGGTCAGTCTTATTTTTAAAAGCCCTTGATTAGCATCACCTCTAGCACAGTGGTGGCTGCAAATGTGGTAGCTGGACAACATGTAAGTGTCTTTGCTGAATGGGAAACAATGAAACAGTGATAATAGGGAGCATTTTCTGATTAAAGGCAATTTTATCATCGGAAGCATTCAAAAGAAACTTAACTAATACAAAAACTTATTTTTAAGATCCTCTTGTTCTATTCATTTATCTTGGTTTTGAAAAAAAAGTATCAACAGCCACAACACCATTGGTGATACTATTTTAGAATAATTACTGAGTTCAATAATGTTTGGGAGCTGATTTACCAACAGTAATAAATAAGTAAGCTTTGCACAAAATTGAAGAAGAATACAGGGTTTAGACTTTTAATAGGACATGGTTAGTTTGCTGAGTTGAATGCAGAAGATGTTAAGAGAAGTTGGAGTTTATCTATTCTGGTGATTCTGTGAAAAGCACAAAAGATTGTTTGTTTTTCATGAATGATGTTTTAAAAAAAAAATTGTCTCAAAGGCAATAATTCCAAACGAATGGAAAAGAAAAAGAAAAAGAAAAAGCAGGTAGATTGTAAGTAATTACAGTTTCAAAGTATAAGTAAACCATACCCACCGGTCCAGTGCTCCACTAGTGGGCATGCTGCGAGCGAATCCACGTACACCAGTCTGTTGAAAGTACGGAATAGTGAAGATATTTGCAGCAATCACAGCCACAGAATCAGATGGGTTTACGAAGAATCCATGCTTTCCAAGGATCATGTTCCGATCCTGCAGTAACACAAGTACAGCTGAAATTAATTTTTATTCATGTAATCAGGAAGAAAAAAATTAATAGATTTAATATTCTATCCTCAGTAAAACAGACAGCAAAAGTAGGCTATTACATCAGGAGTGATATGATTAAGAATATTCTAATGCAGTCGCAGAATGGTATAATCTGTCTTTATGTGCAAAGTTTCCATTTACTGTTTAACAGTCAGCCCCATGTGACTTAACAGAATGGAAGCGTGACTTCAAAGCGAGATATATGTTTACTCAAATCATTTCAATACCATTTAATAAAGGTCACTAGCATTGAACTAGAAAGTTCTAATACAGCAACTCTGTATTAAAGCTCCGACAGAATATCAAAATGTTTTTCCTTACACCGTCACCGTCAAACGCAGCTCCAAAGTCATAGTCTCCTGTCTGCATTGCCTGCACTAGGTCTGCAGCATATGTCAAATTTGGATCAGGATGGTGCCCACCAAAGTCTTCAAGAGGCACGCAGTTCACTGCTGAGTTTGCAGGAGCACCAAGTTCTTCACACAGAATCTTCTTAACGTAAGGACCCATAACTATCACAGAATAAAATTAATGAACCAAACATTCTGATGAAAAGCTCTGCTTACGGGCAAGTTTTAAAAAAATCAGAAAATGACATAAAAACAACAGGCAGAACATATCAAATTTGAACCTAAACAAAGTACTTTTACCATTGTAGCAGTTGCGTATTTAACATCACAGTTCTGAACATGCAAAACTGCTTAAATGATTTGTGACATTCCTCATCCACCTTGAATATCTCTTCTCCATGTGCAGACTTGAACTGGGATGTAGTAACACAAATTCTGAATGTTCTTTCAAATAAGAGGCAGCAACTCTTCACTTGGTGCAGCTAAACATAGGTGCCACAGGTTTAGTACTCCATTCAACAAGAATGGGGGAGGGCATCTTGAGTGTTGACTGACTCCCCACCTCTTTAAGTGGGATAGCTCACCAAATCAGACTCCAATCAGCCAATTAAAAGTTGACTGTTGAATAACAAACATCAAAAATGAAGATCAGCCATACCAGACACTACTGACAGAGGGCCAGCAGCGTTTAGATCCGAGATCTCATTGCTGGAGGCTCAGGCTTTAACAGCTGAAATGGTGAGAAGTCGCTTTCTTTTGGACCTCGTGGGGTGTGGGTTGCAGGGGTGGGAGGAGAGGGCAGGGATGGCTTTCAGTGGTCAGTCGTTCGCTTCCATTGGCAGCAGACTGGGGAGAATTGAGGCCCTGTGTCCAAAGTAACAGGCAAATCACCCCACTTTCTCAGTCGGAAACCAGACACTTTTCTAATCAGTCCAGTGTTACATTGAGGTCCTAAAGTGGCTGGTAACTGATCACTTTCAGGTCTTAATTGGTGTGGGGGGGGTCAAGCAGGTCACCCATGGAACTTCTCACCTAGCACTCAACTGCAGAGATGGTGGGCAGAGAGTGAGCATCTCCAGAGCCAACTGTCCCAATTATTTGCCCTTTCTGCACCTTCACCACCACTGTGAGGGAGAGGATAAACATGTCAAGAACATGAGCTTGGGAATTTGGTAAGCAAGGGTGAAGTTCCAGTCTTAACAACTAACAGCTTAAAAACAAAAGCAGCAATAAAAGTGACAAGTGAGAGCAATTGGAAGAGCAGAGGCTTCAAGAAGCTGAAGTTGGGGAGGGAGAGCCATCCATGATTCACTGAACTACCACTTGAAAAACATGACATCACATGGAAACAGGTCTGTGAATGGTGAGTATTTTGCTTGTTTCTTTCAAAATTCCTGTAATTCAGAATGATTCAAAAGCACGATTCCTAGGGTAGTTATCTCGGAATTATTCCCAGTACCACCTGCAAGTGAGTAAAGATGTAAGAAGATTGAGAGAATGAGTGGCTGGAAAACGTGTTAGGTGGGAGGGCTTTAGATGGCACAATCAAAATTACAGAAAAATAACAAAGATGCGTTCTTTACAGTGGGTTTGGGACTTGAAAACAGTCCTGACTTCTGTTTACCTGCTCTTGGAGGGAAGATTGAGCAAGAGACAAACAAGCCCAACTAATTAAAACATATTTGTTTAGATTCATTAACGAACGGTGTAGAAGGAAGCTGGTTACTTTATCTGTGAACCACCCTGCTTTTGTATTTCAGTCCAACATATGAGAGATCACCTTGCAAAAATACTTTAATGTAGTTAACGGAGAGTGAATTATTTACTTTATTAATTAATTTGAAACAAGCTACAAGAGGGAACAAGAGCTCACAGGTTCAAACCAGCATAAGGTTTGACCTAATATCAGCAAATGGTTCACAGAAGAACCATCCTTAAAATGGATTCCCTGATATAGTGCAGGTGAATATCCTGGAATATATTTCCAAGAGGGAAATTTAGGGATATCCTGGATAGCTAAGTAGACTTATTTATTGTATTATCTGGCAATATTGGCAGTGGGGGAAAAAAAGCATGCTGTAGATGTCAGTGTATAAGGTGTTAAACCTCCAGTTGCTGCCCTATGAACTGGTGTATGAGAGCTGCTCTGCAGGTGTGCCTGCCGGATTACATTCAGGTGACTTTTAGTAATCGAGGGTACCTGCTTGAAGTAGGTGTTATGCTCCTTAAATGTACAAATTGGGAGTCCATGACCAGCTGGAGAACCTCGAATTCCGATTTTTGAGAAGATTTGGAGCTCAGGTTGAGGTTCAGGTTGTAGATTTGCTCGCTGAGCTGGTAGGCTTATTCTCAGATGTTTAGTCACCATGCTAGGTAACATCATCACTAAGCCTCTGGTGAAGCGCTGGTGTTCTGTCCCACTTTCTGTGTGTCTTGGTCTGTTAAGGTGGGTGATGTCACTTCCGGTACTTTTTCTCAGAGGTTGGTAAATGGGGACCAATTTGATGTGTTTATTGGTGGAGTTTCGGTTTGAATGTCAGGCCTCTAGGAATTCCCCTGTGTCTCTGTTTAGCCTGTCCTAGGATGGATGTGTTACCCTAGTTGAAGTGGTCCTTCTTGTCTGTAAGGATACTAGAGGTAGTGGGTCATGTCTTTTGGTAGCTGGTTGGTGTTCATGTATCTTGGTGGCTAGTTTCCTACCTGTCTGTTCGCTGTAATGTTTGTTGCAGCCCTTGTACCAGAGCCTCACTGATGTTACCTAGTATGGTGACGAAACATCTGAGAACAAACCTTCCTGCTCAGCGAACAAACTTACAACCCGAACCTTGAATTCCAAATCAAGGATCAAATGAAAGAAGCCTAAGCCCTCTAACCAGCAATCCGTAAAGGAACTGTTGAAATCTACATGAAGAGAAATTTCCTTTCTTCTGCAGGCCCAGGAGAAGAAATGTTTTCCTGAGACAATGAAAGTTACCAGTTTGCTCCCCCTGCTGCCTCTTCTTTCAGCCCACTCCAACTTGCCAGCTAGCTCAATGTAGAAAGTACTGATTTCACACATGCTGTCCCTAACCAGTAAACTATAGTAAGGAAGATCTGATCAAGCATCACCAGACTTGAAACGTTAACTTTGCTTTCTCCCCACTGATGCTGAGTTTCTCCAGCAATTTCTGATTTTTGTTTTTGACCTAGAGTAGGATGTCCACTTGGCATTTTCACCTTGCCAGCCGCATTAAAAATTAAGTCAAAAACCAAATATAATTCAGCATAAGGGGTAGCTCAGTGGTTAGCACTGCTGCCTTACAGCCCCAGGGTCCCAGGTTCAATTCCAGACTTGGGCAACCCTGTGGGTTCCCTCCGGGTGCTCTGGTTTCCTGCTATATTCCAAAGATGTGCAGGTTATGTGAATTGGCCATGCTAAATTGCCCACAGTTTTCAGGAATGTGTCAGTTTTAGTCAGGGGTAATATAAAGTAATAACCTAGAGAAATGGCTCTGGGTAGGATACTCTTCAGAGGGTCAGTGTGGACTTGTTGGGCTTAATGGACCATTTCCACACTGTAGGGATTCTATGATTTAGCATCCAGAGTCATCAATCTACAAACTCCATGCCTGTTAGAACTCATCAAAATTACTGGCTGAAAAATCTGAAGTGAAGTAGCAGCAAAGGTGTACGGAAAATACAGGTTACAGTTAAAAATAACATTCTGAACTGAAAATTCCATAATTCATAAATAATAACAAGATGTAATTAATATTTTACACAGTTGGATCTTATAAAAATTACAGCAAGGCAATGGGTCTTAAGAGATGCATAATTAGCACTGCTTCACCAATTCGGTTCATTCTTCAGTGGAACACAAATATTTGTCATCATTTTTAGAGTAGTTATATTTCCATTCAGCATTCTTCACAGATTTAGCAGCGCTTACTAACGTGACACCTATTTTGCAGCTGCTGTCATCAGTTAATATTACAATGGTCAAAAGCTTGAAGCACCTGAGTGGGCAGTTTGGGAATTAGAAAGAGGGAGAACATGCTCATAGTCAGCAACTCATCTTGACGAAGGATCCACTGGTAAAGGGGGTCGTTGGTAAAGAGTTTTCATGCTAGAATTGGCTGCACCATCTAAATGATGAACAACTGCCTCATGTTACTGACAGACTAGGATACAGCTTATGAATGTCTCATCAGCATGTATGTAATCTTACAAAAAGCTTTTTCTTCAAATAAAATTACATTAATTTTTTTTTCAGTATTTATTTTTCTGTCATTATACAAATTGAACCAGGGGGCATCCTGAAAGTCTGGTGTCATAGTTAATGTCAAAACAGTTTGGTAATGAGCTCTACAATATTCAACACAAAGCCTACTTTACTGTAAGACATGGAACTTGCAACTAGCACAACCACCCTCATACAGCTGGCATCAATACTAATACTCACCAGAATTGTAGTGCTCTTACCAATATGTAGGGATATTCAACTCAATGAGAGGGGAGAATTAATACATTCACATTATAGGTGAGAAATTGGAATCACTAATATACATTTTCAGAGAGCTACAAGTGTCCCCAGAACTTCAACTCATGGCACACTGACCTGTGGGGTAAATTGAGGGGACATTATATTGACAAAGGTATTAATATGGATGCAGTGAATGTCCTAGGTGCATCTGGCTAGCTAAATCATGATGTCAATCAGCATTAAGTTTGATTTAACATCAGTAGTTTCAGTTTGTAATGCAATTATGCAACTAATTCCCTCTCTTAACTTTGCACAGCTGATCTATTGAAAGGGATAATCAACCATCTACTGTACACAGTAATTTCTAGTTGGTTTCTTTCAGCAGTCTAAGTGACGGAAACTTTTGATAGTTGTATAGACTGTAAATGATGCAAGTCAACATTTGAAATCTTGACAAAATTAGCTAATGGTTTTTGCACACCAGCTGCATTTGAGCCACCACAGCAAATCAAAGTGTTGCTACAGGCTGGAAATAATTCAAATCAGTGCAAAATAATTGTGCACTGTGATCCCCATGCCTATTGACAGAGTTCCCATCAGGTTTAGCTTGCACTGTTAAACTTGTGTGATGTGAATCAATTGCTAAGACTTTAATTGAACCTCATTCATAGAAACTCATTTCACTTCACTCTAGCGTCAAGTCAGGGTCTGGATTTTGCAAATGCAAAGGGCCAGAGATTCCACCTTCAAATCTGAAAAAAAAAGCTAGGAATGTCCAAAAACTGCATAACTCCAGTAACTCTAGAATAATAGGCAAGATAGGAATTCAATTTATCCCTTTGTAATCCAGACACATTGAAGCCAAGTGTTGTCACTGGGGAGACAAAGGAATTTTGACACCACACAGCGGCATGGTGGCTCAGTGGTTAGCAGTGCTGCCTCACAGCGCCAAGGACCCGGGTTCCAGCCTCAGGCGACTGTGTGGAGTTTGCACATTCTGCCCGTGTCTGTGTGGGTTTCCTCTGGGGGCTGCGGTTTCCTCCCACAATCCAAAGATGTGTAGGTTGGGTGAATTGGTCATGCTAAAGTTAGATGCATTAGTCAGGGGGAATGGGTCTGGGTGGATCCTCCTCTTCGGAGGATCGGTGTAGACTAGTTGGGGCCTGTTTCCACACTGTCGGGAATCTAATCTAATCAGATCAGAATAAACCAACAACCTTCTTATTCCACCTACTCTGTGTACACCTCTGTACAAAATGAAACACAACTGATGACAGTAAGTTTCTGATGGTTTATAATAATCTATATAATACTACCTATATATTTCCACAGTCACATAGCTTTATACTAGCAATAGTCCACCCTCAAGAGTTTAAATCTGCTGTGACTGACAAACAGATAAACAGGTCTATTTATCAAGTTGTTAATTTGTATTGTTTCATTCCAAGAGATGATTTACATACACGCAGCGTACAAAGAGCAAATTTCATAGCTATTACAATAAATAATGTTTTTGTATTATTTAAACAAACCTCTACTATGTCTCCTTATTCCTGTATCAAAGAAGCAGAAATAAGAGTTTTCCAATGCAATGGGTGAAAGTTGTTTTCCGATTATGCAGACGAGTTGAAGAAATTTTTATTTTTTAGGCATGGGTGAAATAATTAACCACCCTTCAGGATGCTGCATCAAAGGTTATAGCAGAAAATAAAAGCTCATGATGTAGGAGGTAACATATTAGCATGGATAGAAGATTGGTTGCCAGGCAGAAAAGAGAGAGTATGCATAAATGGACCTTTGGTTGCCAGGCTGTGACAAGTAGCATCCCACTGGGTTCTATGCTGGGGCCTCAAGCTTTTCACAATTTATGTAATGATTTAGATGAATGGAGTGAAGGCACAGTAGCTAAATTTGTAGGCAAGACCAAGGTAGGTAGGAAGGAAAGTAAGTTGAGAAGACGCAGGAAGTTGCAGATAGATATAGACAGGTTGAGTGAAAAATCTGGCAGATGGAGTGCAATGTGGGAAAATGTAAAGCTGTTCACTTTGGCAGGAGGAACAAAACAGCATTACTTAAATGGACAATGGCTGCAAAAGTCCAAGGTGTAGAGGGATTTCGGTGTTTTGATTCAGGAGTCAGAGACAGCTGGTATGCATCTACAATAAATAATCAAAGCAACTAATGGAATGCTATCCTTTTGTAGGAGAGAAACTGAACATAATAGTAGATGCATTATGCTTCAGTTATACACAGCATTGATCAGGTCATGTCCTGAATATTATGCGCAGTTTTGGTCTCTTTCTTTAATGGAAGATGTAAATGAGTTGGAGGTGGTTCAGAATAAGTTTACAAGATTTATACCTGGAATGAGTGGGTGTTTTTGAGGATAGGTTGTACAGGTTTCTGCTGGAATTTTGATTTGATTTATTATTGTCACATGTACGGAGACAGAGTGAAAAGTATTGTCTTGCATGCTACCCAAACAAATCATATCTTACATAAGTACATCAGGGTAATGGAACAGAATGCAGATATTACAGCTACAGAGAAGAGGAAGAGAAAGATCAAATGTAATATATGAGAGATGCGTTCATAAGTCTGATAATAGTGGGGAAGAAGCTGTTCTTGAATCTGTTGCTATGTGTTGTCAAACTTTTGTATCTTTTGCCTCATGGAAGAGGGTGGAAGAGAGTATAATGGAGGTGGAAGGGTCTTTGATTACGATGGCTGCAGTCCGAGGTAGCAGGAAGTATAGATGGGAAGGCTGTTTTTCATGATGGGCTACGATCACAACTCTCGAACTTCTCGCGGACTTGAGTAGAGCAGTTGCCGTACCAAGCTGTGATGCACCATGATAGGATGACTTGATCAAAATATAAAAGATCCTAAATGGCCTTGACAAAATGAACACAGAAAGGATGTTTCATTTTAGTTCAGAACTCTGAGGCACTGTTTTTGAATTAGGGGTCATCCTTTCAGGATAGAAAGTGGAGTTTTCCCAGCCCCTGAATGGCACTTTGGAAAAGTTGGGTGTGATATTAAACGAGCCCTCTTTTGATGTCATGACCAAACTGTTACATTTTCATGTCAAGCCTAGGTGTCATGAATGGGATTGTCACTAGTGAGTGGCAAGAGACCTATTAGCATTGATTACCCTTATTATTACTTGATTTTGCCTTATTCATAGGCGTTCTCCCATTCTCCTACCTGCAAGGTAGAAGTTAGATGCAGACAATTCCAACATCTGAACTGGTGTCTGATGACTCAAGCTCGTCATGTGCTTCTCCAACTCTTAATTGTGTGTACCTGCCATTAGCGTCTCAGAGCATGCTCCGTAGGTAGTGGCTGCATGCACTTCATATTTGTGGACTTTGACAGCCGACCTGTACTAGCCCACCAAGGCACATCTCCAAACCAATTACAGTGTACACTTGTGTTCTTCAATGCTAGACTTTGGTGTACTCAGGTACAGATCAAATTTATATTGCCGCATGGACACTGTGTACAGGGACAGGCACCCAGCTCACTGACTAGATCATGGGAGCTCAGAGCTTCTTGCTTGTTCGCTCGCTTAGTGCACACTCATTTTGTGCCTGAGTGCTCACAGCAACCGTGACTTGCCTTTTCACACTTTACCCTCTCAGCTAGAGTCTGAAGATTCTCAGTACTTCTGTTTGGTCTTACTGACCAGTGCTAACACAAAGCCAGGCAGCTTGTCATGGTCAGAAGTCATGGGATGGACATGTTGCTGTACAGCACTGTTCTTTCTCAAAGTCCCAACTATAGCATAAGCCAGAAGCCTACACTACAAACATACTGCGTTTGCCTCAAACAAATGGCCATACCTCACTCAAGAGTGATTGCTGTCAGTCATGGTATTACAATACACAGTAAGTCAAGGGCAACCTTTGATATCAGTTCAGGTGTTTGGACAATTAGAGCCAATCAGTCACTTGGATCCCACTGACCACCTTGCCTTTTTTTGTTCTATTGTGAGTCATTTTTTCCTAGAATGAGGTAAACAGAGGGGCTCACTGAGATAAAAATGTCACAGCTTTTAGTGCTGGTGCAAGTGGGGAAAAGGTTGTAATGTGTCCCAAGTGGGTCAGAGGCATAGAGGCCATGCACAATTAGTAGGGTGGGGGCATTTGTATGTGAGAACAAGTGAGGGAAAATTATTCATGTTTCAGTGAAAGGGGTAGAGCATGAGACATAGTGGGAGGTGTGTTCAAAAGCAGCGATACAGTGAGTGAGAGGCATTGGAGAGAAGATGGTGGCACTTAACCTATCAGAGCAAAGATAGTTATTGACTTTCCTGTGGAACTGCTGGTGTTCCTGACGATTGCGACTACACTGACTGAATGTGGGACTAGGCTGGCAGGATCTGTTATCATTGCCTCCTTTGCCCGTCCTGAAGGAAGAGGACAGCCCTCCTCTACACCACCTCGACTGCCAGTTCATTATTGTGTGCCTTTGGAACTCTTGACCTCAGAAGGTCACTGAAACTCTTTAAGACTGCTTTAGTAGTCAAGAGAATCAAAGGTTACCAGGAGTACATGGGAATGTGGAATTTGAAATACAAACAGATCAGCCTTGATCTTATTGAATGGCCAAGCAAATTCAAGGGGCTAAACGGTACACTGCTCTCCTGTTTTGCATGCTTCTAACTAGATACTCTTTTTTTAGAATACAAGAACAAATACTGCTTTTAAAAATTTGTTTTTAAATTGCTTTTTTCAAATGCTTTCTCTGAAAAATGGTCAAAACAATTTTGAAACATGACATAGACACACTTACTGACAATGTGTTATCCAGGGCTATAAAATGTCATCATTGGACTCTAACAAAGTAAAGGGAGAGTATCTAGTCTGTTGTCTTTCCCAGATCTTTGGTTTGTTTTCTTCATAATAGTTCTCAGTCCTGAGGGTGAGATAGGTGTCAGGGGTGCCATTACCTCCTTCCTCTGGGATATCATGTGAAACACATTTTCCTAGGGCATTGAGAAGTCACTCAATGCGAATATCCCTGTTGCTAAAGTGAGCATAAAATGTTGAAAACACTCAGCAGTGAAGGAAAAAGACCAAAACTGGAGGAAATAGGCTTACTATTGTCACCAATCTTCATCAACCTCTCTTGCTCTAGGGCACCTTTACCATCCATTCCCTTTGCTCCTCCTCCTTCCCTCTTTTCCTACAGCAAAATACTCAACACTTTTCTAGCCTCTTTCAGTTAAAAAAGTCACATCAGACTCAAAATGTCAACTTTTTCTCTCTCCATAGATGCTGCCAGATCTTTCTCCAGCAAACTTATATATTCAGGTCTTTAACATCCATAGTATTTTGTTTTCATATTAAACAAATTATCATTTAGGCAGCTCGGTGGTTTAGTGGTTAGCACTGCTGCTTCACAGCGCCAGGGACCCGGGTTCAATTCCTGCCTCGGGCAACCATCTGTGTGGAGTTTGCACATTCTCCCAGTGTCAGCATGGGCTTCCTCTGGGTAATCCAGTTTCCTCCCACAGTCCAAAGATATGCAGGTGAGATGGATTGGCCATGGTAAATTGCCAATTGTGTTAGGTGCATTAATCAGAGGGAAATGGATTTTGGCGGGTGACTCTTTGGAGGGTTGGTGTGAACTTGTTGGGCCAAATGGCCTGTTTGCTCACTGTAGAGAATCTAAGAAGAAATATCCTGTACAGGCTGGTGGATATTTCCAAGAATTTCTGTATTTGCAATATTATGCTGACTAATTTGCAAAATTACCACATTCCCCAAATACACACACTGTGAATACAAATGTTTCCAGATCTATTATGTAGATCAGATTAAGTGTTTTAGGACTTTTCTCACACACCCTAAATGAAAGGTTATGAAAATAAAGATGCGTTCATAGTGCATGACAAGACTGTACAATTTTTCAACTTAAGTAAAATATTGTCCATCTAAATCATAGAATATTCCAGGACAGAAGGCGGTCATTCAGGTTACTGACTGTGTGCAGGCTCTCTTACAGAACAATATAGTTAGTTCATAGCCATAGACTTGCCCATATCTCTGTCACTTTTACTCTTCCAATTATTTATCCAGTTTCCTTTTCAAAGCCACAACTGGATCAGTTTCCCTAGCAGACAGTGCATTCCAAACCTATATTTGCTGGTTATTAATCTTTCAATCACTGGAAACAATTTGACTTTAAATCTTTTGTAATTTTAAACATCTCTATCAAATCTCCTCTTGATCTTCTCTGCCTTAATGAGAATGATTCAATCTGTCAACAGAAGTACTTAATTAAGAATAACAAGCTAAACAAATCCATAGAGTTCATCCCCAAAGCAAGGGCATTCTGCATTGAAGCAGTTAAATCCCAATAATGCAGTGTAACACCTCACTTCATGGAACTGTTACAGCAGCTTGAACTTTAACATTCAAAAAGGGCACTATTTTCATAAACAAGTGTTTGATGATTGTGTTTGCAAAGAATTCAATTACTGAAATGAATTATCACATATTGAACAGGGTTAGGATTTAAGGAAAGTATGGCTCAGCTAGCTCTTCTTGACTGCTCAAACAATATTTGTCAAGCATCTCTTCAGGAAGAAGTACCATTTTCATATTTTGACACAAGAATCTTTATATAAATTTTGTTCTTATGTCATGTTGCCACATTACAGTTCATACCTCCATGCATGGCATCCAATCTGATCTTCAACTGATTCGGACCAGAAAGTAGCTCCTTCAAGGCATTAAAATCAAAGATGTTCCGAAGCATGTTAGTATAGGCCTCCACTGAATCCACAATCTCCACTGGAAAATAATCACATAATACCTATAGGTACTGGGTTGTCATTATATTTTAATGGAGCTAATAGTTCATAAACCAGAAACTCAAATCAGCCAATTATAAATCAACATTTTGAGCTAAAGACCAGTAAGCCCTACAAAAGTGGAAAAAATCAGAAAAATACAGGTATCTACTCATAACATCTAAGAGAAATACTATGAGAGTAAAGACTCGACAAATGGTTGGAAACACTAAAGAGAAAGACAAGCTGACCCTTTGCTTCAGATGAC
This sequence comes from Chiloscyllium plagiosum, assembly GCF_004010195.1. Lineage (NCBI taxonomy): Eukaryota > Metazoa > Chordata > Chondrichthyes > Orectolobiformes > Hemiscylliidae > Chiloscyllium > Chiloscyllium plagiosum. The sequence continues at coordinate 58,755,948 of NC_057720.1, forward strand.
TGAGTTATAAGAGAAGCCTGGAGAAAAGTGACACTTTTCAGTTGTAAAATGAGGTGAAATAAGAAATAATCTAAAGAGGGTTTTACAATATACAGAATAGAATTAAAGAAAATTGAACGGTAGTAAAAGACAAGTTCAACAAAATAGTTCTGCACATAGTTGTGATTAATACCTGACATGTTCTTCAATGTAATGTAACGGAGACTAAACTTCTTGAGTCATCCAAGACATAATTATGTGCATAATAATGATTTTTAACATTCTAATTTTATCTTCAGAATTAGGAAAATGGCTTTCGTCCCAACTAAGGCTGGACTCCAAACCACTTCCAGGAGAGGATCTGGAGTACCCTACTATAAGACCCAGTCTCCCTCAGTATTTGAGTACATCATAAACCTCTTGTTGTCTTCTGACCTAAAACCAATCTGTGCTGAAATACTGGGTGATACATTCTTAGCGTAACCTTTATTGATTTCTTCATCCCAAAATGAATGATCCCTACTACCTTGAAACATCCTACCTCATATACCAATCCATTTGAGAACAAATCTATTCCCATTTATGTTATAGAACAACCAGGCGAAGCTGTTCTATAACTCTGCCTAAATTATTCAGTAGGGGGCACAGTAATTCTGCCAGTCGATCTTATGGACCTCCAATACAATACCTCTTCATGGTGAGGAAGGAATATAAATGAAGAGAAATAGTACTAAATTATATAAAATATATATTTAAAAATAGCTGGAATTACTAGTGGACTAGTGGGAGGCGATGACCTAGTGGTATTATCACTGGATAGTTAATCTAGTGATCCAGATAATGTTCAGGGGACCTGCATTTGAATCCTGCCACAGCATGGTGGAATTTGAATTCAATAAATATCTGGAATTAAGAATCTAATGATGACCATGAATCCATTGCCAATTGTTGGAAAAATCCAACTCATTCACTCATGTCCTTTAGGGAGGGAAACTGCCAGCCTTACATGTTCTGGTCTATATATGACTCCAAACCCACGGCAATGTGGTTGACTCTTAACTGCCATCTGGGCAACTAGGGATGGGAAATAAATGCTGCCTAACCAGCGACATCCTCATCCCGTGAATGAATAAAAGAAAAAAAATTAAAATGTGTTCAGGAGTTTCAGTAAAACAGAATATCTTGGTTCTCCTCAAGCTGTTTTGTAAGAATGCACAAAGGAGAGATGAAAATAAAGGTAATACCTTCATTTGCTAAAAGATGTGTTATAGAATAAAGTTAAAACATGTTGTGGGTTAATGATATGTTAATACAGAATGACAATTTTTTTTAAGAACAGATTAAAATTCTGTTAGGTCCATCAAACCTATTGCATTTGATAGGTCTCCATTGATCTACCTTCTAAACACATTCTTCAATTCCTTCTTGGCTTTGTTAAAAATTCTGTTACAACTTTTCATTTTAAAGAATATAGTATTAAATATGGCTGCCGAATTTATAAACCCTCTATGCCTGGACTCTTTATCTTCACATCAAGAACAGCAATTTGTAGTAACCCCGACAGATAAAAGCACTACGCCACTGGTACTAATGATGAATGAGACACTGTTCACTTCCACTTTTCACTGCCTTAGCTGATCACAATTGTAGTGCCACAATCAGCCATAGTTGTCCCTTGGCAATGGAGCAAAACAAAACAGAATAATTGCTTCGATTTATCGGAGGAGCTTTGCTGGAAAATTTGAGAATGAGACTATCAGCTAAGAACACAATGAGCTTAATTGTGATATTTTCTACAATTGAATTGTCTGTCAACACAAAGCTGATGTATGAGAAATGGTTAAGATACCAATCAACTCAGTATGCCAGATGAATAGCACCTTCAGGACAGAATGAAAAAAAATGACGCAAGAACATCCAATCCTGCGTGCAAACAGTTTACAGTTTGGAACTACACTGTGTAGAATCACCAAGAGAATCAATGCAGAACTTAACTATTGTATGTGCTCTATTTCTGGCATACAGATAATAGAACTGAGGTGGAAAGTCCAATAAGGAATGAAGAAACTAAATGAGAATGTGATTGTAGTGATTATAATGAGGTGAACCAGATGGGCCTCACAGAATGACTTTCCTTTTGGGCTGTTAATCTAGTTCAATCAGGGAGCCCTGGCTGACAAATATAAACAGGAATATCAGAGATTCTATTCACTCTGGGAAGGTTGGCTCTGAGAGAGCTGTATCAGCGTCAAGGACTCTCCGTTGTGCAAATAAAGGGTGACTTGGTGATGGAATACTGGCCTTTGTGAATTTACTTCAGTGATCACTCACAAAAAGACACTCGGTTTAAAAAAAAGATTTGGGTCAGTGATTTGAAATGGGGGAAGTAACTAGTTACCTGTAAATGGCTTGAACTTGTTTTCCAAGTCAAACTGTTGTTTTCCAATTGTAGTTAGGTCGACTTTCAGATCTGGGCAGATAGAATATTCTTCAATGGTTTTGCTGAGCTGGAAAATCTTCTCTGTGACAGCCTCTGGAGCTGGACCTATTAAAGACAAAGTATACCCATGATAATGCAAAAGTTGCAGCATTGTAACTGATTAAACCATTCAACACGGTACTTTTAACTGAACAAACTCCTACCAACTCAGAACATATGCTCAAAGTGGAAACATTCTGATTATGTCATGTCCCCAGCAGGAAACAGTTTCTATTTTTGTGATAAAATGCTGTCTCTTCTTGAAAAAAATGACCCCACACAATTAAGCCAGAAAGCTCACTGGATTGGTTTCCAAATTGCAAAGTTGGTTGATCTCAGTTGATGTATAAGAGACTACAAAATGCCTCAGGCGCAGGCGTTAAACTGAAACTTGATCAGGGCTGTCATTCTTGATCACTATTCAGTGGCAACATGGTGCCTGACAAGTACAGGACTGAGACTGGCAGTAATATTCCCAAGATTGAAAATGAATAGCCTGTTAACATTCCCTGGTCATGAGTAATGGCCACATGGGTGAAGTATTGTAGGATGCCAATATGACCCAACAAAACATGAACACATTCAGAAAAGCAAGAGAGGGGTGAAGACTGGTAGAGAAAAAGGCAATATATTTAAAATTAAAGCAGGAACTACTGGAGAAACTCAGCAGGCGTGGCAGCACTTTTAGTGAGAAAGTAGACAGAGAGTTACCAATTTAGGTCCAATATGACTTCTTTGGAACTCAAACAAGACATAAAACTGGCTTGGCTAAAATCTTATCTTAGAACTTTCTTTAAAGCTGCACTGATATCTAAGAGAAGGAAAGACAATGAACATAGCTTTGTTCAGTAGCCTTGTATTTGATATACTGATGGAAGTAATTTTCTCTCAGGGACTCAGAACCTGTCAGGTGGCAATTTAACCAGTAAACCGAAGAAAGTCATTAAAAAGTAAAAGTTTTTATCCTCTGATGGTAATATTGATAAGCCAGTATGTAGGAGAGCTTGCTGTTGAACAAGTGAGGCAAATATCCTCCTCTTCCTCAGGATGAAAGTTGGTCAAACCACAAGATGGTATTGAGTGCTTGACTTGTCTCGAGGTAAAGATGATAGTCCCCTGGGAAGGTAACTGTTCTTTGGAGTGGGAGAAAGCAGAGTAGAAGCCCAAGGCTCTGTTCTGTATGACTTCTCAAAAGAAAAACTCACTTTCAAAATTTTCTTTGACTGAACCAATGCCTCACACTAAATATGTACCATGTCCACTGTAGCCCATTCAGCCAAAAATGAAAACCTAGCTCTTACCGATGTTATAGATTTCTAGTTTTCATTATAGGTTAACCTACTGCCCAATTTCAGTGGTCTTTTGATCACACAGGAATGTGTACCTTTAGAGAACTACAACTGTTTCTTGATGGAAGTGCTGCAAAGTAGGTAACTAATCTCAGTTTGCAAGGGAAAGGCTATGGTAGAATTGTTTTAGCATACATTAGAGAGAAGGGGAAAATAATCATGATTGCTAATCACTGTCTCATGAGAGATTGCACTGCCACTGGCCAGGTAAAGGTAGCAGCACTTTCACCAGGGGGAACCCACATTCAGCAAGGTCATGTGAACCCCATGCTAAGTTCAAATAAAACTCCACTTTTGTTGTAGCAAGGATCTTAACCCACAGTATTGGAGTTACAGTTTTTGAAGTAGATATAAATGCTTTTGAATAGTAAATCAGATCGCTGAAACTTTCAAATAGTCATTATTAAAATCCCCAACTGTTAGAGATAAAAGACTGTTATTATGAGCAAGAGTTTAAAAACAATATGTTCCAACAGTTAAAATAGTTGTCGGTTGAAATTATCCGATGGCTATCATAATGTCATCAACGATTAGCTGCTTTCCACAGCCTACTTTTATTTTAGCAGGGACCCCTAAACTCAGAGTTTGACATATAACTTAAAAAGATTATTAAATGATCAGCTATCTTTGATGGGAAGACATAAATAACAATGTTTTTATAAGGGATTAAGTACTTAAAGGGATATAGGTTTTGAATAAGTTGTCATGAACAGAGCTTTTCTTCTAATATAATAAAATCTAATTTTCTAATATAATTGGTACTTAAAGCTGTTATTTTAATCTCAACAGAATTCCTGTGGTGGATATTTGATTAATTAGCTTGAAGGGTCTAAGGGCAAAGGGGAATGAGGGTGTTGGCAGGCATGAGTTATCATTAAGTTGGCATGGAGCTCTGAGAGGCCAGATTGGTGAATAGAGTATTTGTTGGCATTACATTTGTATAAAGGGTAGGATGGCCATGGTCTTGGGTGGAGAAGATTGGCACAAATTGACTTGGGGATATGAGGGTCAATTAGAGATGGGTGGGGCATGAAATGACAGGGATGGGGCATGGGAAGCCAATGGAGGGTGAGAAGGGCAGGGATTAGAGACTTGATATACAAACAAACAACTGGGGTCAAGTCCTGGAGAACTGAAGTGAGTCCTTTGAGCAGCTCACCCCAGTCTTCGGTAGTCTCCCACACACACCTAACAGGGCTGTTTCTGACTCAATTTCTGGGATAAAGCACTTACTTCCTGCAACATCTTCTCTGAATCTAATTCCATTTTGTATAACCCATCTTCTCAAAAACATTCAATTTTAACAAAAGCAAAGATTCATTAAAATGTTCCTTTGCAGGTGCTGTTACCTAATAGTGACTCTTAGCCTGTCTTGCTGGGATGTTGCATCAGTAGAGAGAAGGTTCATTGCTTGACGTGTGCTGGGACAATAAATATTTCTAGCTCTGATTGAAGTTGAAATTATACTGATGTAATTACAACCACTTGAGCTAATCCACAAAACAATCGAAGAAAGATTCCACATCAGCATCACAGCATTAGCTTAAAAATATGAGTTAATCAACAGCCATTTCTAGAACTGGTTGTGAAATACCAACCTCCACTGGAAATATTGTACTTGATCCCAAAATCTCCATCAGGTCCTCCAGGATTGTGACTAGCTGTCAGAATTATTCCTCCAATGGCTTTTATTTTTCTGATAATGCAGGATACAGCTGGAGTTGAGAGAATTCCATTTTGTCCAATTACTAAGTGTCCAATCTGTTTTAAAAAAAAGAGATAATTGTGAAAGAGTGAAACTATTTATTTAAAACACCTTAACACTTCTTTGCCTGAAGTGAAATTCATCCTTGTCAAAGCCCGTATGGAAAATAAACACTTTTCTTAACCAGCATTGGCGTCTAGAATTGCACAATTGAATATGGCATGAATTAGTGCAAATGAATTTCCCTCAGATACTGTACCAACAACATGGCTTTTCCCCAAAAGAATCCCTTCCTGATATTTCCAGAACACAATTCATTGGTTACCTGGGGAGGGGAAGGAGGGGCAGAGGGTGAGTTTCCTTACATTTGCAAATTTATTGCAATATACATTGTGTATCTGAGCTGGTAAGGAATCAGATTAAGAGGACGCCAATCTCCTTCCATTTAGAGTGATTTCGTCAAAGACAATAAAATAGTGATGACCTTCAAGCCATCAGGAAGCAAATGCAGTAAGAATATAGGCCTAGTGGTAATATTGGTGGATTGTTAATCCAGAGACCCAGGGAACATTCTGGGGAACCAGGTTTGAATTCTGCACAGCAGATGGTGATATGCAAATTCAATAATAAAAAAAATCCAAAATTAAGAGTCTACTGATGACCATGAATCCATTGACAGAAAAAACCCATCTGGTTTACCAATATCCTTTAGGGAAGGAAATTGCCATCCTTCCCTGGTCTGGTCTCCATGTGATTCTAGACCCAAAGCAATATGGTTGACTCATAACTACCCTCTAGGTAATTAGGGCTGGGTAATAAATACTGGCCTAGTCAGTGGCACCCTCATCACGTGAATGAATAAAAGAACTAATTAATTTGCATTCACAAATAATTCAATGGCAACTTCTTAAAGACTTACTAAAATGCATCTTTTATAGAATTTATCCGTATTGGAAAGAAATATATTTAGCAGAAAATAATGAAGATTTACCTTTCTAAAAAAAGACATATAGAAGGGCTTTACAAGGATTTTATACAGCATTCATCTTTCATAGAAGCTCTACATTGCAGAAAGAGGTCATTCCGTCCACTAGGTATACACTGACACTCCAAGAACATCCCACCCAGACCCAGACCCCACCCCATCCCTGTATTTTCCATGGCTAATCCACCTAGCCTGCACACCCCTGGACACTACAGAGCATTCTGGCATGGCCAATCCACCTAACCTGCATATCTTTGGGCTACAGGAGAAAACTGGAGCACCCAGCAGAAACAGGGAAAATGTGCAAATTCTATACAGTCACCCAGGGGTGGAATGAAACTTGGGCTCCTGGTGCTGTGAGGCAGCAGTGCTAACCACTGAGCCACCATGCAGCCGGTCTTCTTAGACTTTTTTGCCATTAGTCAAAGTGAGATGGAGTAAATACATTTTCATCACGTTATAAAAAATATTTTTTTCAGGGCCATTAGTTTATGGTGATTGAGTGAATCCATTTTTTATTGCCCTTTAGAACATTGAGACAGTGAGAAATTAGTTTCTTCTTCCTTCTTGGGAGGGAGATTCAGGGATGCATGAACAGGAGGAAAGGACCTCTGCAAGTTGCTGCTGAGGGATAAAAAACTCATTTGTTGAGTATGAATCATGAATGGAAGGAAATGATTTGGGCTCCAAGCGAGAGAGTGAGTGAGAGAATGAGTGAGAGAGATATATAATTCTAGCCTTGAAGATGCAACTAAGAGAATTTTGAAGGAGCATCATGTAGCAGGGGCTGGCAGGAATAATAGAAAAAAGGAAGAAAAGAATTTAAGATGAAGACAAGAGTTGTGCAAGATTATTAATACATTCATGGCAGATCTCCGGTGGTATTGTGCATGCTGACTTGGAAATTCTTTGCTTTTCAACAATGGGAGCATGTACCGCATTGCACAAAATGAGGTTTAGAGATTTATTGTAATTGACTAAAATTTAGCACATTCTGTCAAATCAACCATTGCTGGTCTCTCTTGAACTGAATGGCTTTTTAGGCTATTTAAGAAGCCATTTAAGAGGCAACCATACTGTTGTGGGTCTGGAATCACACAGATGGACAAAACCAAGTAAGGATAACAGATTTGTTTTTCTAAAAGGCATTAGTGAACCAGATGAGTTTTGATAACCACCAACAATGGTTGGCCACTATTAAACAGACGTTTAATTGCAAATTGGGGAGGCACGGTGGTTCAGTGGTTAGCACTGCTACCTCACAGTGCCAGAGACCCAGGTTTGATTCTAGCCTCGGGCGACTGTGTGTGGAGTTTGCACATTCTCCCAGAGTCTACACGGGTTTTCTCCAGGTGCTCCAGTTTCCTCCCACAGTCCAAAGATGAGCAGTTTAGGTGAATTGGCCATGTTAAATAGGCTGTAGTGTCCACTGATGTATAGGTTAGGTGGATTAGCCATGGGGCATGTAGGGATAGGGCAGGGGAGGTGAATCTGAGTGGCAAGATCTTCAGAGAGTTGATGTGGATTTGTTGGACTGAATGGCCTGTCTCATACTGTAGGTAGGGATTCAAATCATGAGTTCAAATATTACCATCTGCTATTTGGGATTCTAACCCATGTCCCCAGAAAATTAATTTGAGGCTCTGGATTAAGAGTCCAGTTTTCTCAGGGAGCATTTATTTGCCTCAGAAACATACAACATAGGACTTCTAGATTGATGTTTGGGATGAGGAGGCTGTCTTTTCAGGGAAATTAAAGAGAATGAGTTGGTATTCCTCAGAGTTGACGATTAAGAGGTGATCCACTTGAAACAAGAAAATTTTTAGGAGGACTTAATGGTGATGGAAGATTAGACAGAGTGGTCTCTGAATATGGATTAGTCACTTATAGCATTCAAAACCATTTGTATTAGAGAATTCCAAAGAATCATAACCTTGTTTTGTCCTCATCTGAATCCTGAAGGCAAGTACATTCACACGTAGCACCTATAAGTTTTGGAGGGGAATGAGGAAATAAAGGAAAAGGTAGAACGGAAACTGAAGTTAGCAGCGATCTTACTGAATGGCAGAACAAGCTCAGTGGGCACATGACTTACACCTGTTCTTATGTAAAACCTACAAAAGGGAAATCAAGGTGTAAATGTCATTGGCAAGTAACTAAGTTGCAAATAGGAAGAAAAGGAGTTCGTCTGAATCAAGATCCTGGAAAGACAGTGACTTAAAAGGGGAGAATCTGATTTGTAATATAATTAAAGACCAAGGAAGACAAAGGAAGGGCATACAGGATCGTGAGGACAGACTAATTTAGAACAAAACCGACCAAGGAAGTATCAAGGCAAAGGGAAAGAAAAAAGACTTTTGGGAGTGAATGAGTGTCGATTACACATTTTTTTTTCTTTCATTCTGTGCAGCAGTGATGTGAAAGATTTGAGAAGAGTCTGCTGGATCATCAGAGCATTAACATCCCGGATGAGCTTGAGAAGACATGCAAAAAAAGTGTCCTTACAAAATTGAAAAAAATTATCCTAATGAATCGCATGGAAACCATCAAGGTGCAATCATTCTGCCAAGACAGTGCAAGAGCATTAGAAATTTTACACATCATGCATGTGTAATTCAAAGCAAGTTGATGAATATAAAGTAGAAGTATTAGAAAGGAATATACATAGCTGGATGAAAATTAAAGGTAGTCAGAAATATTAAGCAGAACAGAGGGCAGAAGTCTAGTCAACAATGGGAAGGCAATGTGAAATCATTGTATGTCTAGCAACTTGATAGTTCTGGCATCAGTGCAAAGCAAACATGCTTATCTTCACCAGTGAATATCAACAATTTGAAGGGTAATCTCAACCCTAAATCTTTTCTATTTTATTATTATTTATATATCACTGTTGACTTTATCCATTGATGCTTTGACTTATTTTTATAACTCTTTTCTCTGGTTACTATTAATCATTTCATTATATATTCCTTTGAAAAAAAAGTGTCTTGATCATTTACCTTCATTCATTGTGCGTTCTTGAAACATTGAAGGAGCATCAGATGTAAATTCATAAGAGAATGGCATTTCAGGTTAGTGAATCAAGTTACATCACAAATGCTCAATTGTTACCTTGTTATAAGAAGCATATTATTAAACTGGAGACAGTTCTGAAAAGATTTACCAGGACGTTGCCAGAATGGAAGATTTGAGAAATAAAAATAGACGGGAATGACTGGGACTTTTTCACTGGAGCATAGGAGGTTGGGGGGTGAGCTTATTGAGGTTAATAAAATCATAAGGCATAGATAAGATGAATGGTGATTTTTAAGGTTGAGAAGAAAGATTTAAAAAAGGACATGAGGGGCAACTTTTTTTAAGTGGCTTGTGTGTGGAATGAAGTGCCAGAGGAAGTGGTGAATGCAGGTACAGTTACAACATTTAAAAGACATTTGGATAGGTTCATGAATAGGAAAGGTTTGGACGGATATATGCCTACACAGGCAGGTGGGATGGGTTTAGTTTGGGAACATGGTCAATGTGGACTGGTTGGCCTGATGGGTCTATTTCCATATTGTATGACTCTCAAAGATATACAACTGACATACAGACTTAAGTATCTTGATACTGGAGGGCACTTCCCATTTTTTTGTCTGGTCAAAATTTATTTTCTTCTTTTGTATTCAAGGTCAATGATAAATATAACATTTAACGTAAAAATTATTTGCTGTCACATCTTCAGAAAGTATTTATAATTCGGCCTCATAACCTTACAGTATTCCTAGAATTTATTATTCATCTCAAATTAGGCAAAACTTTTCCAATGTAGATCTTGATGGCAAGTTTAACAAACTGCTAAATGAGATCCCATGTAAAAAGGTAACGAAGTTTGGAGGAAAACCATACTATTTTTCTTACCTTGGGAACATAAATTAGCTTGTAATCATTAATACAAACAGCAGAGGTAAATGAACGATGCAAAACCAATTTATTCATTAATTCAACATCCATGGGTAAGGTGATTGAATAGCATGTGACAGTGTTCTACCTCTGGGTTCAAATCCCACCTCAGGATTTGATGTCCATGAAGGTTTATCATTACTTTGGTTATCAATTTGTAAATACTCATAATACATCAGTGGAAGACAGTAAGAAGAGAGGGTTTGTGAGTTGTCCAGAACCATGTTATAGCTGCAGCACAACAGCATCCACATGTTAAAAGACTCCACTCATAAGGTCCTACCATGAGAAGTGCTATCCTTACTTCTGTATACTCCCGGCACCTTCCCCTGCAACCGCAAGAAATGCAAAACTTGCGCCCACACCTCCCCCCTTACTTCCCTCCAAGGCCCCAAGGGATCCTTCCATATCCGTCAGAAATTCACCTGCACCTCCACACACATCATTTACTGCATCCGCTGCACCCGATGTGGCCTCCTCTACATTGGGGAGACAGGCCGCCTACTTGCGGAACGCTTCAGAGAACACCTCTGGGACACCCGCACCAACCAACCCAACCGCCCCGTGGCTGAACACTTTAACTCCCCCTCCCACTCCGCCAAGGAAATGCAGGTCCTTGGCCTCCTCCATCGCCAGACCATGGCAACACGACGCCTGGAGGAAGAGCGCCTCATCTTCCGCCTAGGAACCCTCCAACCACGAGGGATAAATGCAGATTTCTCCAGCTTTCTCATTTCCCTTCCCCCACCTTTTCTCAGTCCCCACCCTCAGACCCAGCACCGCCTTCTTGACCTGCAATCTTCTTCCCGACCTTTCCACCCCCACCCCCTCTCCGGCCTAGATGATTAATCAAGGAACTCAGATGACTGTTTGGAAAAATGGTTTGATTTAAGATAGTCAGCATGGCTTTGTGAGGGGCATGGTCATGTCTCACAAGCCTTACTGAGTTCTTTGACGCTTTTCCAGCAACACATTTTTAAGCTCTGATCTCCAGCATCTGCAGTCCTCACTTTCTTCTTCTGTATACTGAGCCCAAGTTGATGGTTTCTCCTGTTAGAAGAAAGTGAGGACTGCAGTTGCTGGAGTCAGAGTTGAAAAGGATGGCGCTGAAAAAACACAGCAGGTCAGGCAGCATCCAAGGAGCAGGAAAATCGACATTTCGGGCAAAGCCTTTCATCAGAAATGCCTGACCTGCCTTGTTTTTCCAGCGCCACCCTTTTCGACTTGGTTTCCTCTGTTAGCTGTAAGAATCTCAAATCAAATGAACCGATTCAGTTTTAAACCAATTCCTGGTTCATCGCATTAAGCTGGAATTAATTGATAATGTTAAGAAATAGCACATGGACCGCTCTGAGGAACATAAAAGGCATAAAGGGAATGTTCAATGTGGCAATAAAAGGGGTTTTTCTTTGCATCTTTTCCTCTATGCCTGCCTGGACATGCATTTGTAATAACTAGTGTCCAAAATAGGAAATTTTTCAAAAATAATGTTTTTATCATTTACGAGCATAAAAAGCTCAAATATAATGAAGCATCTTCCTTAAATTGAAAGAAGATCTTCAAATCTTCAAGATCTTGAAATAAAATCTGACTGCTTTCATTCACGTGTTGTTTCAAGATCCAAAATCAATCCATCACCGAAATAGAACATGTTTCTATGTTTCATAGAATGCAAAGAAAACCTATCTCTTGCTACTGGACTCAGTCAAATCCTATAACCCAGTGTTGTCAACAATCATCAGCTACTGAACATGTGGACTTGAATTTAAACTAACAACTTAAGAACTGACTAAACTGAATTGGCAAATTGGGTTAAAGGATAAGTCACATGCTATGGCAGACAGGAAGATGATATTTACAGAATAGATACAAAATAGATACATTCCAACAAGTAAGAAAAATTCTAAGTGATGGACCTACTATCTTTGATTAACCAGAAATTATATAATATCAAACTAAAAGAAAAAGCATATAATTGTGTGAAGGGAGCTGGCTGTTCAGAAGGACAGAATACAAAAACAGCAAAGAATGACCACCTGATTAAAAAAAAGGGAGAACTTATAGAGTTCAAGAGAAAGATAGCCAGAAATATAAAAACAGATAGTAAAAGCTTCGACAACTATTTAAAGAGTTAACAAGGTGAGCATTGAGTCTATAGAAAGTCAGACTAGAGACTTAATAATGGGAAAATAACAAAATGGCAGATTCTTTCAGCAGACATTTTGTATCCATCTTCACTATTGAGGGTACAAGGTAATCCTAGAAGTTGCGATAAGTCAGGAAATGGAAGAGAGAGAGATCATAAGACATATAAGCAGAAATTAGGTCATTCAGCCCATCAAGTCTGCTCTGCCATTCAATCATGGCTGATAACTTTCTCAACCCCATTCTCCTGCTTTCTTGACCCTTGACAATCAAGAACCAATCTATCTATCTCAGTCTTAAATATACTTAATGACCTGGCCTCCACAGCCTTCTGCGGCAATGAATTCCATAGATTCACCACTCTCTGGCTGAAGATGTTTCTCCTTAACTCCATTCTATAAAGTCTTGCCTTTACTCTAAGGCCAAGCCCTCAGGTCGAAGTCTCTCCTACCAATGGAAACTTCTTCCCAACATCTACTCTGTCCAGGCCTTTCAGTTTTGTGTATGTTTTAATTAAATCCCCCCCTCATCCTTCTACACTTAATTGAGACCTCAGATGTTCCTCATATGTTTAGCTTTACATTGCTGGGACCATTCTCATGAACTTCCTCAGAACACACTCCAGGGCCAGTACGTCCTTCCTGAGACATGGGGCACAAACCTGCGTACAATGCTCTAAATGTGGTCTGACCAGAGCCTTATAGAGCCTCAGAAGTACATCCCTGCTTTTATATTCCTCTCAAAATAAATGCCATCACTGGGATGAACTCAGAAAAATCACAACCCTCAGAGAGGTGGTACTGAGCAAATATTTGGAGCTGCAGACTGACAAGTATCCAGGCACAGACTTAAAAGAAGAATTGGCTAGTAAGAAAGTTGCTGACATTTAATTTTCCACAAGTCCCTTGACTAAAGGACAATCCTCTTAAATTAGAATATGGTGAATGTAACTCATTTATTCAAAAAGGGAGACAGAGGCTAATTGGCCTGTAGTTTGCTGCTTATCATTTATCATTGAGAAACTAGTAGAACCTATTATGAAAGTTATAACAGCGCACTTGGATAAATTCAAGTTAAACAGTTAGAGTCAACTTTGTGAAAGAGAAATCATGATTGGCCACTGTACTGTAGTTCCTTGAGGGAGTATGACTTACTGTGAATAAAGGAGAACTGGTGGATGTATTCTACTTAGATTTCCATACAGCATTTTGTAAGGTCTACATCAAAGCTATTGCAAAAATTCAAATCTCATTATGCAAGGGGTAGTATAATGGCATAGATAGAAGATTGACTGACAGGAGGCACAGAGTAGGTGTAAAGAGGTCCTTTTTCTGGTAATAAGTGTAATTCAACAGGATTCAGAGCTGAGAATTTGACTGTTTACAATTTTATATAAATGTCTTGGATGGAGATTTGCTGATGACACAAAGAAAGGTATGAAACTAAATTGTTAAGAGGACAAAAGATTACAAAAACTATTGATGGATTGAGTAGGTAATGATGTGGCAAATAGAGTATCATGTTGGAAAATGTAAAGTTGCCCATTTTGGGAGGAAGAATAAAGAAGTATAATACCCAAATGGTAAAGGATTGCAGAGCTTTGAAATGCAGAGGGATCTTGGTGCCCTAGTTTATATTTTGCAAAATGGTTATCATGCATTAATAGCAAATAATAAGTATAAGGTAACAGAATGTTAAAATATATGATGAGAATTGAATACGAAAGTTGGGAGGTTATATTTCAGTTATATGAGGTACCGGTGGGACCACATCTGGCATACATGTACAATGTAGTCACCTTATTTAAGGAAGGATGTAAGTGCATTGAGGGTAGTTCAGAGAAAGCTTATCAGACTAATACCTGGATTGGGCAGGTTGTCTACTGGAGAAGAGGTAGAACAGGTTAGGCTTGTATCTGCTGTACTTTCAAACAGTAAGAGGCAATATGGTTGAAACATGAAATACAGAGGGGTGTTGACAGCTTAGATGTGGAGAGGATAATTCCTCTTATGAGAGAATTTATGAGTACAGGTCACTGTTTAAAAATCAGTGTTGGCCCTTTAAAACAGAGATTAGTATTTGAAAATCTCACTGAAAAATGTGATGGAAGCAGAGTCCTTGAATATTTTTAGGGCAGGGTTTGGTAGATTATTGTTAAGCAAAGAGTTGAAAGGTTCTCAAAGGTCATTAGGAATATGGGCTTGAGGTTACAATCAGATCAGTCTTGATCTTGTTGAATAGTGGAGCAGCCTTGAGGGCCTGAATAGCCTATTCCTGCTCCGGATTGTTATGTTTATATTTTCACTGTAGCTGGTGTTGTTCCTCACCTAAACTCAGCCTAGTACAACAGCTGCTGAATTGACAAGGCAAATTTTATCAATAATCCAAAGGGTTTCCAAAAATGTCAACTCAGCCAAGACTGACACTCATCCAGCATTAACAATGCACATTTACAATCAGATCTGAATCAAAGGCTGTTCCGTACAGGTTCTCTCTCAGACACACGCAGTTTTAATCTGACCAAATAGAATTGAAGGAACTGCTCCGCTCAGTACACAAATCAAAACATAAGCTGCAGAGTGTGGCGAAATACATTTGGTGCTTTGATACAATCCGTCCGCCTTTTTAAAGCGTTGTACTCATAGCACGGCGGCAGGCCAGTCATCCATGCACCTGCTCACTGCAACAGCGATCATCTGCCCCTTCCCACATGCCAGACAAAATAAAAAACTTCCCTCTATCAAAAAGGTCAGGAGTGAGGATGTTCGTCAATGATTGGACGGCGTTCAGCATCACTACCGCAGTTACTGCAGCCGAATACCTTCGGCTGAGTCAAAATCCTGCAACTCACTCCCTAACAGAACTACAGGTGCATCTCGGCTGCAATGGCTCAAGGCGGCGGTATAGATATTACACCTTCTCAAAGGCAATAAATATTGGCCCTTGCACATGCTCGCAATCCATAAAACAAAACTTTCCATTGCATTGCACCGTGAGGATATCCACGGACTCTGTATACCTCATTAAACTACACCGTGAAGGCAAGTGTTCCGCTGTACCGGTGGCAACATACCCCATTGGCAGCAGCCATTTGAACTATGATTTCTATGGCAGCATTATTGTAATACCGCCCATCGCCTCCGACCACCACAGTAGATCCCTGGCGATCCCTTAAATCAATGGAACCAAAGATGCACTGAACGAAGTTCTGAAGATATCGCGGCTTGGTTTGAAACACATTGGTTTTCTTCCGGAGCCCGCTGGTGCCCGGTTTCTGAGCATCGTACGGAGCTGTCAGCACAGTCACTACAGGAACAGGACTGCCATCCATATCCAGATACACGCCGGTGATTCATAAAACGCCACCTGAGAAAAACACTGAATGCAAGGGAGATAGATCGACGGCGAAAGTACAGAACTTGTTCTGAAAAGTCTCCGGAGAAATCGGTCAGTGAAGGGCCGGATGAAGCCTGCCGAGAGATTCAGATGTTCAGGAGCAGAAAAGCAGCGCCCAGAAATAGCTCCCTCGAACAGATACCACACTTTCTGTAATCGAAGAAGCGTTGCCACACTTGTTCCAAAAGATCACTGTCAAGAAGTTAGCACGAAAAAAGAAATAGGCTGCTGTAAATCAGTGGGAAAAAAAGGATAGTTCCACTAATCAGTTGGGAGCGAATTCTCTTCCAGGCTTTCCATTAGACAGAGAGGCTCCCAAGACACAAGTGGCTTCTTTCTGTTGACAGATCGATCTGATGGATGAGGAACTGTGAAAGCACGGAGAGCCAGGGCCAAACGAATAGGGAATCCGAACCATTGGGTATAGTAGCGTGTTCAAATATGTAGCACGAATTTGTACACTGAATGTCTCAACAAAAAGGCAGAGTAAGTGGCGACAGTCCAAATTGCTTCCCTTGTTTGTTGCAGTTTATAATTACCGCGACAAACAACTACACAAAGACCATGTAGTTTGTAAATATTTAAGAACATGAGTAATTTACATTTCAAATAAACATCTTCCACATCAACATCTAAGTTAGTGGCGTATAAAGCATTTTTTCTGTGTCAGTAAACAGGTAGATTTCCCAATCAGTCCCATTAAGTGCTGACGCCTATTTTTAAACGATAATGGTTTTTCATGCTGCACTGGTCTCCAATCAGTTTCAGGGCTATTTTCGCCTGGATATATAAAATGACTAACTTTTAAATATAACCGTCAGTACAAACATTAAAATAGATGAAACTATTTGATTTTTTTTTAAAGAACAACTTCCGACATCACCTGACTAATCTGGTTTGGTAAACAGTGATTGTGCTGTGTATAAGGTTTGATACCAGTGGGTAGAAATCATAGGTTTAATTATTTTTAATATTAGGTGATGAAAAACCTATTCAACACCCCATTTCTAGTCTGCTGCCAACATTTCTCCAGCCAGTGATTTTGTTTGTTATTTTGTCTTCTGCACCTCCTGCTTCCAAAGGTTTCAAGGGAAGTTCATTGTTTACAAGATCTATAATACACAGTAATTAGAACACAATTTGCAATGAGATGTTAACCTAGAAATTACTGGTATTCTAATAACTGCAGGTTATACAGTTATGGGAATTTAGCACAGTTATGTAGAATCAGAGGAGACATGTTTCCAGAATCTCCACATCATTTTCCCATCATAAGCTTAGTATTTTGTTGTGGAACATATGGACCACTACCTACGTTCTGCAAGTTTCATGGCATATCCATACCAAATTCACTTGAATACCCAATGACCGAG
The DNA here is from genome assembly GCF_004010195.1 of Chiloscyllium plagiosum. NCBI lineage: Eukaryota > Metazoa > Chordata > Chondrichthyes > Orectolobiformes > Hemiscylliidae > Chiloscyllium > Chiloscyllium plagiosum. The sequence goes on from NC_057720.1 coordinate 58,773,298, forward strand.
ACAATTAAAAGATTGTTTGCAATTTAAACCCCTTTCTAGAAGATCTAGAATGTTTGTTTCCACGTGCACAGCCAGCCACTTTAACCCCACTCATTAAAATCAGAGTGTTGCACTTTCCACAGAAACACGTTTTGTGAACTGCAGAACTTTATTGTAACTTCATTCAGTTTTTTGATGTCTTTGAAAGTCCATCACAAAATAGCCTGCCAGCAAAGTTGAAATCCATGGAGTAAAAGAGACACTAGTGGCATGGATAAGAAGTCAGGTTGAACCACGGGAACTAAAAGGTACTTGTAATGGATTTCTTTTTGTATTGAAGGAAGGTATACAATGGTGTTCCCCAGGAGTTGGTATTAGGACCTTTGATTTTCTTGATCTTTTATTTTGTTATGATCGCAGCTGATAGTACTTTGGAAAGTCAAATTCCAGAACGAAATCTGGCTCCACAGATTTTAAAAATGATTTTAGTTAATATGGTTGAGAGTCACTGTAACTACCACACAAGACTCCAGAGCTTCTTTGACAGAAAAAAGTTTATGACAGAAGCAAAGAAATAAGCCAAGCTTTATAAATATTTGAACAGTGTTAGAAAGATCTCAAAACAAAGTTTCAAGCTGTTTCCTGACATTATTCATTACAGCAACCTGGATTATTACCCATCTCAATTGAATCTTCCAATGGGCAGGTAAGTGGTGAAGTACGTTTTGGAAAGGATAAAGAGGGTCAATGTAAACCAAAGGGTATAATTCTAAAGGGAGAGAAGGAAGAGACAGATCTGGGTATATGTGAGTACAAATCATTGAAGGTAGTAGCGAAAGTGAGAACATGATTAAAAAGGTATAGAGGAATCCTATATTTTATAAATAGATTTAGAGAATACAAAAGCTAGGAACCTGAGATCACCCTTAATCTTAATTTGAGTACTGTGACCAAATTTGTCACCAAATTATATGAAGGATATGAACAGGGTGGGAGAAAACCTTACACAAATGTTTTCAGAGAGAAAAGCTTTCAGTTTTGTGAATAGCGAGAGAAGCTGAGGCTGTTCTCTTTTGGGAAAGAATATTAAGAGGAAATTTGATAGCGTATTCAAAAATCATGAGTTAGAGTGGTGTTGATGTGTTACAGTCCATGCAAAGAGCCCAAGTTACCATGGAAACATGTACTTTTTACATAAATGTTGTAGTCTGGAATGACTATGTAGTCAGAGGCTCCAATGTTCCTTTCCATCCCATGGCTGACCAGGAATCTCTCCATTTTACCACCTGTCCCTGCTACGCAATGATATTCAGCCTGGGTTGTTTGGCTGGGTTTAAAAATACCCTTCCAGATAAAATGGATAGAGAGAAATTGGTAAAAGGTATGGAGAATTGAAGACACAGAACACATAAACAAAGACCCAAAGACAAAGTGAGGAAGGAATTTTTAAAACAGCAGTGGCTATGATCTGCACAGCACTGTTTGAGAGAGGGATTTCTAAATGTAATTGAATAAGTACCTAAAGGATAAAATAAGGGCCATGAAGGAAGGACCTAAGGAGTGGGATTTGCTAAATTCTTATCTACATCATTTCATGACTCTAAGTTGTACAGAACAATAGTTCTTACAGTATTAATTACATAAAAGGCTCTCTTTTGGATTGGAGATCTTCCCACTTTCCTTGTACTATAGCCTCACCTCCTAACAATTTGATGTTGATCTACCACACTGAAAATCAAACCTTAAAGATTTAAGCATAAACCTAAATAATGTTGTAAACCAGAAACAAAAACAGAAATTGGTGGAAAAGCTCGGAGAGAAATCAAAGTTAATGTTTCGGGTTGAGTGACCCTTGCTCAGAAGATTAAAGTATGGTCTGGTAGCGTAACTTGTGGGAATCAAACACCAAATTCGGAATACAACAATACTGAACAGTCGCTCAGAAATTGTTTTTTTGAGATGGTAATAGGGAGGCTCAATGAATGTGTTGTATGTTTATTGCAGTCCATATGGATTTTAGCAACGCTTTCCTCAAGGTTCTGCAAGACTGATTAGTCAAAAATTAAAAGCTCATGGAATTTGGATCCAAAATTGACTCAGTGGCAGGAAGCAATGGGTAATGGGTTACAGGTATTTTTACTACTGGCTGAATGTTTCCAACTGAGTTCTGCAAACTGGATCTCTTGCTGTTTCTTAGTTTAAAGTCAATAACTTATATGTAAATGACAGAATTAAAAAGTTTGCCAATGTCAAAAAGTGGCTGTATGGTTTATAGGAAGAAAGGCACCTAGTGTAAAAACAAGCAATGATATGAGAGACCAAAGGTATAATTTTGTATCAATTTATTTTATGTTTCCACATTATCTATTTGAATGATAATTTTGTTTTAGTTAGCTCTTGTATCTCTCAGTGGCATTGTAAACCTCTGTCATGAGCTACTTTCACAGTTGTTAGGGCTCTAAGGATATCTTGTGATACAGTGGTGTGTATCTCTGCCTCCGAGCTAACGGTTCAAGTCCCACCTGCTCCAGAGGTGTGTGATAACATGTCTGAACAGATTAATTAAAAATATCTAGAATAGATATTTTGTTCTTTTAAAATCCACTTATGTACTGTGCATGTTGCTACAGTAAGGATCTCATTTGCATTCTGGAGAAGAACCTTATCTTCATGGCTATCAACAATAAAAGGAACAGAAGTAACTAGTTTGTCGTCATGTCTAGCAATGAGTTTGAAATGCCACAAAGTTCAGATGGACCTGCACGTCTACTTTGGAATCTTCACATCAATTTGCATGGACCTTCCCTGAGCATCAAGGAGGAATAGCAGCCACACAAAGTTATGGTAAATTTTGGGAAGGAAAAAACACAAAACAAAACTTGTGCTCAATTAAGTTTTTTTCAGTTACAAGTTTTTTGTAATTTACCCTCATCCTTTCCAGGCATTTCTCCCATCAAACTTCAACAATGCTAGACTCTATTATCAACAGCCAAAACATGTCCACACTAGTTTACATATACTGGGAACAGGAATATGGCTGAAATAAAACGTGCGCTCTCCAACTACAAATGTTACTCCAACCTTAATAAAATATTATAGTTAAAATATTTTAATTTGCATGGGCAATTCCTAAGCAGATGTTCAAAGCAAAAATCCAGGAATACAACATTGAGTATTCATCTGTTGTATTCAAAACAGTAATCAGGAAGGACTGAGCTGGTTTTTGAGACAGACTGCATTACCTGTTGGTATTGATGCTTAAAACTACACATTTGTTTAAGTCTAAATAGTTGGTGTTACATTATTTGCAAAGCATTTTTATGCTCATATTTAAGCATACAGTCATTAACTCAATCACAAAAAGTTATTTAAACAAATGTAATATCTCAAATTTCCATTGCTGACTTATTTATTTGTTGAAATTGATCATTAACATTGCAGGAAATAGTTATTAAGGCAGAGGGTGAAAATTTAACTTCTTAAAGATCCTTGCAAACACCAGCTTTATTCATTTTTGTTTTGCCAGAGAAGCAATCAGTTTTGTTGTTATGCTTCCCCCCTGTGGATGAGAAGTGAAAGATCAAAACAGAATATCATCTTCCAAAAGCTGCAATTTGGCCAGCTTGCCAGTTCTTTCTGACTCATCCTATTGCATTGTTACCCAGAGGATACTTTTAAGGGCAAAATTCAAACAAATGTTCCCCCTTAAAGTCGCCATCCATCACCCATACAATGATATAGTTAACCTAACATGACCAAAGCTACAGGAGAAATCAATGCATCAAAACATAAAAGGATCATTCCCAGGATGATATATCACTGTGGATTTGCAGACACACTTAATCTGTACTCAGAATTCTTCAATGAAATAGCAGAAATCATTTGGTCAGAAAGTGACCAACATCAACTCACATCCTAACATTTCATCATGCGGCACAATGATAAAACTGGGAGGATTCAAAAGTTATAATTAATCTATTTTAATACCTTCTCCTCTATCTCACTGCACCGTGTAATTTCTCAGTTACAAAAACAAAGGGTAATTTATTCCTCGAATTAATGTGCAAAACAATGTCTTAAAATGGAGGCTCACTACTTAGTCCCTGACCTTTTCCTACTTGTATAATCCAAACCCAGATTTTAGCTGGCCTGCTGGCAATAAACAAGTAATTACAATATTTTGTAAATCAATCTTCATTTTCTGTGTTGTATGCTAATTGTTTATTTTAAGAGATCACAAATGAATTTCAGTAATACTTGTTTATATATTTAGCTTAAAGCTTTGAAGAGTATAAAATTAATAATTCAGAGGAGGGAACTACATTAATATCTCTAAGTTTGCAGATGACACAAATTTGGATGGAACAGTGGACTGAGGAAGATGCAGAGATGCTTCAGTGTGATTTGGATAAGTTAAATGAGTGGGTAAATGCATAGGAGAGGAAGTATAACATGGCTAAAATATGAGATTATCTAACTTAGAAGCAAAAACATGACAAATTATCTGAATGGCGCCAGATTGGGAAGAGAAGGTGCAACTTGTACACTGGTTGCTGAAAGTAAACATTCAGGTGCAGCAAGCGGTATGTTGGCCTTCATAGCAAACGGATTAGAGTACAGGGACAGAGTTGTCTTACTGAAATTGGACATGGCCTGGGTGTAATCTGTGCAGTTTTGGTTTCCTTATGTGTAGAAGGATGTTCTGGCTATGGAAGAAGTGTAGAAGAGGTTTATCAGACTGATTCCTGGGACAGCAGACAAGACATCTATAGTAAAGAGAGATTGGATTGGTTAGGACTATACTCACTGGGGTTTAGAAGAATGAGAGAGCTGGATAGCGTACAGTTACCAATATTTAAAAGACATTTGGACAGTATATGAATAGGAAAGGTTAGAGAAGGTTAGGGGCCGAACACAGGCAAGTGGGACTAGTTTAGTTTCTCCTAGTTTAGTTTAGGAAAGCTGGTCAGCATGAATGATTTGGACCGAAGGATCTGTTTCTGTGCTGTATGTTTCTGAGTCTATAAACTGTTTCTGTTCATAAAAAAGAACAAGAGGGCATAGATTTAACACAAAAGAAGCAAGCGTGAGGTGAGGAAAAGTCTGGTTTATTTTTACAATAATTCACACCTCTTCAAAAAAATAGTAACGTATTAGTTAGAGTTGTTAATTAAAATTTTAACAACTGCAAGGAGAATAAAGACAGGTGGGACAACCATTGGAAAAACTGTCTGAAAAAAGTCTTTTCACTCTGAGTAGTAAAGGTATGGAATGTAATACCTGGAAATGTGGAGGCGGCGGGTTTAACTGAGGCATTCAAGGTGGCATTGTTTCAATAAACTTAATGTGCAAGGATATGGGTAAAAGGCACGAGATTGGCACTAGATAAACAAGACATATTTAATGAGCTGGTACAGACATGATGGACCAAATGGCCTCCCTCTGCACCATAACACTTCTATGATCTATGAATATATCTTTTCTTTTCCTAATTGATAGCTATTTATTGGATTGTCCTTGAATGTTCCACAACAAAGATGCAAATACCTGTTTAATTCAGCTGTCATCTCTGATTTTCCATTATCAATTCCCCAGTTCACTTTCAGTAGGCCCAACGTTGACTTTTTAAAATCTTTCTATTTTTAATTATCAAATGGCACGTACTGTTTTTTTGTTTAGGGCCAGCTTTCTCATTTGCTCTAATTTTCCCTCATCATTAATCGTTAAATGATTTTTTTTTTCTCTAGTTTGTCTAAATTTTCTGACATCTTTGCAAAAATAGATTTTGGCCCACTCCCTTCTCGAGGATTAAAATTAAAACTAAGATTCAACCAATCATATGATGATCACTGTTACATGGAGGTATCTTCACTATGAGATCACTAGCTCATCCTGTCTCAATGCATGATACCAAGTCTCGAATAGCTTGCTCTATGTTCAGATCCAGAATGTTCTGTTCTAAGAAGCTATCCCAAGAACATTCCATGAACTTCTCACCTCGACTTCCTTTGCCAATATAATTTTCCAAGTCTAGATGTAGATTAAAATCCCTCATGATTATTGCCACATCTTTCTGACAAGCTCCCATTATCTTTTCGTATACTCCATCCTATTGTAAGGTTTCAGTTTGGGTTCTGTACACCACTCCAATAAGTGATTTCTTGCTTCCATAATTTCTTATCTCTACCTAAACCACTTCTACATCCTGGTATCCTGAATTTAGGTCATCCCTCTTTTGTGCAAATTCAATCACCAATTAACGTTTCCACCCACTCTCCTAATACTTCCTGGTTGTCCTGCACCCTTCAATATTCAGGTCCTAATACATCATTCTGCAACGGCTACCAGACTATACTATTTGTCTAAGTAATATTTCTGTTTTTGTGTTTTCAATATTTGTTTGAATTTTACATGCATTCAAATAGAGTACAACCTCAATTATCCAAACGAGACGGGCAGAAAGTATTTTGTTTGGATAGCTAATCTGATCGTAAACAAGCAGTAATTTATGAGTGCAAGTTATCTGGCAATGCACACCATAATGCCGCTTAACTGGTAATTGCCGAGTTGCCTAATGCTGTTTTTACGGAACCTTGAGATCTTGTTCGGATAAGCTGAAATTCAGATAATTGATGTTCGGATAATCGAGGTTGTTTTTTCTCCTTTATTTATTTATGACCTCTAGCTGAAGTTTTTCATTTACTCTTAGATAAAATACATCTTTCGCTTTTGGCTTGACCATATTCTAACTTACCTTTCCAAATTTGACAATCTACCTCCACTAAAAAGTTTTAAACCTTTTCTACATCCTTAGTTATGTGGCTTGCCAGAACTCTTCCCTAATGCCAACAATGTCCAGTTGCCTGAGATATACCATACATATCCTGGGTGGAGCTGGAAGCATATATATTCAGTCCTGCAATGAATTTCAGCAAAACTGATATGGGGTGTTCACCCAGCCCAAAGATTGTAGATTGTCTTGCAACGTCATCTAGAATTCGATGAGGGACTAACAGAGATGCAGTTTTCTTTGGGACTGATGCTCTAAACTGCAGGTAACTCACAGGAATCTGAAGATTTTGGCTCAGGAACAAGTTGCCCTCTGCCTCCCTCCTGCTGCAGTTACCGAAGGTGTCCTCGTGCAGATTGCATAGCTATAATGTGGACCTTTTGCTGCTCCTGCTGACCTGGTAATAATGGCTTTGGGAGCTTGTTGCACTGTTCCGCTCCTCCACAGCTCAAGGGTCCAAATGACTGTATCGGCGCCGCCTCGTGCTCCCACGAGGAGATTGAACAGTTCATCCACTTCACCAACACATTCCACCCCGACCTCAAATTCACCTGGACAGTCTCAGATTCCTCCCTCCCCTTCCTCGACCTTTCTATTTCTATCTCAGGCGACCGAATCAACACGGACATCTACTA